>NC_142602.1:28829983-29204929 GCF_041222555.1 Hakea prostrata
CTCCTCCTCCCGAACCAAAAGGAGGCATGATACGATTGATGCCTTCCTCCCACAAAAAATCCAAAAATTCTGCGGATTGTGAGGAGGTCTTCACCCCGATGGACCCTGAAGTTGACCGGGGTGACACGGGATCTGAGAAGGCTGCGGGTGGAGCTCCCTCGGTCTTGTTCCTTACGATGGCAGGAAGTTGAAACCCTGGATGACGTTGCCCTTGTTAGTCAATCCACAAAGTCCCGGTCTTCTTGCTTACTTATTTTTTCACAATTTCTTATGACTTCTTCGATAATTTCCGCTTCCCGGGAATGTTGTGTTGAGCTTCTATCAACACATGGAAGCGTTGACCGGGTTGGCCGCAACGCTCCTTGTTGTAAACTTGTGAAGAGAATTTGGCCAAAGCCAATTACGAGATAGACCAGACTTACCGCAGCTGCGAGGAGCTGCAAAGAAAGCATGAGGAAGAAGTGATCTCCCCTCAAGGAGGCCCTTGATGCTTCAAAGGATACGTCTTTGTTCTTGCCGAGCGCAAGGCCAAAAAGCAAAAAGAAGCCGCCACGTTGTTCGGTGACAGACTTGAATTTAAATGTATAGAAACGAAGAATACTTGAAGTTGGCGATTCCCAGCAAGCCCGAGCACATCAAGCTAGAGCTTCGGAAGGATTGTGTTCGGAAATACCTGAACAGCGAACCTTTCTCCCAGCTATTGGGTGCTTACAACGTCCAAGCTTATCGCTTGGGGCAGAATGACGTTTGGGAGCGAATTCTCGCATCAATCCCTTCCGTCGATATTGCTCCCTTTCGTGAGGTGTGCCATAAAGAGGTCTTGGGAAATTAGGCATGGATCTCCCAGTTGGGCTCGGGAAGAAGATGATCATTTTCCGGTGACCCAAAATATGAGGCATATCCGGGTGGCGAGCCGGCACTTCCAGAGGAAAAGTCACAAGCCGAGTCACAAGCTGCTGCTAAAGAGGACTACGACAACGTTAATCTTGAGGAAGGCTCTTCTCAGGATTCTGAGAAAAGTCCTCCCGACCAAGGCTCCTCGGGCAACAATGAAGAAGAGGCTTAGGGAGTTATCTTTTTTTTTTTTTTTTTGTAAAGACTGACCTCCTTGCTAATGAATAGACACTTCTTTTTCATGTTGGCCTTACTATTTCTCGTCTCTGCTGAAATCTTGTCTTGAATAAAATATAAATGATAAAACTTATCACTTAACTTCACATTCCTTGACGAATAATAATCTTGTAGAGATATTATGAAGATACGCTTTGGAAAGATGCATTAATCTTCCCCACTCCATTCTTGCCAAAGTCCACATGTTTCCCTTCTAGTATTTGCGAAGTCCAAGCGTTTCCTTGCCTTAGTATACCATTCACTGTTTCCAATGAATCGTAATACATCCATTATCACAATGGCGGTGCGACGGTTGGAGGGTATTCTTGCATCGGGTGCTCGCCTCCACATGTTTCCATGTGGCCCTCCCCTCCGACCGTTGATCTTGCTTGTTGCGGATTTGAAGCGTTATTTCGATCTGGGCCATTGGTTGTCTTTAGCTCTCAACCGTCGTCTTAATACCTGAGGCTATTTAAAGCCTTCGTGGGTACTCTCCATCTATCCTGCTATCTGCAAGTTAGATTTGCTAAAGCAACATTCCATCCTCCTGCTTGCTTCCGTATTCCTCGTACTCCAACAATAATTCTATCAACTCCACGGACAAGTGAGTTTTTTGATTACTCATCTCTTTCCCCCTTCCCCCGAGTAAAGCGCACAATAGTAATACTTGGGGTTTATTTAATCGGGTTTTTCATAGTTGATAGAGAACTAGGGTTTTCCCTCTTTTCTTTCGTTGTTGGATATCTGTACTGATACGGCTTTTCTGTTTATATAGTGGCTCCCAGGATCAATCCGAACTTTATTAGAGCGAAATCTTGTAAGAAAATCGTTACAGTCGGCGGTGGTTGGGGCCGGTGAGGTGGTTTCAGCTAGTGAATCCTCCAAGCGTAAGGCGGCTGCTGTTGGTGAATCTTTAAGCCGATTCCCACGGTTTCTATTGATGCCCCCCTACGCCTCTTCGCCGAAGTGATCGCTCGTTTTTCCCGGGGAAGATCTTGGTCACTCCCGTTGTTGATGGTCTGCTTTGGCGCCCCTGCTGCAGAGACCGTTGGTGCACCCCCGAAGGAGACTCTTCGGGCATCCGGAGGCAACTATGTTGGCGTCTAATGAAGGTGCGGTCCCAGCAGGTGCTGCTCCTATTTCCAATTCTAGTGCTTGTTTGGCATCCTCCTCCTCTCCTTTGGAGTTGGAGGATTTTGCCACTAGGAAGCGCCGTCGGGTGACAAGTGATGCAGCTCACCCCTTGGGAGCTCATCCTTCTCATCCTTCTCCCAAATTAGTGTCAAACGAGTTTGACAGAGCATTGGAATGGTGTACTGCTGCTCGAATGACTTCTGAGAGCGCAGTTCTTTCCAAACTTCCAGATGAAGTCTTTATGAAGTCACTGGTGATGTAAGTCTTTCTTCATTATTTTTTGATTCTGAATATTACTCTTCTGCTCCTTTTTAACTCGGAAGTTGTTTGTAGGAGTCTTACTGGTAACTTCCACAACCAAGTGGAAGTAGCCTCTAGGCTCAATAGGTTGAGCAATGAAGTTTCCAGGCTTCGGGGAAATCTCTCGAAGCTAAAGATCTTTGAGATTGCTCGCCTTAGGAAACTAGCTTGGGAGTTTGCAGGAGAAAAGAATTCGGTGATCGATCGTCTTCGATCAGACTTGGATGATGCCAGGGAGAAGATTCGGCATCTGGAGCGAGGAGTTGGAAAGTCAGGAGCCAAAGGATCTGAAACGTTACCCCAAAGGCAAGTTGTCGTTCCTTTGCCCGAATCCCTTCCAACTGATGTTCGCAGAGCCTGCGTCTTCAAGTATTTACACAATAAGCCCTTTGTTGATATGCTGAATGCTTATAACTTGCAGGCTACTGGGATGGTGAGAACGAAGTATGGGAATCAATATTAAGGAAGGATCCTCATTTTGATACGACTCCCTACAGTGCTGTTTTCCATCCTGAAGTATTTACCAACCTGGGCCTTCTTCCTCCTGACTGGACCAAAGATAAGATTGATCCTCCGCCTTCTGATCCAGATATTATGCATTATCTGGAAGATTCTCCTGTTTATTCTCCCTTGGAAGGATTCAATTATGACGAGCTCGCCTTGAATGCAAGTTTGGCCGAGGACCATACTTCTCCTGGACAAGCTGGACAAAGAGTATGAAATTGCGCAGGATTTTATACATACTGAAATGTTTTTTAATCCTCATTTCTCCTCTTCTTTTCCTTGAATCCATACCAATGATTGACTCATGTGTTTGTTCTAGCAAAGTTGTGTCGATCCTGTTTGACTTCTTAATGATCATTGATGATGACTTTCTTTTGGACCGAAAATTGTATCCAACTCTTATAATCTTATGTTTGATGTTGAGACCGGCCTCTTCTGGTCCTTTGAAGAAATAAGAAATTAACTTCATCTTGAACTTTGCTAGCCACTTGAATCGCTGTTGTACTAGGTCTTAGTTGTTTAGAACAATGCCTTTACTTAAAGATTTCTAGAGAAATACAATAAGCCTGAGAAGGAACTCACTCGGGTTTTAAACCGATGCCTTTACTTAAGAATTTCCGGAGAAATACAATAAGTCTGAGAAGGAACTCACTCGGGTTTTAAACCGATGCCTTTACTTAAGGATTTTCGGAGAAATACAATAAGTCTGAGAAGGAACTCACTCGGGTTTTAAACCGATGCCTTTACCTTTACTTAAGGATTTCCGGGAGAAATACAATAGTCTGAGAAGGAACTCACTCGGGTTTTAAACCGATGCCTTTACTTAAGGATAATTCGAAAATTCAATAAGTCTTGAAGGAACTTACTCGGGTTTCAAATCGACACCTTGCGGAAGGAACTCACTCGGATTTTAATCTGATGCCTCGACTTAAGAAATTCCGAAAAAATTCCATAAGTGTTGAAGGACCCACACGGATTTTCATCCGATGCCTTATAGTTGGATCTTGTTCTTGAATGTGGTGTATGATGCCCCCCAATCAAAAGATAATTTGTTGAAAGCCAAAAATTGCATTGATTGAGTTGAAAATGTTTACATCACGAACAAAATTGAAATCATCATCAAGGATAAAAAAATTGAGATGCCTGGCATTCCACAAACGATCCAACTCTTTCTGGGTGTTGATGTTCTTCAGCTTGTAAGCTCCTGAACCAACTGGTTTTACAACCATATAAGGTCCTTCCCAGGAAGGGTCCAATTTTCTTTGGTGACGCGGGTCGGAAGCTAAGGTGTTTCTCAACACCAAATCTCCGGCTAAATACTGACGATTCTTCACTCGAGTATTATAATGAGACGCTATCCTTCTTTGATAATGTTGAGTTCGTGCTATTGCCTTTGCCCGAACTTCGTCCAACAGATCAAGACTATCAAGCAGTCCTTGCTCGTTTTCTTTTTCCTCGAACTCTCGATCCTGTAATGTCCCCGCCATTATCTCCACCGGTGCCAATGCTTCGGATCCATATGCTAACCTAAATGGAGTTTCTCCTGTGGGTGTTCGAACCGTAGTTCTATAGGCCCACAGTACGTTATGAAGTTCTTCGACCCAAGAAGCCTTATCAGCTTTGACTCTTCTCTTTATTCCTTCCAGTAGCGTTCGGTTAGTAACCTCTACTTGTCCATTGGTCTGGGGGTATGCCACTGAGGACATACGATGTTCGATCATATATGTTCCGCAAAATTGCTCAAATTGCAGACAGTCGAACTGAGTACCATGGTCGATGACGATAATCTTTGGAATCCCAAAGCGATATATGATTGACTCAAGCACAAATTTCTCCACTTTTTCTCAAGAATTGCTGCCCCAGGTAATCGGCTTCAACTCATTTTGTGAAGTAATCAATTGCTACTATCAGATATTCCCGTCCGCCTGACGCCTTAGTGAATTTCCCCATGATATCAATTCCCCACATCGCAAAGGGAATGGGATCTAGAATTGAAGTCATGGTTTCCGCTGGGCGCTTCGATACTGTAGTATGAATTTGACAATTGCCACATCGACGAACATACTCCATAGCAGCCTCTTGGATCTTAGGCCAATATAACCCAAGTCTTAGAATTTTGTGGGCCAGGGCTCGTCCACCCATGTGAGCTCCACAAATTCCTTCATGAACCTCAGCCAAAGCTGACTTTGCTCCTTCGGGGCCTATACATCTCATATGGGGTCCAGAAAATGATCTTTTGTATAGTCTCCCATTCTGAATGACAAATCTCGCCGATCGTATCTTGATCAACCTTGCCTCTTTCGGATCCTCAGGTAATTTGTCATCTCTCAGATACTCAATTATCGGATCCATCCAGCAACGCTCTGCTTCAATATAAGAAATTTCTTTCTCATGATAACTTGGAAATGTTATCTCTTCAATATAGACCGAAGGGTCTAGATTTTTTTCTTTGGCATTGGCTAGTCGGGATAGCTCATCTGCCACTGAATTTTCAGTCCTCGGAATCTGAGATATCTTCAAATTCCGAAATTGGTTTTGAAATGCCTACACTATCTCTTGATATTTCCGCAAGCGTGGTTCTTTAATACCATACTCCCCCTGGACTTGGTTGACTATAAGTTGAGAGTCACTATAAATAGTAACATCTGCGATAGACAATGCTTTTGACAACCGAAGTCCAGCTATCAGAGCCTCATATTCTGCTTCTTTATTACTTGCTCCGAATGCAAACCTCAAAGCATATCGAATAATAAATCCTGCTGGACTTTTCAATAGAATTCCAGCTCTTGCTCCATCTTTATTACTCGAACCATCCACATATACCTCCCAAGTGGTTGGTATAATGGGATCGTCAATGGTGGACTCCATTGGTGTAGTAGTTTCTACTACAAAATCGGCTAACGCCTGAGCCTTAATTGCAGTTCTGGGCTTAAAGCTTACTTGGAACTCGCTGAGTTCAACCGACTAGGACACCATCCTTCTCGATAAATCAGGTTTATTAAGAACTTTATTGAGAGAAAAAGTTGTAAATACCTCAATTGGATGAGCCTGAAAGTATGGCCTTAGCTTCCTGGCGGCCATCATGAGAGCCAGAGCCTGCTTCTCAATCTACGAATATCGTGTCTCCGCATCTAGCAATACGTGGCTCACATAGTAAATCGGCCACCGTTTTTTATCTTTTTCACGAACAAGTACTGCACTGACCGCCGAAAGGGACGTCGCTAGATATAGCTGTAATATTTCCCCCTTCTCTGGTCGGGACAAGATCGGCGGTTGTCCGAGTGCTTCTTTTAACTCCTCGAAAGCTTTCTGGCATTCTTCGGTCCATTTTGCTTCCTTGCTGCCCCTCAAATCTTTGAATGCCTTGAAGAATGGCAAACACTTTTCTCCAGACTTGGAGATGAATTGATTCAAAGTGGCAACTCTCCATGTTAAACATTGCACATCACGAACAGTTTTGGGAGCCTCCATATTAACCAGAGCCTGTATTTTGGCTGGATTAGCCTCAATACCTCTCTGTGACACCATGAAGCCCAAAAATTTGCCTGAGGAAACTCCAAAGGCGCACTTTTCTGGATTCAGCTTCATTTTATATTTTCGCAGAACTGAGAATACCTCAGTCAAATCTGCAATATGATTTGCTTTTGTAAAGCTCTTCACAAGCATGTCGTCAACATAAGCTTCAACATTCTTTCCTATCAAATCTTTAAAAATCTTGTTGACGGCTCTCTGATATGTAGCTCCTGCATTCTTCAGGCCAAATGGCATGACTTTATAATAGTAGCTTTCACGATCAGTCATGAAAGCCGTAAACTTCTCATCTTCCTTATTCATAAGGATCTGATTATACCCTGAATAGGCATCCATGAAACTTAGAGTTTCATATCCTGCAGTTGCATCTATCAGGAGGTCAATCCGAGGCAACGGATAGCAATCTTTAGGGCAAGCTTTGTTGAGATCTGTGTAGTCTGTACACATTCTCCACTTCCCATTCGTCTTTTTTACCATTACCAAGTTAGCTAACCAAGTTGGGCATTCAATTGGTTCTATGAAACCAAAATTCTTCAGTTTTTCAACTTCGCCCCGAACGGCTTCATACTTTTCAATGGAGAAATTTCTCCTTTTCTGTATCACTGGTTTCACCTTCGGATCTATCCAGATTTTATGCTCTGCGACAGCCCGATCGATTCCTGGCATGTCTTCAGCAAACCATGCAAATACGTCATTATTCTGTTGAAGAAATAACTTCAACTCATCTTTGAATTCCTCCAGCTGTTCAGACCCGATATAAGTAATCTTCTTCTTATCCTCGGTACACAGTTGGATTTGCTCCAGCTTCTCCTTTGGTTCGGGCCTTTGCATTTCTGCTTCTTCCCAATCGTCTCGAACTTCTATAGGTAGGGCAGTCACCTTCCTTGGGCCCTCCTTGTCTTTTAAATAGGCAACGTAACATTGCCGAGAGATCCTCTGGTTAGAGGAAACTTGACCAATTCCCATATCAGTTGGGAATTTTATCTTCAGGTGTTTTGTCGAAACAATAGCACCTATCTTGGATAAAGATGGTCACCCGAGGATAACATTATAAGCTGGCAGTTCCCGAACCACCAAAAAATTGATTTGGACGGCTGTTTCCTTAGGAAAACTTCCAATAGATAAGTCCAACTGGACAGATCCTTCCGCCACCGCAGACGACCCTGCAAAACCATATAGATGCGTGGATGAAGGCTCCATCAAGTCCTCATCCACCTTCAGTTTTTGATACACTTCATAAGAAATTAGGTCAGCTGCAGACCCTGTATCAACCAAAACTCTATGCACTTCCTGACGTGCAATCTCTACCTTGATGACTATGGCGTCATCATGAGGTAAACAAACGCCTCTTTCATCCTCCTCGCCAAAGGTGATAGAATCTTCACCATTCAGCTTCTTTCGCTTCTGCGTCTCTCCGGTTCCGACAAATTTGGATTTTGTCTTCAAACTGCGGAGTGATTCGGGCTCTGGTCCTCCAAAAATGGTAAGGATAGGTGACCGAGTAGCTTCAGTCACCTCCTTGCCCTTCTTAGACTTCGGAGCCTCCCTTGATCGTTCTGAACTAACCGAACGATCCCTTTTAGCAGTAGCCATGCGTGGCTCACGTGGCTCCTCCCTTCTTCTGCTGATAAAATTGGACAAGTGTCCCTGAGATATTAATCTCTCAATATCCGCTTTCAGATGATGACAGTCATTTGTATAATGACCATAGTCCTTGTGGAATCGGCAATACTTTTATCGATCCTGCTGCTCTCCAGGTTTCAAAAGAATTTTAGGTGGCCAATTCAAAATATTTTTCTTTTGATGATATTCAGAATATCAGCCCGAGGAACATTCAATGGAGTATATTCACTTTTACCGGGAGACCGCTGGCGCCAAGCCTGAGTTTTTCCAACCCGATCACGGACATTTTTCTTCGGCTTCTGCTTCTGCTCAGGGGCCTTCTGTTCCTTATTGGAGACTTTGTTATCTCCTTGGCGCGCATCTAAGATCTCCATGACTTCAGCCTGCTTCTGGCATCTCTGTACCAACTCAGCATAAGTTGCAGGCATATCATGTAGTAATAACTCCAGGAGTTTCCGGTTAGTGAGTCCAGTGAATAGAGCAGTTTTGGCTACTTGCTCATCCAAATTTTCTATCTCCATCGTTACTTTGTTGAATCTTTTCAGAAACTCTCTGATTGATTCAATTTTTCCTTGTCTGACAGTAAACAAGGTTTTTTCTGTTTTCTTGACCTGTACTCCACTCTGGAATCGCCCTATGAATTTGCGCTCCAATTCATCAAAGTTTACGATCCTTCCAGATAGGAGGTTCGAAAACCACTTTTGTGCTGCTCCGGTTAAAGATGAACCAAAAACCCTGCATAAAATTTCATCAGAATTACCTGAAACTGCCATGGTCTGGCGATAATAGCCAATGTGGGTTGTTGGATCTCCGGAGCCATCAAATGTAGAAAAGGTAGGCAAACGAAAGTTATGGGGAAATTGATATCCCGCAATTGGCTTGGCAAAGGGGGTCTTTCGAATGACTAAATATCCTCAGTTATCCTTCCCTTAGCCAACTGCCCTAACTTCTGATTGATGTTGGCCAATTCCTGACCAATCCGGGTCGGGTGATCTTCAGCGATATGATCACGACCTCGATTAACACGATCATCACGTGCTATTCGATCATCATGAACAGCCTGTCCTTCCCGAACATTCCGCTCGTCGCGAACTGCTCAATCATCACGACCGGTTCTTCTAACAGTTGGTGAGTGAGTTCTCACCCCTGTGTCCAACCTTGTATTTGAATCGGTTGTACTTTCCTGCGGTCTGTTTAACAGATCTTCTCGCCTAGGTTGATCGTCAATTCTCCTAGGTCCTCGGTCACTTTCACAGAAGTTCTGACCGATATTCCGGTCTTCAGCCAATCTTTGATCACGTGGCAGCGCACGCCTCCCTAAATCGCGTTGATCAGGTTCTTGTGGTAAAACCACTCGTCTGGTGAGCATGCGGAGTGCTTGGCTCACCTCCAAGAGTTGAATCTTTACCTGATTCAATTGATCTTGGAATGTATCAGGAGGATTACGTCCTCCCTGACCACCGTCTACATCGATAGGATTTTGGCTTCCCTGAGGAACATCTAGATTATTCACTCCAGGGATCTGAACACCGGAATCGCGTTGTGCAGCGGCTGCTACCGATCTAGTCACCATGCCTTTACAAGTCTTTCCCACAGACGGCGCCAAATGATGCGTCCAAAATCTGCTCAGCCCTTAGATCTCCTCGTGATGACCTGCAAAACGAAAGCGTCAGATGTGGCCCGACCGCGGGGGTCGGGAGTCCACCTCCGAAGGCTAAGTCAGTTGATGAACTTAATCACAAACGGCTCTGCTAGAAGCACAGAGCTAAGGAATAAAGAACTGGGAAAGGTGATCTAGATCGTAAGCCTTTGATAGTTTACGTCTACCAGTCTGTATTTTAATCTGAGTCCCTCACCTCGTATAGAAGTGAGGTTTATATAGAGTGTACCTTCGAATCTCCTTCGTCGGATGCACTTAAGTCTTCTTCGGGTAGTCATTGGATCTTAACAGTTAGATCCGTTGAGCGATAGACTTCTACTAGTTTGGACTAGTAGAGGACTCCTGAGATAACCTTTAGGTTATGCGATGTTTATCCCTTCGATAATGATTAGCCGCAGCCGTCAATTCGAGTCTGCCATCATTAGGGTAATTAACCTAATTCATAAGTTGAATTAGGGCGTGCTTGCAGCTGAATAAGTTTTCTTCCTCAGCAAGCCATCTTACGGATTCGGTTCGCTCAGGAGTGAGTCGATTCCTTCTGTCTCGACCGGAGTCGAGGATCAAACCAGGTATGAACCCGGTTCGATCATATTTTCTCCATATCAAATAGGCTCCAAAGGTGTGTGAAAATTTAAGACTTTAGAAAGGAAAGTTTCACTATCATCATCTAACATATCCATACATTCTTGAAATTTAGAATCAAAATCAATTTCAAAATTGGTAATCAAATCATTATGAAAATCCAAAGGCTCCTCAAGCATATTGATCTCTTCTTCTATTTGTGGTTGTTTCCCTATCCTAAACATATTAAACTCCACAGTTCGATTTCCAAAAGACAATCGTAAGAGACCATTCCGACAATTGATTAATGCATTACTAGTAGCCAAAAATGGTCTTCCTAGAATTATTAGGATTTCATCCTTGATTGAAAAAGGTTTAGTATCTAGCACAATGAAATCAACTGAAAAAATAAATTCTCCCACCTTCAGTAAAACATTTTCAACCATCCCTTTAGGAATCTTAACTGACCTATCTGCCAACTAAAGAGTAGTTCTAGTTGCTTTCAATTCTCCCAATCCTAGTTGATTATAAACATGGTAAGGCAAAAGATTCACACTTGCACCAAGATCAAGTAAAACATGTTCAATGTGTGTATTGCCTATGACACAAGCTATGGTAGGGTTCCCTGGATCCTTATACTTGGCTACTACATGTTGAGTAATTATGGAACTGATGTTACCTGCTACGAACGCCTTTTTGGGAATGCTAATGATTCTTTTATTAGTGCATAAATCTTTCAACACTTCGCATAGGCGGGGATTTGGGATATGACATCTAAAAGAGGAATATTCACTTCTACCTTTTTGAAGACATAAAAAATTTTCTTTATAGTTGCAGTCTTCTTCTTATTAACTAGACGACTGGGATAAGGGGCCTTAGGAACATAAGGACTCTCATTTGAAATTTGCTCTTTTCTCATAGTTTCTGATAGTGGTTCACCAAACTTAGGTACTGCTAAAGCAATTGGCTCATCCTCAACTTCTATGGGTTCCTCAAACAAACTTTTATTAGGAGATATTTTGAACATTCTCTTCATCACAGTGGTCACTAATCTCGCTCTTTTCATTAATATGTGACTCACCTATTAAATACCCTTTCCCACTTCTCAATGCAGACACATAATTAATTGAAGCTAAAGCAGAATAGGAGGATTCAACTTGGTTGACTTAATTTGGTGGTCTTTGTTGAATCTGAATCCTAGGATTTAACTCAGGTTGGCTAGGCATTATACCTTTTTCTCGCTCAGACAAAGCACTTGCAAGAGTGGAAATTTGTTTTTCCATATTATCCATAGAAGTCATAAATGTGCTGGAAAGTACTTCCATATTCTTCTCTAAGGAAGAGAGACGAGAAAACTATGGATTGTTACCTCTGTTGAAACCAGGTGATGATTGATTTTGTGCAATGTGAGGCATATGAGGCACAATAGGTGGATTGACAGGCCTAGCTAAATTGGTATTCTGAAAATTTGGGGCTTGAGGGAACTGGAAATTTGGATTATGAGAAAATTGTGGACTTTGTTTTTTAGGGGCACCAAAGTGATTTTGTGTGGAATAATTGTTTAATCCATTTTGGTTTTGCCCTTGAGACCATGAAAAGTTAGGATGATTCTCCCAACCAGGATTGTATGTGTTACTGTACGGGTTTGGAAACATCGCACTGACATTCTCATGTTGGCCTCCAGAATAGCTAGGACATTCCTCAATTACATGTGTAGGAGACTGGCACCATGCACACATAGCAATAGATTTGTCAATAAAATGTGCTTGACTAGGTGGTGGTGGTGCAACTTTAACTACCAAAGTCTCTAACTTTTTCAAAAGACTATCTATTTGTGCATCCTTATGAATTTGATTATCAACAAAATATCCCCTACTAGTCCTTTCAGATTCTTGGGTTGACTCCCATTCTCTAGTTTTATCTGTTAGGTCTAAAAGAAATTCTCAAGCTTCGGAATCATCAGTGAACGATGGAAATCCTGTGGGGCACATATATTCTAAAAGTTGCTTTGTTTGATAATTGATACCCTCATAAATTATTTGGCATAAATGCCATAATTCTATACCATGGTGAGGGCATTCTTGGAGAAGGCTTTGAAAACTCTCCATTACCTTAGCAAAGGACTCATTGGGTTTTTGACGAAATTGAAGAATATTATTTCTTATTTTATTCGTCTTAGAGAAAGGAAAGAATTTCTTCAAGAATGAGACAGTAAATTGTTCCCATGTGGTAATGCTATCCCTAGGTAAGCTATAAAGCCACTTTTTGGCTTGGTCCTTTAATGCAAATGTAATAAACTGTAGTCTTACGGCATCATCAGTGAGTTGTTGTACTTTCATAAGGACACAAACCTCCTCAAACTCCCTAAGGAACAAATATGCATCTTGATCAAGTAACCCATGAAATTGGGCTAACATAGACAGATAATGAGATTTAAGCTCAAAATTATTACCCCTTACATGAGGTAAATGTATACAGGAGGGTTGTGCAGATCTGGTTGGATAAAATCTATCTCTAAGACTCTTAGGTGGAGGAGGTGGAGGTAGGTCTTCCATGGTCAAGGTAGACACTCGGACAATTCGATTTGTGGAATCACGAGTCCAGACACACATGCACTAACCACCTAATACAATTAATGGCTCTTATGAAAGAATGAGTTTTTATTATATATATATATATATATATATATATATATATATATATATATATATATAAAATAAAGTACCAAAAGAAGAAAACAAAAACAAAAGGGAAAGTAGTGAATTTCCCACCACAAAGATTGAAACAATGATTCCAAAGCCGTAAGGTTGCCGTATAGCTGAGCGTTGTATAGGTTTGACAACAAGGGAATCCGTATAGTCTTCGGAGCCACCTACAATCAAATCCTAGGGATTCTGCAATAGAATGGGGACTACTATACGTTTTTGTTTCTACTCAAGTTAAGAGTAATATCTTTGAATTTTTTTTTTTTAAACACTTCAATTTACATAAGAATGAGAAAAATAAAATGGACTAATACCTCCGCGGCAACGGCGCCAAAAACTTGTTTGTGAAATTAAAAGTAACCGCAAGCGCACGATATCGTGTAGCTAACGGATCGATCTCAAGGAGATATGTCACTTTAGAATTAACTTCTTAATGATAATGCGAGAGTGCACTGATTAAAATTTGTTAATTACTTAATTAAACTAAACGAACGGTCCTAATCCATACATCTAATCTGAGTGTCAGCTCTGGATCTAGGGAAGGGGAATATAATTATAATGACTTTGACCGTGAACCCTTTGCCGTAGCTTACAGTCCATCGATCGGGGGAGCGGATATTAGAGAAAAAGAAATTGCAGAAAAGAAATAATTAAAGCAATAAAAGGAAAGGGAAACCTTAACCAAAGAGAGGCACGACTATAGGCATCTCTGATCAAGGACCCAGGGGAAGGGAGAATAATAAATAAATGCTGAAAGTAAATCCTAAATTAAGAATATGGAAGGGTAGATAGAAGCGGGAATGGAGGGAGGAGAGAAGATTATTGAAGAAGGTTACTTACTTGCGAATTGAACAAACGATTCGAATCTCAATCAACCCTAACAACCAGATCTAGATCTAGAATGATCTTGATCTAGATCTGCAATTGCTAGACCCAGAGAAAAACGAATCCTAAAGCTTGAAACTTGAACTTGAATTACATTACATAGAAAAATTAAACCTAAACATTCAATCTAAAATTTTAAATCTCACAAATGCAAGCAAAGACAACTAGAGAAAGCCTAAATAAATTGAAGAGAGAAGAAAGAGTTCTTCTTTTAAGCTCTCAAAAAACGTTCTTCTTTGATGGAGTATGCTCTCCTTTTATAGAGTTTACATGAGATATGAATCTTGACATAATTTGAATCAAACTCAGGGTTCCTATCTGACTTAGGCAATTAGGGTTTTGACGTACTAATCGGACCAACTTAGAGAGATCCGATGCATAATTCCACCGTTGGATTTGAGTTTTAAGAAGTTGTGAAGCTCTCCTCAAAAATTCAGCACGTTCGGACACCAGATGACAGTTCGATGAAGGGCTTGATCAAAACTGGACAGAGACATTCAGAAACGGGATTTTTGCCTCTTCCTTTTCTAAATATAATTCTTTTTCCTCTTTTTCTTTCTTTAGTCAAATCCCAAATAGGAAATAAGATATTGAAGTATGCAAGGACTCTTTTCTCCATTTGGACTCTCTCAATAATATCTCTGTAGATTTGATTGATAATTTATAATCTCAGTCGTAGATCAAATTTGCCTTCTTTATCTCTTCAATATTTCGGAGTTGGCCCATAATCACATCTCTACCTCATCATGCTCCAAATCAGACCCATTTCGCATTTTAGAATTTGAATGGACCTCTTAACGTGTAAATTGTATGATTCATGCCCAAAACTCCAAATATTTGCTTAAATATTGAAAAGTCCTAAAATCTGCAAAAACAACAAAAAACCCAAGGTAGCTCCACTCTAAGTATGTAAAATGCATGCTTTATGCCCTAAGATTTCACACATAAATGTGCTCATCATGAAGGATGAGAAAAATTATGGCGTGAGATTTGTAGTATGTAAGATTTGCATAAATATATTTAGATATTTAGAAAAAGCATATATGATTATTGATTTGGGAATGTGAGATTTATGGAAATATTTAGATATTTACCATTGATTGCTCGTATTAAGGAAATATATTTTTAGTATCTATCATTGATTGCTCCTATTAAGGAAAGCATTGAGGAAATATATTTTGAAGAAAGCATAGTGAAAATATATTTTGAAGAAAGCATAGTGGAAATATATTTTGAGTATCTACCATCATCAATTGCTCCTAATAAGGAAAACATACATTGATTGTTCCTATTTAGCATCTACCATTGATTGCTCCTATTAAAGAAAGAATACATGAATATTGATTTGGGAATGTCAGATTTGTGAATATATATTTAGATATTTAGAATTAGTGGGATATTGAGATTGTTACTTTTTATTATTATTATTATTAACAAAGGCGCTATATATATAGGTGATGTGGAGAAAATATGATTGACCTTGGTTCATCCATGGTTTGATCCTCAACTCCGGCCGAGACGAAGGAAATCGACTTGCTTCTGAGCGAGCCGGGTTCAAGAGGTAGCTTGCTAAGGAAGAAAACTAAATCAGCCACAAGCATGCCCTAATCCGATACTTATTGAGTAGGTTGATTAACCTAATAATGGCAGACACAACTTGGCGGCTATCACTTATCGTATCAAAGGGATAACCATCAGATAATAGTGGGTTATCCTAGGAGTCCTCTACTAGTTCAAACTAGTAGAAGTCTATCACTCAACGGATCTAACTGTAAATGCAAGTCTCAACAAAAGGTATGACCTCAAACCCTACTACCATAAGTGGAACTTCATTCACCATGACCTTGCGAAAACATAAAGCTTTCCTTTTAGGAACTAAATGCAGGGACCACCGAAGTGAAGTTTATGACCATTATTAGGAATTCGAGGACAGAATCAAGATCCAAATCAATTTGTCTCGAATGATTTTGATTTTTTCTCAGATCGGAATAAACATCAATGAGTCTCAATCAACCACATCAACACTTCTCTGTTTTCGTCCAGCAACAAGACAGGAAAAGAAATTTAGGTTTAAGAGAAAAGGAAAATGGAAAAGAATTATAACTATCTTTTTAAGGATTTTTAGCATAAACCCAGATTTTGTAAAGTAGAAAATTACGGACACAATAAAATAGCATTTATTATTTGTAGAAGCACCCAAGGTAATCCATTGAACAAATAAACATACTAATCAAACATAAGTTTGATCAGGGACGTCCTCACGGTCCCTTTATCTCTCTGCCGCCATTAGCTAGATTACTTGCAGGTCGCTACACATGCTCGATGGCAATTGGGCTTGCAACGCATGATGCATGTTCTTCGCCCCTCACAAGTATCATTGCATGCCAAGTTGCAATTGGCCATGCAGCGGGGGATGCATTGTTTATTCGCAGCTTGAACAAAAGCAACAGAAGACATGATCATCACCAGCACAAAGATGAAGAGAGCAACAACTTTCTTGTTTGAAAACATCATGAATACAAGAACTGAAAGAGAGAATGGAATTGAGGTAGAGAGGAATGTCTTCTATATATATATATATATATATATATATATATATATATATATAGAACAGTACACTTGGATAGTTGGAACGGGTATCTAAAGGGCTTAATTTAGGCTTACAAGAATGTAAGCGTTGCATTTGCAGTTCCACACCTATCTATTCTTCTAATATATTCGGTGGCAGCCTTTATTTGGAGGCCTAAAGTCCAGGGAGGTTAGCGGTTCAATCTTCCATATCCTCCTCACCAATCCCATACCCTATCCCATCCCCCTTGGGCCTATGGGCTCCTAGTCACTATGATTGGCATCAAACAAGTCCCCAAAAAATGCCTTACATGTAGGGGTGTAAATGGATATAGGAAATCTGCTTCTGAATTCGCATCCTCATCCGTTTAGGGGTATCCAAATCCGTCCGATTACGTATAGGATGCAGATATGGTATACCCCTTTCTTACCGATTATTATCCGTCCGATAAGATTATCCGATTAAGTTACTAATTTAGATTTATTTTTCTTATTTTTATAAATTTTTTACTTGTGATATATGATTATTTTTCTAGATTTTTTACTAAAATAGCTACCAAGTTGCTAAATTCTTAAATTTCAAACGTAACTTTCACAAATAAAATGGTAAAAATGTAAATTGGTAGTCGAAAACTTTTATACAATATGTATTCATGTCCATTTAGAAGAACTTACTTAAGAAAATAACTATTTGATTATCATCCGAATCCATCTGAATATAATAGGATGTAGATATGGTATTACCACTATCCGATCCGAATCCGGTCTGTTTATAACCCTACTTACATGTGCATTGAGTATATCATTTTTTTTTCAGCCTTTCTTTGTTGGCATGCTGTTCTCCATGTTGCTTGCCTAATAGAACCTTGAACCGTAACCCTACCCTGGAGACCAAAATTGAAACCCAAGTCCCATCGAACCTTGTCAATGTTCAAAATTCTCCAAGCTTAACCCGACCCTAATAGGGCCTAAACCTAATAGGGTTGGGTTGGTCCTGAGTAACTCTGATAGGGTCTAGTTGACCAAAATTTAGGGTTGTGAGGGATTTCACACCTGACACGCTCTAAGTCTCAGACCATTAGTTGGTGAGAGAGTGGTGACTTAAACCCCAGCTATTGTATGATGTGACCTGACCCAATTGTTGCAGAAAACCTAAAAGACGTGTTAGAGTCCCATGAGGGAGGGTGATGAGACCGTCCAGAGGAGGCTAGTGTCTTAACTTAATGTGTGTCAACCATAGAGACTATATTTGTTAGAGTCTAGGATCATACTTGCATCATCATCATTCATTATTTCATTATATTGTATATAAATATGTGTGATTAATGTTGCGCGATGTGTGATTACGTTGACCTCACTGAGTTTTTTGGAACTCATCCCTTTACGTGTATTTTCTCTATTCTACTCTAGGTTATAGGGACTTCTTCTACTTGGAGGGTCCGCCGCTCGCTGAGTCATATGAGAGACTGACGGGAGAGGACATAGAAATACATGGAGAGTTGGGTTCCTGCTCCGACTGTGCCTATAGAGTCTAGCCTTTCTGAGACTGTGAAGATATCATGGGAGAAAGTAGTTGTCATAGTTGCTATTACATATTTTCTTTATTTATTTATTAGGCAAGGCACTACTTAGACTTTTAATCCTCTTCGAAAACATTTAGACTTCTATTGTTAAACAAACTTCTTTCTTTAAACTCTAATTATGATTCAACTAATAACTTTGAGATATGATTTGAGGAAAACTGTAATAACTTTTGATACTTTGATATTTGAGGCTTTATTTCCCTTCCTGCATTTGGATTATGCTATGTTGTATTATATTGTTATAGATTGACTATGAACCTGATCCTGTAGTATCATCACGTCCATTTAAAGATTAAAGATAGAGATTCTTTAATGAGAGAGGAGAAAATCCATGGGGACAATTTCTAATTTGTAGTTGATGTGAAATTCATGAGCAAATTTTCTTCTTTCTTCATCTAATTTTATAAATTTAATAAACAAATAACAGCGTACCAACGGTTAATGAGTGAAAAAAATTTTAATAAATAAATAAAGTGAAGGTAAAAGAATGAAAAAGAAATGAAAAGAATATACAAACTATGACCTTAAGAAACTAATACACAAACATGTCGAAGGTAGGAAAGCTGCAGAAAAGGCTTTGAAAGTAGGAACTGAAGCTCTATTATATCCTGCCGAAGGAGATTGATGGGGAGGTGGCGGCATGCTGTATGCCAGATGAAATTAGGGAAGATAAAGACCAATGGGATGTGGCACTTGTAGGTTATATTTTCGGGGAAAAACCAACCTACGATGATATGAAAAGTTTCAAGCACCCAATGTACACATCTTGGAGGACTATAGGTCTTTGGTTTAGCATGCGGAGTTTTAATATTCAATTTTCAAGAATCTCAGTTTCACAGGTAGGCTACAGAAGAAGGGCCATGGACAATAGGTGGGAAACCCGGATCCTTCGTCCATGGTCAAAGGGCGTACACCTTCACAAGAAAGATGAAACTAGGCTCCCAGTTTGGATCATGCTCTATACTTTGAATCACGCTTTATGGTCTTCAGTTGCACTTGTGGGGAAACTACACCCTCAGTTGAATTGTGAGTCTAGCGGGCACCTTGTTATACACCAATAAAAAAAACTGTACATAGAGAACGGCTATCTTTTGTAAGATTGTACATGGTGGCAAACGCAGCAAAGGGGCTCCCAAAGTACATCAAGATTAGAGATGGTGATGGCAAAATATTCCAGCAGAGGGTGCAACATGACTGGGCTCCCCACACTGTGTTGGATGCAAGACATTTGGTCTCATTGACCACAACTGTCCCAAACCTGGGTAGATGCTTATAGAACAAAACAGGGACATTGAGGAAGATATTGTGGCTACAAGTTCGGCCAAAGTCTCCCAAGAACCCTACGAACATTGCCAACCATACTCTTCAAATCCAGCCAGTCCCTAGTAGATTCCAACACTGGAATTGGAAACGTTGATTGTTGAGGAAGTAGCAATGCCGTGTACTAGGGTTGAAACCCGAGATTTCTAGAATCCCAATTTCCTCACCCTACAAAGCACTGATTTTTATTTTGACCAGCGATTGCAGCCTGCTGCCAAAAGTTAAGATTTCGTATTCAAAAACAAATTGGACCATTGTAAGAGAAACTGCGGGGGTATATTACAACTTTATTTTTACATCTAAAGGTTTAAAATTTTCGAAATTTACAAAATCAAGTCCCTAACTCTACCCGACTCAATTCCTAAATTTCCCAAACTCAGTAAAATGAAGATTGAAAGGAAAGAAAACCTCCGAAAACACTGCGTTTCATTGTCAAAGGTTTTTGGCCAAGAAAAACTCCTACTTACATAAATCCTTTCCCCAATTTAAGGGGATTTTTTCCTTTTGGAGTAAATGAATAAGGTACATTGTGACTTTGGTAATTATCTCTTTACATTTTTTGACTTAAATTGTCAGCAACCACAAATTTGTTAGCAATCCTCCATCCAAGAAAGGGTAGGTGCTAAGTGTCTTTAGGTAAATCCCTCACTACTAAAAGTTTTAAAATTTTCAAATTTTAATCTAACCCACTTTACTTTCATATCTTTGCAGTTGCAGATACACTGTCACGTTGCTAGTACTTAGAGGTAGACCCTCTCCTGCATGTGTGGTAGAAGATATGTTAAGAATGGGTTATCCTCTACTCTGTTCGGGATTTAAGACGATGATCCTTTGCGGGGCAAAAATATCCAATGTACATGAAGAGCTTACTAACTGTATATGCAAGTCTCAACAAAAGGTATGACCTCAAACCCTACTACCATAAGTGGAACTTCATTCACCATGACCTTGCAAAAACTTAAAGCTTTCCTTTTAGGAACTAAATGCAGTGACCACCGAAGTGAAGTTTATGACCATTATTAGGAATTCGAGGACAGAATCAAGATCCAAATCGATTTGTCTCAAATGATTTTGATTTTTTCTCAGATCGGAATAAACATCAAAGAGTCCCAATCAACCACATCAACACTTCTCTGTTTTCGTGCAGCAACAAGACAGGAAAAGAAATTTAGGTTTAAGAGAAAAGGAAAATGGAAAAGAATTATAACTATCTTTTTAAGGATTTTTAGCATAAACCCAGATTTTGTAAAGTAGAAAATTACGGACACAATAAAATAGCATATAATATTTGTAGAAGCACACAAGGTAATCCATAGAACCAATAAACATACTAATCAAACATAAGTTTGATCAGGGACGTCCTCACGGTCCCTTTATCTCTCTGCCGCCATTAGCTAGATTACTTGCAGGTCGCTACACATGCTCGATGGCAATTGGGCTTGCAACGCATGATGCATGTTCTTCGCCCCTCACAAGTATCATTGCATGCCAGGTTGCAATTGGCCATACAGCGGGGGAGGCATTGTTTATTCGCAGCTTGAACAAAAGCAACAGAAGACATGATCATCACCAGCACAAAGATGAAGAGAGCAACAACTTTCTTGTTTGAAAACATCATGAATACAAGAACTGAAAGAGAGAATGGAATTGAGGTAGAGAGGAATGTCTTCTATATATATATATATAGAGAAAAGTACACTTGGATAGTTGGAACGGGTATCTAAAGGGCTTAATTTAGGCTTACAAGAATGTAAGCGTTGCATTTGCAGTTCCACACCTATCTATTCTTCTAACATACTGGGTGGCAGCCTTTATTTGGAGGCCTAAAGTCCAAGAAGGTTAGCGGTTCAATCTTCCATATCCTCCTCACCAATCCCATACCCTATCCCATCCCCCTTGGGCCAATGGGCTCCTAGTCACTATGATTGGCATCAAACAAGTCCCCAAAAAATGCCTTACATGTAGGGGTGTAAATGGATATAGGAAATCTGCTTCTGAATTCGCATCCTCATCCGTTTAGGGGTATCCAAATCCGTCCGATTACGTATAGGATGCAGATATGGTATACCCCTTTCTTACCGATTATTATCCGTCCGATAAGATTATCCGATTAAGTTACTAATTTAGATTTATTTTTCTTATTTTTATAAATTTTTTACTTGTGATATATGATTATTTTTCTAGATTTTTTACTAAAATAGCTACCAAGTTGCTAAATTCTTAAATTTCAAACGTAACTTTCACAAATAAAATGGTAAAAATGTAAATTGGTAGTCGAAAACTTTTATACAATATGTATTCATGTCCATTTAGAAGAACCTACTTAAGAAAATAACTATTTGATTATCATCCGAATCCATCTGAATATAATAGGATGTAGATATGGTATTACCACTATCCGATCCGAATCCGGTCTGTTTATAACCCTACTTACATGTGCATTGAGTATATCATTTTTTTTTCAGCCTTTCTTTGTTGGCATGCGGTTCTCCATGTTGCTTGCCTAATAGAACCTTGAACCGTAACCCCACCCGGGAGACCGAAATTGAAACCCAAGTCCCATCGAACCTTGTCAATGTTCAAAATTCTCGAAGCTTAACCCCACCCTAATAGGGCCTAAACCTAATAGGGTTGGATTGGTTCTGAGTAACTCTGATAGGGTCTTGTTGACCCAAATTTAGGGTTGTGAGGGATTTCACACCTGACACGCTCCAAGTCTCAGACCATTAGTTGGGGAGAGAGTGGTGACTTAAACCCAGCTATTGTATGATGTGACCTGACCCAATTGTTGCAGAAAACCTAAAAGACGTGTTTGAGTCCCATGAGGGAGAGTGATGAGACCGTCCAGAGGAGGCTAGTGTCTTAACTTAATGTGTGTCAACCATAGAGACTATATTTGTTAGAGTCTAGGATCATACTTGCATCATCATCATTCATTATTTCATTATATTGTTTATAAATATGTGTGATTAATGTTGCGCGATGTGTGATTACGTTGACCTCACTGAGTTTTGTGGAACTCATCCCTTTACGCGTATTTTCTCTATTCTACTCTAGGTTATAGGGACTTCTTCTACTTGGAGGGTCCGCCGCTCGCTGACTCATATGAGAGACTGATGGGAGAGGACATAGAAATACATGGAGAGTTGGGTTCCTGCTCCGACTGTGCCTATAGAGTCTAGCCTTTCTGAGATTGTGAAGATATCATGGGAGAAAGTAGTTGTCATAGTTGCTATTACTTATTTTCGTTATTTATTTATTAGGCAAGGCACTACTTAGACTTTTAATCCTTTTCGAAAACATTTAGAATTCTATTGTTAAAATAACTTCTTTCTTTAAACTCAAATTATGATTCAACTAATAACTTTGAGATATGATTTGAGGAAAACTTTTGATACTTTGATATTTGAGGCTTTATTTCCATTCCTGCTTTTGGATTATGCTATGTTGTATTATATTGTTATAGATTGACTATGAACCTGATCATGTAGTATTATCACGTCCATTTAAAGATTAAAGAGAGAGATTCTTTAATGAGAGAGGAAAAAATCCATGGGGACAATTTCTAATTAGTAGTTGATGTGAAATTCATGAGCAAATTTTCTTCTTTCTTCATCTAATTTTATAAATTTAATAAACAAATAACAGCGTACCAACGGTTAATGAGTCAAAAAAATTTTAATAAATAAATAAAGGGAAGGTAAAAGAATGAAAAAGAAATGAAAAGAATATACAAAATATGACCTTAGGAAACTAATACACAAACATGTCGAAGGTAGGAAAGCAGCATAAAAGGCTTTGAAAGTAGGAACTGAAGCTCTATTATATCCTGCCGAAGGAGATTGATGGGGAGGTGGCGGCATGCTGTATGCCAGATGAAATTAGGGAAGATAAAGACCAATGGGATGTGGCACTTGTAGGTTATGTTTTCGGGGAAAAACCAACCTACGATGATATGAAAAGTTTCAAGCACCCAATGTACAC
This sequence comes from Hakea prostrata, assembly GCF_041222555.1. NCBI lineage: Eukaryota > Viridiplantae > Streptophyta > Magnoliopsida > Proteales > Proteaceae > Hakea > Hakea prostrata. The sequence continues at coordinate 28,853,452 of NC_142602.1, forward strand.
ATCTTGGAGGACTAGAGGTCTTTGGTTTAGCATGCGGAGTTTTAATATTCAATTTTCAAGAATCTCAGTTTCACAGGTAGGCTACAGAAGAAGGGCCATGGACAATAGGTGGGAAAACCGGATCCTTCGTCCATGGTCAAAGGGCGTACCCCTTCACAAGAAAGATGAAACTAGGCTCCCAGTTTGGATCATGCTCTATACTTTGAATCACGCTTTATGGTCTTCAGTTGCACTTGTGGGGAAACTACACCCTCAGTTGAATTGTGAGTCTAGCGGGCACCTTGTTATACACCAATTAAAAAAACTGTACATAGAGAACGGCTATCTTTTGTAAGATTGTACATGGTGGCAAACGCAGCAAAGGAGCTCCCAAAGTACATCAAGATTAGAGATGGTGATGGCAAAATATTCCAGCAGAGGGTGCAACATGACTGGGCTCCCCACACTGTGTTGGGTGCAAGACATTTGGTCTCATTGACCACAACTATCCCAAACCTGGGTAGATGCTTATAGAACAAAACAGGGACATTGAGGAAGATATTGTGGCTGCAAGTTCGGCCAAAGTCTCCCAAGAACCCTACGAACATTGCCAACCATACTCTTCAAATCCAGCCAGTCCCTAGTAGATTCCAACACTGGAATTGGAAACGTTGATTGTTGAGGAAGTAGCAATGCCATGTACTAGGGTTGAAACCCGAGATTTCTAGAATCCCAATTTCCTCACCCTACAAAGCACTGATTTTTATTTTCACCAGCGATTGCAGCCTGCTGCCAAAAGTTAAGATTTCGTATTCAAAAATAAATTGGACCATTGTAAGAGAAACTGTGGGGGTATATTACAAACTTTATTTTTACATCTAAAGGTTTAAAATTTTCAAAATTTACAAAATCATGTCCCTAACTCTACCCGACTCAATTCCTAAATTTCCCAAACTCAGTAAAATAAAGATTGAAAGGAAAGAAAACCTCCGAAAACACTGCGTTTCATTGTCAAAGATTTTGGCCCAAGGAAAACTCCTACTTACATAAATCTTTCCCCAATTTAAGGGGATTTTTTTCCTTTTGGAGTAAATGAATAAGGTACATTGTGACTTTGGTAATTATCTCTTTACATTTTTTGACTTAAATTGTCAGCAACCACAAATTTGTTAGCTATCCTCCATCCAAGAAAGGGTAGGTGCTAAGTGTCTTTAGGTAAATCCCTCACTAATAGAAGTTTTAAAATTTTCAAATTTTAATCTAACCCACTTTACTTTCATATCTTTGCAGTTGCAGATACACTGTCACGTTGCTAGTACTTAGAGGTAGACCCTCTCCTGCATGTGTGGTAGAAGATATGTTAAGAATGGGTTATCCTCTACTCTGTTCGGGATTTAAGACGATGATCCTTTGCGGGGCAAAAATATCCAATGTACATGAAGAGCTTACTAACTGTATATGCAAGTCTCAACAAAAGGTATGACCTCAAACCCTACTACCATAAGTGGAACTTCATTCACCATGACCTTGCGAAAACTTAAAGCTTTCCTTTTAGGAACTAAATGCAGTGACCACCGAAGTGAAGTTTATGACCATTATTAGGAAAGAATCAAGATCCAAATCGATTTGTCTCAAATGATTTTGATTTTTTCTCAGATCGGAATAAACATCAATGAGTCTCAATCAACCACATCAACACTTCTCTGGTTTCGTGCAGCAACAAGACAGGAAAAGAAATTTAGGTTTAAGAGAAAAGGAAAATGGAAAAGAATTATAACTATCTTTTTAAGGATTTTTAGCATAAACCCAGATTTTGTAAAGTAGAAAATTACGGACACAATAAAATAGCATTTATTATTTGTAGAAGCACACAAGGTAATCCATAGAACCAATAAACATACTAATCAAACATAAGTTTGATCAGGGACGATCTCACGGTCCCTTTATCTCTCTGCCGCCATTAGCTAGATTACTTGCAGGTCGCTACACATGCTCGATGGCAATTGGGCTTGCAACGCATGATGCATGTTCTTCGCCCCTCACAAGTATCATTGCATGCCAGGTTGCAATTGGCCATGCAGCGGGGGATGCATTGTTTATTCGCAGCATGAACAAAACCAACAGAAGACATGATCATCACCAGCACAAAGATAAAGAGAGCAACAACTTTCTTGTTTGAAAACATCATGAATACAAGAACTGAAAGAGAGAATGGAATTGAGGTAGAGAGGAATGTCTTCTATATATATATATATAGAAAAGTACACTTGGATAGTTGGAACGGGTATCTAAAGGGCTTAATTTAGGCTTACAAGAATGTAAGCGTTGCATTTGCAGTTCCACACCTATCTATTCTTCTAACATATTGGGTGGCAGCCTTTATTTGGAGGCCTAAAGTCCAAGGAGGTTAGCGGTTCAATCTTCCATATCCTCCTCACCAATCCCATACCCTATCCCATCCCCCTTGGGCCTATGGGCTCCTAGTCACTATGATTGGCACCAAACAAGTCCCAAAAAAATGCCTTACATGTAGGGGTGTAAATGGATATAGGAAATCTGCTTCTGAATTCGCATCCTCATCCGTTTAGGGGTATCCAAATCCGTCCGATTACGTATAGGATGCAGATATGGTATACCCCTTTCTTACCGATTATTATCCGTCCGATAAGATTATCCGATTAAGTTACAAATTTAGATTTATTTCTCTTATTTTTATAAATTTTTTACTTGTGATATATGATTATTTTTCTAGATTTTTTACTAAAATAGCTACCAAGTTGCTAAATTCTTAAATTTCAAACGTAACTCTCACAAATAAAATGGAAAAAATGTAAATTGGTAGTCGAAAACTTTTATACAATATGTATTCATTTCCATTTAGAAGAACCTACTTAAGAAAATAACTATTTGATTATCATCCGAATCAATCTGAATATAATAGGATGTAGATATGGTATTACCACTATCCGATCCGAATCCGGTCTGTTTATAACCCTACTTACATGTGCATTGAGTATATCATTTTTTTTCAGCCTTTCTTTGTTGGCATGCGGTTCTCCATGTTGCTTGCCTAAGAGAACCTTGAACCGTAACCATACCCTGGAGACCGAAATTGAAACCCAAGTCCCATCGAACCTTGTCAATGTTCAAAATTCTCGAAGCTTAACCCGACCCTAATAGGGCCTAAACCTAATAGGGTTGGGTTGGTCCTGAGTAACTCTGATAGGGTCTAGTTGACCCAAATTTAGGGTTGTGAGGGATTTCACACCTGACACACTCTAAGTCTCAGACCATTAGTTGGGGAGAGAGTGGTGACTTAAACCCCAGCTATTGTATGATGTGACCTGACCCAATTGTTGCAGAAAACCTAAAAGACGTGTTTGAGTCCCATGAGGGAGAGTGATGAGACCGTCCAGAGGAGGCTAGTGTCTTAACTTAATGTGTGTCAACCATAGAGACTATATTTGTTAGAGTCTAGGATCATACTTGCATCATCATCATTCATTATTTAATTATATTGTATATAAATATGTGTGATTAATGTTGCGCGATGTGTGATTACGTTGACCTCACTGAGCTTTGTGGAACTCATCCCTTTACGTGTATTTTCTCTATTCTACTCTAGGTTATAGGATAGGGACTTCTTCTACTTGGAGGGTCCGCCGCTCGCTGAGTCATATGAGAGACTGAGGGGAGAGGACATAGAAATACATGGAGAGTTGGGTTCCTGCTCCGTCTGTGCCTATAGAGTCTAGCCTTTCTGAGACTCTGAAGATATCATGGGAGAAAGTAGTTGTCATAGTTGCTATTACTTATTTTCGTTATTTATTTATTAGGCAAGGCACTACTTAGAATTTTAATCCTTTTCGAAAACATTTAGAATTCTATTGTTAAAATAACTTCTTTCTTTAAACTCAAATTATGATTCAACTAATAACTTTGAGATATGATTTGAGGAAAACTGTAATAACTTTTGATACTTTGATATTTGAGGCTTTATTTCCCTTCCTGCTTTTGGATTATGCTATGTTGTATTATATTGTTATAGATTGACTATGAACCTAATCCTGTAGTATTATCACGTCCATTTAAAGATTAAAGATAGAGATTCTTTAATGAGAGAGGAGAAAATCCATGGGGACAATTTCTAATTTGTAGTTGATGTGAAATTCATGAGCAAATTTTCTTCTTTCTTCATCTAATTTTATAAATTTAATAAACAAATAACAGCGTACCAACGGTTAATGAGTCAAAAAATTTTTGATAAATAAATAAAGGGAAGGTAAAAGAATGAAAAAGAAATGAAAAGAATATACAAAATATGACCTTAGGAAACTAATACACAAACATGTCGAAGGTAGGAAAGCAGTAGAAAAGGCTTTGAAAGTAGGAACTGAAGCCCTATTATATTCTGCCGAAGGAGATTGATGGGGAGGTGGCGGCATGCTGTATGCCAGATGAAATTAGGGAAGATAAAGACCAATGGGATGTGGCTCTTGTAGGTTATGTTTTCGGGGAAAAACCAACCTACGATGATATGAAAAGTTTCAAGCACCCAATGTACACATCTTGGAGGACTAGAGGTCTTTGGTTTAGCATGCGGAGTTTTAATATTCAATTTTCAAGAATCTCAGTTTCACAGGTAGGCTACAGAAGAAGGGCCATGGACAATAGGTGGGAAACCCGGATCCTTCGTCCATGGTCAAAGGGCGTACCCCTTCACAAGAAAGATGAAACTAGGCTCCCAGTTTGGATCATGCTCTATACTTTGAATCACGCTTTATGGTCTTCAGTTGCACTTGTGGGGAAACTACACCCTCAGTTGAATTGTGAGTCTAGCGGGCACCTTGTTATACACCAATAAAAAAAACTGTACATAGAGAACGGCTATCTTTTGTAAGATTGTACATGGTGGCAAACGCAGCAAAGGAGCTCCCAAAGTACATCAAGATTAGAGATGGTGATGGCAAAATATTCCAGCAGAGGGTGCAACATGACTGGGCTCCCCACACTGTGTTGGGTGCAAGACATTTGGTCTCATTGACCACAACTGTCCCAAACCTGGGTAGATGCTTATAAAACAAAACAGGGACATTGAGGAAGATATTGTGGCTGCAAGTTCGGCCAAAGTCTCCCAAGAACCCTACGAACATTGCCAACCATACTCTTCAAATCCAGCCAGTCCCTAGTAGATTCCAACACTGGAATTGGAAACGTTGATTGTTGAGGAAGTAGCAATGCCGTGTACTAGGGTTGAAACCTCGAGATTTCTAGAATCCCAATTTCCTCACCCTACAAAGCACTGATTTTTATTTTCACCAGCGATTGCAGCCTGCTGCCAAAAGTTAAGATTTCGTATTCAAAAATAAATTGGACCATTGTTCTAATGTATTTCATCTATTTGAATCAATTCCCCTTTCTTTCTAGCCAATATAGCCTTCTATGTTGACCATTGATATAAGCATTCTAGTAAGTTTCTATTTTTGATTCCTCTCATTCTAGGATTAGTATTCTTTTGATTTTCTATTTAGTTATTCTTGCCTCTGATATGTTCTTGATATTCCATTAGAGAGAAGCCTTGTTCTCTCTAATTTTTCCCTTGAATCCATGGTGAGTTTGCTATGAGAACCTTGCTGTTTCCAATTTAGAAACTCATGTTCCCAAGTAATAAAGTACTGATTTTTGGACCATGGATGATGCCCAATTCTTGCTAGATAGTCTTAGTATGTTTGTGTGAAGTTTCCTTTCGAATTTCGGATCAATCGGACTTCAAACGAAGAAGTTATGACCAAAACAGTGCAATCTGTACCTTGCTGTCTCCATTGGTCGACTGATTGGTCGACTGGAGCCAGTAGACCAATCCAATCGACCAATGAGATCTGTTTTCCAGATTTAGGTCTTTCTTGCTCTATTTAAGTCCAATCTCGGAATTAGTTCGTCTCCTCTGCCTCCTAAGCCTCTGGAACGAGTTAGAACTCCATTCTAATCAATTTCCTTGCATCCTTGGTTGATCCCTCGCAAGAACTCAAGTAATCTTCTTCCTCTTGCATCAAAGGTATGTCTACACTCTCTTCTTCTTCTCCATCTCTATTTTTCTTTCCTTTTTGGGCTGAGACAGTAAAGAAGATGCCGCATTCTCTGTTGCAAACATCTCTCTACTCATCCCTAATGATCTTCCTAAGGATTAATGGCTAATGCGATGATCTTAACCATGATCATTGCAAGCTTTTGAAGGAATCATGATCTAAATCATGATCTTGTCTTTGTTCATCTTTTGATTCAAATTTTGATCTTCTTAGATCTGTTTTATTGATCATATTAATAGTCAATCGCTGTGTTTTCTTTACAAGAGTTGTAACCTATCAATCTCTACTTCTTTCTTCTTGATCATACCATGCTTTTTCCAAGAACCATGACTAATACATTTATGGTAAGTTTTGTTTCCTTATTTAGATTCATGTTCTTCAGTCTTAGATCTATTTTTCTTGAAGATCTATGCATGCTTTTCATGATTTCTTTATCACAATCAATGATCCATCATCCTATTGTTCTTGTCCATGATTTTTACTATGAATTCTTCAAGAACCATGATTGATCTAATTATGGTAACTTTTGTTTCCTAATTTGTAACTTGAAGACTTGATTTGATTAGTGTTTTGAAGTCCTCTATATACTAGGATACTTTCATAGTAGTTTCCCCCTTGTTTGGTACCCTTTTGAACCACCAAATTCGGTTCTTTATTCTTAAAACTTTGATTTTGTAGGCCACTGTCTCTGTTGGTCGACTGATTGGTCGACTGAGACAGTAGACCAATCCAATCGACCAATGAGTACAGCAACTCCAGATTTGGTCTGTTTTGGATGTTTTGATATCTTTCCTTCTAGGTTTCTTTCCTAATATGATATATATACTTGTTTAGGACCTTCTTGCCAAGTTTGAGAAGATTCTCCTTGATCCTTGGAGATTCTCTTCAAGTTATATAAGGTAAGGATGGTTACTTCTATAATAGCATAGATTGTGTGATTTTAGTTTCTATATTAGAATCTTTTGGATTTGTTACCATAATTACATTCTTTTATGAATATATTACTGCTGCACTTACTTTAATTATAGTAGCTTTATTTACTTGCTTTCTTTAGTTTATGAATGTCTTTATTTGTTAACTGTATATGAGATGAATCTTATTATGGTATATTTTCTATATACTGTAAATTTGTATGATATGATTGATTTGTGATTGTGATTGATTAAGTATGGTTGGGGAAGGAGAGGTGTCCTTTTGACACTTCTGTCCTTGGACATCGGAGGGAATAGTATGGGATGTTCTCCGAAGATGCCCATTGACACCTTCCTGAATTATTGGTTTTCATACCTAGGGCTGTCTAGCAGTGTTTGGCTAGGAATACCCCGTTATATCAGACCCGATTCGAAAGGGTATTGAGACCGAACGACCCGTGGTAGCAATGGGGATTCATGGGCCCTCAAGACCGGTAACCAACCCGTGAGAGGACAGGAATCACATTGTGGGGGCCATTTATTGGAGGGTTGCATATGGATAGACTTGGGCTCACGGGCGCTCAAGACCGGTAACCAACCCGTGAGGGGACGTGAGAGCTTCCCGTTTACCATATGTGGATAACCAGTAGGGTTGATGAGTCCGTAGTCAGGGACTATGAGGACTCTAGTGTGAAGGATACCGGAAAGGATCGCCAGGGGCGAGGAATGGACGTATATGGATCTGACTTGATGTAACTAAGTAGAAGACTTGCATTTGGCTAGGCTTTACCCTGACATGCGCCAGTACTTAGACCAATGGTGATGTGAGAGAGTGGTGACTTAACCCCCAGCCATGGAATGTCCCGAGGGATGCCGGACCCACTACCAAAAGGCGTTGTGTGATTGACCTACCCAAAGAAGTATGGTGCTATGACTTAAAGCATGTCTGCCAATAGAGACCAGCATACATAGAGTTAGATTCATACATTCATTGTTTGTCTCATACCATATTGCATTTATGTTTGTTTTGAAATTCTGCCATTTATGTTATTATGGATTTAACTGCCTTACTGGGTTTCTTTCGAAACTCACTCCTTTTGTACCATATCTTTTGTTAGACTTCTCTGCAGGTTTGAAATATGATGACGGTCCATATAAGGAAGGGCAAGGTGAAAAAGATGAAGACTGAAGATGAAGAAGAGCAGACTGAAGATGTGGATTAGATTTCTCTTGTTTCTTCTAGACTTATCTTTTACTTGTATTAGCTTAGAGCTTTACTTAGATTTCGATCTACCTTCCGCATATGTTGTGGAGTATATTTCTGCTATACTCTACAGATGTCTTTTGATTTGGTATCTTGTTATTCCGCACTTTGATATTTGATGATCACATTTATGTGTGAATCTTAGGGCATAAAGCATGCATTTTATACACTTAGAGTGGAGTTACCTTGGGTTTTATGTTGTTTTTGCAGATTTTAGGACTTTTCAAGATTTAAGCAAATATTTGGAGTTTTGGGCTTGAATCATGCTATTTTACACGTCAAGAAGTTCATTCAAATTCTCAAATGCAAAAATGGGTCTGATCTGGAGCATGATGGGCTAGAGATGTGTGACTATAGGCCAACTCCGAAATATTTAAGAGATAAAGAAGGCAAATTTGATCTACGGCTGAGATTTTAAATCAAATCTACAGAGATATTATTGAGAGAGTCCAAATGGAAAAGAGTCCTTGCATACCTCAATATCTTATCTTATATCTTGGATTTAATTAAAGAAAGAAAAAGAGGAAAAAGAATTATATTCAGAAAGAAAGAGAGGAAAAATCCCGTTTTTGAATGCCTCTGTCCAGTTTTGATCAAACCCTTCATCGAACGGTCATCCGATGTCCGATCGTGCTGATTTTTTGAGGAGAGCTTCACGACTACTTAAAACTCAAATCCAACGGTGGAATTATGCATCTGATCTCTCTAAGTCAGCGCGATTACTACGTCAAAACCCTAATTGGTTGAGTCAGATAGAAACCCTGAGTTTTATTCAAATTTAGCCGTACTTCATATCTCATGTAAACTCTATAAAAGGAGAGCATACTCCATCAAAGGAGAAGATGTTCTAGAGCTTAGTAGAAGCATTCTTTCTTCTCTCTTCAGTTTATTTAAGTTTTCTTTAGTTTTCTTTGCTTGCATTAGTGAGATTTAAATTTCTAGATTAAATGTTTAGGTTTAATTTTTTTATGTAATGCAATTCAAGTTCAAGCTTCAAGTTCAAGTTCAAGTTTCAATTTTTTTTAGATTCGTTTTTCTCTGGGTCTAGCAATTGCAGATTTAGATCATTCTAGATCTAGATCCGGTTGTTAGGGTTGGTTGAGATTCGAATTATTTGTTCAATTCACAAGTAAGTAATTTTTCTTTATTAATCTTCTCTCCTCCCTCCATTCCCGCTTCTATCTACCCCTCCATATTCTTAATTTAGGATTTACTTTCAGCATTATTTATTGTTCTGCCTATTCATTCATAATCTCGGACCACATAACCGGAGCAAGCCTACAGTCGTGCCTCTGCTTCTGGTGACGGGTGGTGTTGCATCTGCATTTTAGTTATTTCCTTTTCCTTTTATTGCTTTGTTTATTGCTTTGTTATTTACTTTCTGTTATTTACTTTCTGCCTATTCATTCATAATCTCGGACCACATAACCGGAGCAAGCCTACAGTCATGCCTCTGCTTCTGGTGACGGGTGGTGTTGCATCTGCATTTTCCTGTCATTTATTTATGCATTGATTGTGTTTAATTTATTGTTCGTTTCAATTCGATTGCATTAGACGTATAGATTAGAACGTTTAGTTTAGTTAATTAGTTAACAAATATTGAATCATTCCACTCTCGCATTACTATTAAGAAGTTGAATTATAAGTGGCATATCTCCTTGATATCGACCCATTAGCTACACGATACCGTGCGCTTGCGGTTACTTTTAAAATTCACAAACAATATTCTATAGTGATCCTTCTGAGATCCTTTCTTGACTTTTATTATAAATTACTTGAACATTATGATTTGTTTTTGCATTTGATTATGTTATTGTGCGAAATGGATATGATCGTTCCTAAACTTGATCTTTTGGGCTGTGGACCACACTCTCGGGTATACCAGTTAGGGTACCGGCTGGGAGGATTTGACAGTGGGGGTATATTACAAACTTTATTTTTACATCTAAAGGTTTAAAATTTTCAAAATTTACAAAATCATTTCCCCTAACTCTACCCGACTCAATTCCTAAATTTCCCAAACCCAGTAAAATGAAGATTGAAAGGAAAGAAAACCTCCGAAAACACTGCGTTTCATTGTCAAAGATTTTGGCACAAGGAAAACTCCTACTTACATAAATCTTTCCCCAATTTAAGGGGATTTTTTCCTTTTGGAGTAAATGAATAAGGTACATTGTGACTTTGGTAATTATCTCTTTACATTTTTTGACTTAAATTGTCAGCAACCACAAATTTGTTAGCTATCCTCCATCCAAGAAAGGGTAGGTGCTAAGTGTCTTTAGGTAAATCCCTCACTACTAGAAGTTTTAAAATTTTCAAATTTTAATCTAATCCACTTTACTTACATATCTTTGCAGTTGCAGATACACTGTCACGTTGCTAGTACTTAGAGGTAGACCCTCTCCTGCATGTGTGGTAGAAGATATGTTAAGAATGGGTTATCCTCTACTCTGTTCGGGATTTAAGACGATGATCCTTTGCGGGGCAAAAATATCCAATGTACATGAAGAGCTTACTAACTGTATATGCAAGTCTCAACAAAAGGTATGACCTCAAACCCTACTACCATAAGTGGAACTTCATTCACCATGACCTTCCGAAAACTTAAAGCTTTCCTTTTAGGAACTAAATGCAGAGACCACCGAAATGAAGTTTATGACCATTATTAGATATTCGAGGACAGAATCAAGATCCAAATCGATTTGTCTCGAATAATTTTGATTTTTTCTCAGATCGGAATAAACATCAATGAGTCTCAATCAACCACATCAACACTTCTCTGTTTTCGTCCAGCAACAAGACAGGAAAAGAAATTTAGGTTTAAGAGAAAAGGAAAATGGAAAAGAATTATAACAATCTTTTTAAGGATTTTTAGCATAAACCATGATTTTGTAAAGTAGAAAATTACGGACACAATAAAATAGCATTTATTATTTGTAGAAGCACACAAGGTAATCCATAGAACAAATAAACATACTAATCAAACATAAGTTTGATCAGGGACGTCCTCACGGTCCCTTTATCTCTCTGCCGCCATTAGCTAGATTACTTGCAGGTCGCTACACATGCTCGATGGCAATTGGGCTTGCAACGCATGATGCATGTTCTTCGCCCCTCACAAGTATCATTGCATGCCAGGTTGCAATTGGCCATGCAGCGGGGGAGGCATTGTTTATTCGCAGCTTGAACAAAAGCAACAGAAGACATGATCATCACCAGCACAAAGATGAAGAGAGCAACAACTTTCTTGTTTGAAAACATCATGAATACAAGAACTGAAAGAGAGAATGGAATTGAGGTAGAGAGGAATGTCTTCTATATATATATATATAGAAAAGTACACTTGGATAGTTGGAACGGGTATCTAAAGGGCTTAATTTAGGCTTACAAGAATGTAAGCGTTGCATTTGCAGTTCCACACCTATCTATTCTTCTAACATATTGGGTGGCAGCCTTTATTTGGAGGCCTAAAGTCCAAGGAGGTTAGCGGTTCAATCTTCCATATCCTCCTCACCAATCCCATACCCTATCCCATCCCCCTTGGGCCTATGGGCTCCCAGTCACTATGATTGGCATCAAACAAGTCCCAAAAAAATGCCTTACATGTAGGGGTGTAAATGGATATAGGAAATCTGCTTCTGAATTCGCATCCTCATCCGTTTAGGGGTATCCAAATCCGTCCGATTACGTATAGGATGCAGATATGGTATACCCCTTTCTTACCGATTATTATCCGTCCGATAAGATTATCCGATTAAGTTACTAATTTAGATTTATTTTTCTTATTTTTATAAATTTTTTACTTGTGATATATGATTATTTTTCTAGATTTTTTACTAAAATAGCTACCAAGTTGCTAAATTCTTAAATTTCAAACGTAACTCTCACAAATAAAATGGTAAAAATGTAAATTGGTAGTCGAAAACTTTTATACAATATGTATTCATGTCCATTTAGAAGAACCTACTTAAGAAAATAACTATTTGATTACCATCCGAATCCATCTGAATATAATAGGATGTAGATATGGTATTACCACTATCCGATCCGAATCCGGTCTGTTTATAACCCTACTTACATGTGCATTGAGTATATCATTTTTTTTCAGCCTTTCTTTGTTGGCATGCGGTTCTCCATGTTGCTTGCCTAATAGAACCTTGAACCGTAACCCTACCCTGGAGACTGAAATTGAAACCCAAGTCCCATCGAACCTTGTCAATGTTCAAAATTCTCCAAGCTTAACCCGACCCAAATAGGGCCTAAACCTAATAGGGTTGGGTTGGTCCTGAGTAACTCTGATAGGGTCTAGTTGACCCAAATTTAGGGTTGTGAGGGATTTCACACCTGACACGCTCTAAGTCTCAGACCATTAGTTGGGGAGAGATTGGTGACTTAAACCCCAGCTATTGTATGACGTGACCTGACCCAATTGTTGCAGAAAACCTAAAAGACGTGTTTGAGTCCCATGAGGGAGAGTGATGAGACCGTCCAGAGGAGGCTAGTGTCTTAACTTAATGTGTGTCAACCATAGAGACTATATTTGTTAGAGTCTAGGATCATACTTGCATCATCATCATTCATTATTTCATTATATTGTATATAAATATGTGTGATTAATGTTGCGCGATGTGTGATTACGTTGACCTCACTGACTTTTGTGGAACTCATCCCTTTACGTGTATTTTCTCTATTCTACTCTAGGTTATAGGATAGGGACTTCTTCTACTTGGAGGGTCCGCGCCGCTCACGAGTCATATGAGAGACCGATGGGAGAGGAAATAGAAATACATGGAGAGTTGGGTTCCCTGCTCCGATCGTGCCTATAGAGTCTAGCCTTTCTGAGACTGTGAAGATATCATGGGAGAAAGTAGTTGTCATAGTTGCTATTACTTATTTTCGTTATTTATTTATTAGGCAAGGCACTACTTAGAATTTTAATCCTTTTCGAAAACATTTAGAATTCTATTGTTAAAATAACTTCTTTCTTTAAACTCAAATTATGATTCAACTAATAACTTTGAGATATGATTTGAGGAAAACTGTAATAACTTTTGATACTTTGATATTTGAGGCTTTATTTCCCTTCCTGCTTTTGGATTATGCTATGTTGTATTATATTGTTATAGATTGACTACGAACCTGATCCTGTAGTATTATCACGTCCATTTAAAGATTAAAGATAGAGATTCTTTAATGAGAGAGGAGAAAATCCATGGGGACAATTTCTAATTTGTAGTTGATGTGAAATTCATGAGCAAACTTTCTTCTTTCTTCATCTAATTTTATAAATTTAATAAACAAAATAACAGCGTACCAACGGTTAATGAGTCAAAAAATTTTTGATAAATAAATAGAGGGAAGGTAAAAGAATGAAAAAGAAATGAAAAGAATATACAAAATATGACCTTAGGAAACTAATACACAAACATGTCGAAGGTAGGAAAGCAGCAGAAAAGGCTTTGAAAGTAGGAACTGAAGCCCTATTATATTCTGCCGAAGGAGATTGATGGGGAGGTGGCGGCATGCTGTATGCCAGATGAAATTAGGGAAGATAAAGACCAATGGGATGTGGCACTTGTAGGTTATGTTTTCGGGGAAAAACCAACCTACGATGATATGAAAAGTTTCAAGCACCCAATGTACACATCTTGGAGGACTAGAGGTCTTTGGTTTAGCATGCGGAGTTTTAATATTCAATTTTCAAGAATCTCAGTTTCACAGGTAGGCTACAGAAGAAGGGCCATGGACAATAGGTGGGAAACCCGGATCCTTCGTCCATGGTCAAAGGGCGTACCCCTTCACAAGAAAGATGAAACTAGGCTCCCAGTTTGGATCATGCTCTATACTTTGAATCACGCTTTATGGTCTCTCCAGTTGCACTTGTGGGGAAACTACACCCTCAGTTGAATTGTGAGTCTAGCGGGCACCTTGTTATACACCAATTAAAAAAACTGTACATAGAGAACGGCTATCTTTTGTAAGATTGTACATGGTGGCGAACGCAGCAAAGGAGCTCCCAAAGTACATCAAGATTAGAGATGGTGATGGCAAAATATTCCAGCAGAGGGTGCAACATGACTTGGGCTCCCACACCTTGTGTTGGGTGCAAGACATTTGGTCTCATTGACCACAACTGTCCCAAACCTGGGTAGATGCTTATAGAACAAAACAGGGACATTGAGGAAGATATTGTGGCTGCAAGTTCGGCCAAAGTCTCCCAAGAACCCTACGAACATTGCCAACCATACTCTTCAAATCCAGCCAGTCCCTAGTAGATTCCAACACTGGGATTGGAAACGTTGATTGTTGAGGAAGTAGCAATGCCGTGTACTAGGGTTGAAACCCGAGATTTCTAGAATCCCAATTTCCTCACCCTACAAAGCACTGATTTTTATTTTCACCAGCGATTGCAGCCTGCTGCCAAAAGTTAAGATTTCGTATTCAAAAACAAATTGGACCATTGTAAGAGAAACTGTGGGGGTATATTACAAACTTTATTTTTACATCTAAAGGTTTAAAATTTTCGAAATTTACAAAATCAAGTCCCTAACTCTACCCGACTCAATTCCTAAATCTCCCAAACTCAGTAAAATGAAGATTGAAAGGAAAGAAAACCTCCGAAAACACTGCGTTTCATTGTCAAAGATTTTGGGCCAAGGAAAACTCCTACTTACATAAATCCTTTCCCCAATTTAAGGGGATTTATTCCTTTTGGAGTAAATGAATAAGGTACATTGTGACTTTGGTAATTATCTCTTTACATTTTTTGACTTAAATTGTCAGCAACCACAAATTTGTTAGCAATCCTCCATCCAAGAAAGGGTAGGTGCTAAGTGTCTTTAGGTAAATCCCTCACTACTAGAAGTTTTAAAATTTTCAAATTTTAATCTAACCCACTTTACTTTCATATCTTTGCAGTTGCAGATACACTGTCACGTTGCTAGTACTTAGAGGTAGACCCTCTCCTGCATGTGTGGTAGAAGATATGTTAAGAATGGGTTATCCTCTACTCTGTTCGGGATTTAAGACGATGATCCTTTGCGGGGCAAAAATATCCAATGTATATGAAGAGCTTACTAACTGTATATGCAAGTCTCAACAAAAGGTATGACCTCAAACCCTACTACCATAAGTGGAACTTCATTCACCATGACCTTGCGAAAACTTAAAGCTTTCCTTTTAGGAACTAAATGCAGTGACCACCGAAGTGAAGTTTATGACCATTATTAGGAATTCGAGGACAGAATCAAGATCCAAATCGATTTGTCTCAAATGATTTTGATTTTTTCTCAGATCGGAATAAACATCAATGAGTCTCAATCAACCACATCAACACTTCTCTGTTTTCGTCCAGCAACAAGACAGGAAAAGAAATTTAGGTTTAAGAGAAAAGGAAAATGGAAAAGAATTATAACTATCTTTTTAAGGATTTTTAGCATAAACCCAGATTTTGTAAAGTAGAAAATTACGGACACAATAAAATAGCATTTATTATTTGTAGAAGCACACAAGGTAATCCATAGAACCAATAAACATACTAATCAAACATAAGTTTGATCAGGGACGATCTCACGGTCCCTTTATCTCTCTGCCGCCATTAGCTAGATTACTTGCAGGTCGCTACACATGCTCGATGGCAATTGGGCTTGCAACGCATGATGCATGTTATTCGCCCCTCTCAAGTATCATTGCATGCCAGGTTGCAATTGGCCATGCAGCGGGGGATGCATTGTTTATTCGCAGCTTGAACAAAACCAACAGAAAACGTGATCATCACCAGCACAAAGATAAAGAGAGCAACAACTTTCTTGTTTGAAAACATCATGAATACAAGAACTGAAAGAGAGAATGGAATTGAGGTAGAGAGGAATGTCTTCTATATATATATATATAGAAAAGTACACTTGGATAGTTGGAACGGGTATCTAAAGGGCTTAATTTAGGCTTACAAGAATGTAAGCGTTGCATTTGCAGTTCCACACCTATCTATTCTTCTAACATATTGGGTGGCAGCCTTTATTTGGAGGCCTAAAGTCCAAGGAGGTTAGCGGTTCAATCTTCCATATCCTCCTCACCAATCCCATACCCTATCCCATCCCCCTTGGGCCTATGGGCTCCTAGTCACTATGATTGGCACCAAACAAGTCCCAAAAAAATGCCTTACATGTAGGGGTGTAAATGGATATAGGAAATCTGCTTCTGAATTCGCACCCTCATCCGTTTAGGGGTATCCAAATCGGTCCGATTACGTATAGTATGCAGATATGGTATACCCCTTTCTTACCGATTATTATCCGTCCGATAAGATTATCCGATTAAGTTACTAATTTAGATTTATTTCTCTTATTTTTATAAATTTTTTACTTGTGATATATGATTATTTTTCTAGATTTTTTACTAAAATAGCTACCAAGTTGCTAAATTCTTAAATTTCAAACGTAACTCTCACAAATAAAATGGTAAAAATGTAAATTGGTAGTCGAAAACTTTTATACAATATGTATTCATGTCCATTTAGAAGAACCTACTTAAGAAAATAACTATTTGATTATCATCCGAATCAATCTGAATATAATAGGATGTAGATATGGTATTACCACTATCCGATCCGAATCCGGTCTGTTTATAACCCTACTTACATGTGCATTGAGTATATCATTTTTTTTCAGCCTTTCTTTGTTGGCATGCGGTTCTCCATGTTGCTTGCCTAATAGAACCTTGAACCGTAACCCTACCCTGGAGACCGAAATTGAAACCCAAGTCCCATCGAACCTTGTCAATGTTCAAAATTCTCGAAGTTTAACCCGACCCTAATAGGGCCTAAACCTAATAGGGTTGGGTTGGTCCTGAGTAACTCTGATAGGGTCTAGTTGACCCAAATTTAGGGTTGTGAGGGATTTCACACATGACACACTCTAAGTCTCAGACCATTAGTTGGTGAGAGAGTGGTGACTTAAACCCCAGCTATTGTATGATGTGACCTGACCCAATTGTTGCAGAAAACCTAAAAGACGTGTTTGAGTCCCATGAGGATGAGTGATGAGACCGTCCAGAGGAGGCTAGTGTCTTAATTTAATGTGTGTCAACCATAGAGACTATATTTGTTAAAGTCTAGGATCATACTTGCATCATCATCATTCATTATTTCATTATATTGTATATAAATATGTGTGATTAATGTTGCGCGATGTGTGATTACGTTGACCTCACTGAGTTTTGTGGAACTCATCCCTTTACGTGTATTTTCTCTATTCTACTCTAGGTTATAGGATAGGGACTTCTTCTACTTGGAGGGTCCGCCGCTCGCTGAGTCATATGAGAGACTGAGGGGAGAGGACATAGAAATACATGGAGAGTTGGGTTCCTGCTCCGACTGTGCCTATAGAGTCTAGCCTTTCTGAGACTGTGAAGATATCATGGGAGAAAGTAGTTGTCATAGTTGCTATTACTTATTTTCGTTATTTATTTATTAGGCAAGGCACTACTTAGAATTTTAATCCTTTTCGAAAACATTTAGAATTCTATTGTTAAAATAACTTCTTTCTTTAAACTCAAATTATGATTCAACTAATAACTTTGAGATATGATTTGAGGAAAACTGTAATAACTTTTGATACTTTGATATTTGAGGCTTTATTTCCCTTCCTGCTTTTGGATTATGCTATGTTGTATTATATTGTTATAGATTGACTATGAACCTGATCCTGTAGTATTATCACGTCCATTTAAAGATTAAAGATAGAGATTCTTTAATGAGAGAGGAGAAAATCCATGGGGACAATTTCTAATTTGTAGTTGATGTGAAATTCGTGAGCAAATTTTCTTCTTTCTTCATCTAATTTTATAAATTTAATAAACAAATAACAGCGTACCAACGGTTAATGAGTCAAAAAAAAATTTGATAAATAAATAAAGGGAAGGTAAAAGAATGAAAAAGAAATGAAAAGAATATACAAAATATGACCTTAGGAAACTAATACACAAACATGTCGAAGGTAGGAAAGCAGTAGAAAAGGCTTTGAAAGTAGGAACCTGAAGCTCTATTATATTCTCGCGAAGGAGATTGATGGGGAGGTGGCGGCATGCTGTATGCCAGATGAAATTAGGGAAGATAAAGACCAATGGGATGTGGCACTTGTAGGTTATGTTTTCGGGGAAAAACCAACCTACAATGATATGAAAAGTTTCAAGCACCCAATGTACACATCTTGGAGGACTAGAGGTCTTTGGTTTAGCATGCGGAGTTTTAATATTCAATTTTCAAGAATCTCAGTTTCACAGGTAGGCTACAAAAGAAGGGCCATGGACAATAGGTGGGAAACCCGGATCCTTCGTCCATGGTCAAAGGGCGTACCCCTTCACAAGAAAGATGAAACTAGGCTCCCAGTTTGGATCATGCTCTATACTTTGAATCACGCTTTATGGTCTTCAGTTGCACTTGTGGGGAAACTACACCCTCAGTTGAATTGTGAGTCTAGCGGGCACCTTGTTATACACCAATAAAAAAAACTGTACATAGAGAACGGCTATCTTTTGTAAGATTGTACATGGTGGCAAACGCAGCAAAGGGGCTCCCAAAGTACATCAAGATTAGAGATGGTGATGGCAAAATATTCCAGCAGAGGGTGCAACATGACTGGGCTCCCACACCTGTGTTGGGTGCTAGACATTTGGTCTCATTGACCACAACTGTCCCAAACCTGGGTAGATGCTTATAGAACAAAACAGGGACATTGAGGAAGATATTGTGGCTGCAAGTTCGGCCAAAGTCTCCCAAGAACCCTACGAACATTGCCAACCATACTCTTCAAATCCAGCCAGTCCCTAGTAGATTCCAACACTGGAATTGGAAACGTTGATTGTTGAGGAAGTAGCAATGCCGTGTACTAGGGTTGAAACCCGAGATTTCTAGAATCCCAATTTCCTCACCCTACAAAGCACTGATTTTTATTTTCACCAGCGATTGCAGCCTGCTGCCAAAAGTTAAGATTTCGTATTCAAAAATAAATTGGACCATTGTAAGAGAAACTGTGGGTGTGAAATCCAGCCCAAACCTAGCCAGGACATCCTATCTATTTTGGGTGAAGAAAGGTTAGTTTAATGTTACATCTTGAAGTTGGACCTTGATTTCAGTGTTCTATCTCCTTCTTCTCTCTTTTCTTCTTCTTACTGTTCTATCTTGATGTTTTGATTGTGGAGAAGGTGTTACACTACTATAACTACCTATTCTCTAATCTCCTTATGTCTTAGAGTGAACTCCCAATCACTCTATGCATTCCTTGAAACCACATGGTGAATCTCCTCAATTCTTCACTGATTTTGATTGAGTTTTGGACAGCATGATCATTCTACTGTAGCTTCTTTACTAATTAATGTTTAACATGTTTGGTCCTAGCCTTCACTATTGTTCTAATGTATTTCATCTATTTGAATCAATTCCCCTTTCTTTCTAGCCATTATAGCCTTCTATGTTGACCATTGATATAAGCATTCTAGTAAGTTTCTATTTTTGATTCCTCTCATTCTAGGATTAGTATTCTTTTGATTTTCTATTTAGTTATTCTTGCCTCTGATATGTTCTTGATATTCCATTAGAGAGAAGCCTTGTTCTCTCTAATTTTTCCCTTGAATCCATGGTGAGTTTGCTATGAGAACCATGCTGTTTCCAATTTAGAAACTCATGTTCCCAAGACCATGGATGATGCCCAATTCATGCTAGATAGTCTTAGTATGTTTGTGTGAAGTTCCCTTTCGAATTTCGGATCAATCGGACCTCAAACGAAGAAGTTATGACCAAAACAGTGCAATCTGTAGCCAGTAGACCAATCCAATCGACCAATGAGATCTGTTTTCCAGATTTAGGTCTTTCTTGCTCTATTTAAGTCCAATCTCGGAATTAGTTCGTCTCCTCTGCCTCCTAAGCCTCTGGAACGAGTTAGAACTCCATTCTAATCAATTTCCTTGCGTCCTTGGTTGATCCCTCGCAAGAACTCAAGTAATCTTCTTCCTCTTGCATCAAAGGTATGTCTACACTCTCTTCTTCTTCTCCATCTCTATTTTTCTTTCCTTTTTGGGCTGAGACAGTAGAGAAGATGTTGCATTCTCTGTTGCAAACATCTCTCTACTCATCCCTCATGATCTTCCTAAGGATTAATGGCTAATGCGATGATCTTAACCATGATCATTGCAAGCTTTTGAAGGAATCATGATCTAAATCATGATCTTGTCTTTGTTCATCTTTTGATTCAAAGTTTGATCTTCTTAGATCTGTTTTATTGATCATATTAGTAGTCAATCGCTGTGTTTTCTTTACAAGAGTTGTAACCTATCAATCTCTACTTCTTTCTTCTTGATCATACCATGCTTTTTCCAAGAACCATGACTAATACATTTATGGTAAGTTTTGTTTCCTTATTTAGATTCATGTTCTTCAGTCTTAGATCTATTTTTCTTGAAGATCTATGCATGCTTTTCATGATTTCTTTATCACAATCAATGAACCATCATCCTATTGTTCTTGTCCATGATTTTTACTATGAATTCTTCAAGAACCATGATTGATCTAATTATGGTAACTTTTGTTTCCTAATTTGTAACTTGAAGACTTGATTTGATTAGTGTTTTGAAGTCCTCTATATACTAGGATACTTTCATAGTAGTTTCCCCCTTGTTTGGTACCCTTTTGAACCACCAAATTCGGTTCTTTATTCTTAAAACTTTGATTTTGTAGGCCACTGTCTCTGTTGGTCGACTGATTGGTCGACTGAGACAGTAGACCAATCCAATCGACCAATGAGTACAGCAATTCCAGATTTGGTCTGTTTTGGATGTTTTGATATCTTTCCTTCTAGGTTTCTTTCCTAATATGATATATATACTTGTTTAGGACCTTCTTGCCAAGTTTGGGAAGATTCTCCTTGATCCTTGGAGATTCTCTTCAAGTTATATAAGGTAAGGATGGTTACTTCTATAATAGCATAGATTGTGTGATTTTAGTTTCTATATTAGAATCTTTTGGATTTGTTACCATAATTACATTCTTTTATGAATATATTACTGCTGCACTTACTTTAATTATAGTAGTTTTATTTACTTGCTTTCTTTAGTTTATGAATGTCTTTATTTGTTAACTGTATATGAGATGAATCTTATTATGGTATATTTTCTATATACTGTAAATGTGTATGATATGATTGATTTGTGATTGTGATTGATTAAGTATGGTTCGGGAAGGAGAGATGTCCTTTTGACACTTCTGTCCTTGGACATCGGAGGGAATAGTATGGGATGTTCTCCGAAGATGCCCATTGACACCTTCCTGAATTATTGGTTTTCATACCTAGGGCTGTCTAGCAGTGTTTGGCTATGAATACCCCGTTATATCAGACCCGATTCGGAAGGGTATTGAGACCGAACGACCCGTGGTAGCAATGGGGATTCATGGGCGCTCAAGACCGGTAACCAACCCGTGAGAGGACAGGAATCACATTGTGGGGGCCATTTATTGGAGGGTTGCATATGGATAGACTTGGGCTCACGGGCGCTCAAGACCGGTAACCAACCCGTGAGGGGACGTGAGAGCTTCCCGTTTACCATATGTGGATAACCAGTAGGGTTGATGAGTCTATAGTCAGGGACTATGAGGACTCTAGTGTGAAGGATACCGGAAAGGATCGCCAGAGGCGAGGAATGGACGTATCTGGATCTGACTTGATGTAACTAAGTAGAAGACTTGCATTTGGCTAGGCTTTACCCTGACATGCGCCAGTACTTAGACCAATGGTGATGTGAGAGAGTGGTGACTTAACCCCTAGCCATGGAATGTCCCGAGGGATGCCGGACCCACTACCAAAAGGCGTTGTGTGATTGACCTACCCAAAGAAGTATGGTGCTATGACTTAAAGCATGTCTGCCAATAGAGACCAGCATACATAGAGTTAGATTCATACATTCATTGTTTGTCTCATATCATATTGCATTTATGTTTGTTTTGAAATCCTGTCATTTATGTTATTATGGATTTAACTGCCTTACTGGGTTTCTTTCGAAACTCACTCCTTTTGTACCATATCTTTTGTTAGACTTCTCTGCAAGTTTGAAATATGATGACGGTCCATATAAGGAAGGGCAAGGTGAAAAAGATGAAGACTGAAGATGAAGAAGAGCAGACTGAAGATGTGGATTAGATTTCTCTTGTTTCTTCTAGACTTATCTTTTACTTTACTTGTATTAGCTTAGAGCTTTACTTAGATTTCGATCTACCTTCCGCATATGTTGTGGAGTATATTTCTGCTATACTCTACAGATGTCTTTTGATTTGGTATCTTGTTATTCCGCACTTTGATATTTGATGATCACATTTATGTGTGAAATCTTAGGGCATAAAGCATGCATTTTATACACTTAGAGTGGAGTTACCTTGGGTTTTATGTTGTTTTTGCAGATTTTAGGATTTTTCAAGATTTAAGCAAATATTTGGAGTTTTGGGCTTGAATCATGCTATTTTACACGTCAAGAAGTTCATTCAAATTCTCAAATGCAAAAATGGGTCTGATCTGGAGCATGATGGGCTAGAGATGTGTGACTATAGGCCAACTCCGAAATATTGAAGAGATAAAGAAGGCAAATTTGATCTACGGCTGAGATTTTAAATCAAATCTACAGAGATATTATTGAGAGAGTCCAAATGGAAAAGAGTCCTTGCATACCTCAATATCTTATCTTATATCTTGGATTTAATTAAAGAAAGAAAAAGAGGAAAAAGAATTATATTCAGAAAGAAAGAGAGGAAAAATCCCGTTTTTGAATGCCTCTGTCCAGTTTTGATCAAACCCTTCATCGAACGGTCATCCGATGTCCGATCGTGCTGATTTTTTGAGGAGAGCTTCACGACTACTTAAAACTCAAATCCAACGGTGGAATTATGCATCTGATCTCTCTAAGTTGGCGCGATTACTACGTCAAAACCCTAATTGGTTGAGTCAGATAGAAACCCTGAGTTTTATTCAAATTCAGCCGTACTTCATATCTCATGTAAACTCTATAAAAGGAGAGCATACTCCATCAAAGGAGAAGATGTTCTAGAGCTTAGTAGAAGCATTCTTTCTTCTCTCTTCAGTTTATTTAAGTTTTCTTTAGTTTTCTTTGCTTGCATTAGTGAGATTTAAATTTCTAGATTAAATGTTTGGGTTTAATTTTTTTATGTAATGCAATTCAAGTTCAAGCTTCAAGTTCAAGTTCAAGTTTCAATTTTTTTTAGATTCGTTTTTCTCTAGGTCTAGCAATTGCAGATTTAGATCATTCTAGATCTAGATCTGGTTGTTAGGGTTGGTTGAGATTCGAATCATTTGTTCAATTCACAAGTAAGTAATTTTTCTTTATTAATCTTCTCTCCTCCCTCCATTCCCGCTTCTATCTACCCCTCCATATTCTTAATTTAGGATTTACTTTAAGCATTATTTATTGTTCTGCCTATTCATTCATAATCTCGGACCACATAACCGGAGCAAGCCTACAGTCGTGCCTCTGCTTCTGGTGACGGGTGGTGTTGCATCTGCATTTTAGTTATTTCCTTTTCCTTTTATTGCTTTGTTTATTGCTTTGTTATTTACTTTCTGTTATTTACTTTCTGCCTATTCATTCATAATCTCGGACCACATAACCGGAGCAAGCCTACAGTCATGCCTCTGCTTCTGGTGACGGGTGGTGTTGCATCTGCATTTTCCTGTCTTTTATTTATGCATTGATTGTGTTTAATTTATTGTTCATTTCAATTCGATTGCATTAGACGTATAGATTAGAACGTTTAGTTTAGTTAATTAGTTAACAAAAATTGAATCATTCCACTCTCGCATTACTATTAAGAAGTTGAATTATAAGTGGCATATCTCCTTGAGATCGACCCATTAGCTACACGATACCGTGCGCTTGCAGTTACTTTTAAAATTCACAAACAATATGTCAGTAATACATCAAAAGTAATTCAATTCAATTAATTGATGGAGGAAAAATTCCTTACCTGAATTTGCTTTCCCTTACTTGAAGTATTCGCAGCGGAAGTCTAGATCCACGTTCTCGTTCCACCACCAAAGATTTACCGGCGAGATTCCTCAATCACAGGGAAAGGGAATAATATCCACAACCCAAATGCCGTGGATTAATGGAATGAAGATCGAATACTAGCAAAGAAGAAAATCTAAGCCTGCGATTCTTAGAAAGAGGGAGAGAGAGATGGAGCCGCCGTTTCTCAGAGATTCGCTCGTGCGAATGAATCACTCCGTTTCTTACTCACTAATGCGGTGGTTACCAAAATATATAACCCTCTTTTGTAACCGCCCTAATTGTGAGTTTCCAATATTGCCCTTGGGCATTTAATTTATTAATCAAATTAATAAATTCCAACAGCTCCCACTTGCACAAGGGCAAGTGTTAATCTTTCAATGTGTCCCACACACACTTGTATATCCCAGATATACACATTCAATCTCTCTGCTATGTATCCCAGATACATAGACCTCTTGTGTCCCAGACACATAGACCTCTTGTGTCCCAGATACACATGCATATCCCAGATATACATATATATTGATCTCTTCACTATGTATCCCAAATACATAGACCACCTGTGTCCCAGACACTAATATCCACAAGTCATACTGGCAAAATGGGTTGTGCGACCGGTGATATACCTGCATGCGTGAGCCCCAAACTAGAAACCTTCCCAGAAGGCCAGAATGGCACATCACTCATAGAAACAAATCAAATAAGCATTAGTATAACACAGTGTCCTAGGTTTATTCAAACTCACCAGACTAAAGGTATCTCGATCCCTCTAAGAGATCACCTTCTTGTCCTTAAAATGTTCACTACCGTAACACATACGGTTGGCGCCAAAGAAACACTTTTTAGGGTGCAGTTGAATCAAACCTTTCCTTTTCGCCCAGCACCATCACTACACTTAGGATTGACTCCTTTCCCGGTAGTGCCCCTTTAGGTCGAATCTATCATGACCATAGGTAACACCCCAAAGTAGCCACATCAACCCTTCGTTTCATGATGTCGTCGAAAGTCACTAAGAACACTAATGGACCATAAGGTCCAGGACTCACACAATGAGAGGAGCAGAGATCCATCCTCTCATTTCCAATGATCGCTAAGCACACATAGTATGATATATGTGCTATGGTGGAGCATTCTATATACAATAGAACGTATGTCCATCTCAACACCATACAGGTCTTAGTCCAGTCGCAACCCCTTGCGCCTAACCCGAGTTACTTTATTGTCGCCACCCTAGCGCCACATAAAGTACTCGCACCTAGCTCCTATAGGCAACATGAATAGTGGGAACATTCATGTCGATTCTCTTCACAATAGAGAAACTCATCTTGATTCCAAATCAAGGCGACATCATGATTATGAATTGACCTACACAAAGTCATTCACAATCCGTCTCATCTCTGCTCGCCTCCAAGGCGCCAGAGGCGAATGCTCGTGTGAGTGAGCCATTCTCTTGCCTATTGACATATGTTGTTTTATGCTAGAAGAAACACAATCACACAGAAAGTGAATAAAAAAAAATGCTGGAATGAACTCATATTATTCATTAATAAGAAAGTCTCAGTACAAAAATAAGTCACAATCTACGCAAGCCCAAGGATTTTACATGAGAAATAAAAACATCCTTGGCTATAGGTTTGGTAAGAGGGTCAGCTACCATCAAACTAGTAGATATGTGCTTAAATACAACTTTCTTTCTTGATGTAATGTCTCTAACAAAGTGATATCTCAACTGTATATGTTTGGTCTTCCCATGATACTTGGGGTCCTTGACATAGCTAAGAGCTGCCGTACTATCACAGAGAGACAAGGGCAGCCTCTTTGGATGTCATCACAATCCCAAGATGTCGAAGGAATCTTCTCAACCAAACAGCCTCTTGAACCGCAGCTGAGCATGCCACATACTCGCTTCCATGGTCGAGAGGGATATACAAGCTCGCTTCTTGCTACACCACGAAATGGCCCCGCCATTCAGCAAGAAAGCATATCCAGAGGTTGATTTGCGCTCATCGATGTCTCCAGCCCAGTCGGCATCACTATAGCCAACTAACCGCAAATCCGATCCTTGGTAACACAACATGTAGTTACTCGTTCCTCCGAGATATCTCAATATCCTCTTGATCGCTTTCAGTGCTCTATGCCCGGGTTTGATTGGTACCGACTAACCAAACCCACCGCATAACAAATATCCGGCCTAGTACACATCATAGTGTACATAAGGCTACCCACCGCACCGGAATATGGAACTCTTTCCATCTTGGTTTTCTCCTCTGGAGTCTTAGGACTCATATCAAGGCTCAAATGCAAACCCTTCTCCACCGGAGTATCAATTGGTTTGCAGTTGTGCATCTGTATCTCGTCAAGACATTGTCAATATAGGTCTCTTGAGATAAACACAAGTAATCTCTTTTGCCTATTTTCGACAATCTTGACACCAAGCACATAGCTTGCTTCACCCATGTCCTTCATATCAAATACGGAGGACAACCATTTCTTAATGGTTTCCAATAGCTCCTTGCTATTGCTAGCCATAAGTATGTCATCTACGTACAGTGTCAGAATGACATAATTATTATCGGATCTCTTGGTGTAAACACGGTGGTCTTCCTCAAGCATGGAAAAACCATTTTCCATCATAGCTTGGTGGAAGCGCACATTCCACTGTCTAGATGCTTGCTTTAAGCCATATATGGACTTCTTAAGCTTGCACACTTTGCGCTCAAGTCCATGTGCTTCAAAGCCTTGAGGTTGATCCATATAGATCTCTTCCTCAAGTTCTCCATTGAGAAAAGCAGTTTTTACATCCATCTGATAAAGCTCTAAGTCCAACTAAGCAACAATGGCTAGTATGAGGCGAATTGAGGCAAACCTAACCACAGGGAAAAAGTTTCCTCATAATCAACGCCCTCTCGTTGGGTGTAGCCCTTAGCCACTAAACGAGCCTTGAATCTCTCAATAGATCCATCCGCCTTTCTTTTGATCTTGAGAACCCACTTGTTCCCAATCGCCTTTCGGCTCGGCGGCAAGTCAACCAAGTCCCGGACATGATTAACTTTCATCGACTCCAACTCTTCCTTTATTGCTTTTAACCATTCCTTTGAGCTTGACCCCGCAAGAGCTTCCCGCACGCTCTTTGGTTCATGCTCATCGACCGAAATCATCTCACAAGTCCAATCTCTTCGAGGAGTTACCATGTAGGCTTCATCCTCTATGTCGAAACGTCGACGAGGAACTAGCCCGCGCCTACTACGGCGCAAGTGCATGTCGATTGCTCACCGTCTAAGGTAGCTATCACATCTGCACTCCCACTCCCACTAGGATCTTCCGGATGAACCCCGGGTTCATTATCCGGAATCTGAATCCCCGGAGTGACAAGACCACTATCTTGTATCTCAAAGAATTCCGATGATTCTTTGTTAACTCCTGAAAGAGATGGAAAATCATTCTCCAAGAATGTTGCATCCCTAGACTCAAGTTCCGTTCTCCTCTCGGCCTCATCTAGTCCAATGAAGACATGGCCCTTTGAGGGTTCGGAATATCTCACAAAGATACACTTTCTTCCTCTGGGTCCAAGCTTTCCATATTGGTGAGAAGTAGAGTGAACATATGCTGCACATCCCCATGCGCGCAAGTAACTCAAATCTGGCTTCCTTCCGGTCCACAACTCATATGGTGTGGAAGGAACCGATTTGGTTGGAACTCGTTGAGGATATAGGCCGCGATCAGCAAAGCATCTCCCCAATAAGAGATGGGTAGATTTGCCTGCGCCATCATGGATCTCACCATGTCTAGCAAGGTTCTATTCCTCCTCTCAAGCAACCCCATTTTGTTGTGGAGTCCTTGGAATAGTAAGTTGTCTAGATATCCCCTTTTCATCACATAACCCCTTGAACATATCGGAGAGATACTCTCTTCCTCTATCCGTTCTAAGAGTTTTAATCCTTTTATCTAATCGATTCTCAACCAAGCTCATGAATTTCTTAAAGCATTCCAGAGCTTCTGACTTATGAGAAATTAGATAAATGTGACCATACCTTGTATAGTCATCTATGAATGTGATGAAATAAGACTGTCATTTTCTAGTATGCACATTCATGGGTCCACACACATCTGAATGGATAAGTTCTAAAGGAAGAGAGGCTCTCAAAGCCTTTTTAAATGGTTTTCTAGTTGCTTTTCCTGCTAGACATGACTCACAAAGTTGGCAAATCAGATAGTGAACCTTGGCCTAAGAGACCTTCTCTTGCCAACCTGTTCATCCTATCTAAGCCAATATGTCCTAGTCTAGCATGCCACAAATTAGAATCAATACACACAGTATTTTGGCAAACAAAAGCATTACTAGAATTAAATGAATAATCAATTGTATCCAATACAATGAAACCATTATCAAGAAAACCATAACCATAAACCGTATCACCCGGATACAAAACCAAAGAATTGTTTTCAAATACAACTCTAAAACCATGTCTTAAAAGATAAATAACAGAAACAAGATTTCGCCGAATATCTGGAGCATAAAACACATCATGGAGTAACAGCGTCTGGCCACCTCGCAAAACTAATTTGCATGTGCCTATGCCATGAACCTCCACGCTTGAGCTGTTCCCCATCGTTATTCTTTTGCTTCCTCTTGGAATACGACGGTATTCCACGAAGCCTCGAGCGTTCCCTTGTTATGTGTTCTGTCGCTTTGAATCAACAATCCACAAAGGATTTAGTTCAGCAAGCATAGTAGAACTTGTTACATAACAAGATGAGGTATAACACACAGTGACATACCTCTTGCTCAGGTGCAATCACGAGCAAAATGACCAGGCTTTCGGCACTTGAAGCAAATCAAAGCTGATTTCTTCTTGCCAAGCACTAGTCCCCCTTGAACGCTTGGGCCCACTCTTGTTTTTGTTCCCACCCTGGTTACTTTGCTTGGACCGCTGAGGTTGAGCTTTCTCTCTCTTGCGCTTGAAGCCTGCACCCTTACTAGTGCTAGCTTCAGCAGCAAATACATCAGTTTGAGGGGTATTGGCCAACATCCGATCCTCATCAAGCTCAAGGTGCTTGGCAGCTTGATCGAAAGTCTTGACCTCATCAGCATGAGTCAAGAAGATCTTCATATGCTCCCAAGTCTTTGGCAATGACCTGATGACTGCGGAGACTTGCTCCTCATCAGTCTTCTGGCGCCCACATGCGCTCAACTCACTAATCATGTTAGACATGATGGTTATATGCTGCCTCATGGTGTGACCCTGGCGCATCTTATAACCGTCAAAAGTGAGTCCGAGCTGGCGGCCTCTTGTGGTGGAAGTCCCTCCATACTGGAACTTCACAGCCTCCCACAAAGACTTTGCAGTCCTATGCTTCTCATAACGAAGCATCAGGTCATCCCTCATGGAGCTCGGGATTGTAATCCGGCTACCCGGTCTTTCCTCTTCCAAGCATTGTATATATCAAGGTCCCTGCGATGCTGTGCAGTGGTACCTTCCTCAAGTGGGTTCATGGTCTGGTTTATGGTCTCTAGCATATCCTGCTCTTCCAGGAGATATTGCAACTTTCGGTGCCAGAGGTCATAATTCCTCTCATTCAGCTTATCTCCTTTAGTGAGGTCAGCAACAATGCTCTTGGTAGCAGCCATTTTTCTAGAGATATTACATACAAGAATGAGTTCAATAAATCTAGCATAAAACACAACTCATGCAACAAAAATCACACTAGCATAGTCAACCTATGGGATAAGCACTTAAACCAAAAGAGATGCTAAAAAAACATTCAATCAAATTCTCATGCAAACCCACATAGACTTATACACTAACTTCATTCTGTGCAAGAAACATGATTGATAGACCCATAAATAAAAAAATAATTTTATTAAAATAAAACATGCAATCATGTTAAAGCTATGAGGTGGTTCACACAGAACACTTCTACCTCATTAGCTCCCACTAGGCCCCAATAGGCCCTCAATGCCCAAACATCACACAGACTGTCGGGCCATTGGTGTCCAAAGAAGTTAGAAACACATTCTGAATCGGGACCGACCAATATCCAAAAAATCCATCTCCCGGACGGACTGCCGTCGCCTGCACGGAATTCCGTCTACCTTTTATGCCCAGACGGATGACCGTCTGCCCAGACGGAAATTCCGTCTGGCATTCTGTGACCAGACGGATGACCGTCTGGCCCAGACGGATGACCGTCTCCCAGACGGAAATTCCGTCTGGGTCACTGTGACCACTCTGATAATAGACGGACGACCGTCTGGTCCACAGTGACCAACAAACGGCGATTTTTTTAATTTTTCTTGAACGAAAAAAAAACGGTAAAACACGTTTTTTCACTCAAAAAAAAATCCAAAAACACATGGAAAAATCCAACAAAAAATTTTTAAACAAAAAATTATCATCATGGATTATCAATTCATGCAAATCTTCATTAGGAAAATTCACAAGGATCTCCCACTCGGATCCGAATCAAAATTAAAAGGTTTCCAAAAACCCTATCATTTCTCCCATGGGTTTCGTATTAAACCCTTGATCCTCCCATTGGATCCATACAATAAATTAAACAATGGGGAGGAACAATAAACGTGGGAACCAATGGCTCTGATGCCAATGTCGGTAATACATCAAAAGTAATTCAATTCAATTAATTGATGGGGGAAAAATTCCTTACCTGAATTTGCTTTCCCTTACTTGAAGTATTCGCAGCGGAAGTCTAGATCCACGTTCTCGTTCCACCACCAAAGATTTACCGGCGAGATTCCTCAATCACAGGGAAAGGGAATAATATCCACAACCCAAATGACGTGGATTAATGGAATGAAGATCGAATACTAGCAAAGAAGAAAATCTAAGCCTGCGATTCTTAGAAAGAGGGAGAGAGAGATGGAGCCGCCGTTTCTCAGAGATTCGCTCGTGCGAATGAATCACTCCGTTTCTTACTCACTAATGCGGTGGTTACCAAAATATATAACCCTATTTTTTAACCGCCCTAATTGTGAGTTTCCAATATTGCCCTTGGGCATTTAATTTATTAATCAAATTAATAAATTCCAACACAATATTCTATAGTGATCCTTCTGAGATCCTTTCTTGACTTTTATTATAAATTACTTGAACATTATGATTTGTTTTTGCATTTGATTATGTTATTGTGCGAAATGGATATGATCGTTCCTAAACTTGATCTTTTGGGCTGTGGACCACACTCTCGGGTATGCCAGTTAGGATACCGGCTGGGAGGATGTGACAGTGGGGGTATATTACAAACTTTATTTTTACATCTAAAGGTTTAAAATTTACAAAATTTACAAAATCATGTCCCTAACTCTACCCGACTCAATTCCTAAATTTCCCAAACTCAGTAAAATGAAGATTGAAAGGAAAGAAAACCTCCGAAAACACTGCGTTTCATTGTCAAAGATTTTGGCACAAGGAAAACTCCTACTAACATAAATCTTTCCCCAATTTAAGGGGATTTATTCCTTTTGGAGTAAATGAATAAGGTACATTGTGACTTTGGTAATTATCTCTTTACATTTTTTGACTTAAATTGTCAGCAACCACAAATTTGTTAGCTATCCTCCATCCAAGAAAGGGTAGGTGCTAAGTGTCTTTAGGTAAATCCCTCACTACTAGAAGTTTTAAAATTTTCAAATTTTAATCTAATCCACTTTACTTACAAATCTTTGCAGTTGCAGATACACTATCATGTTGCTAGTACTTAGAGGTAGACCCTCTCCTGCATGTGTGGTAGAAGATATGTTAAGAATGGGTTATCCTCTACTCTGTTCGAGATTTAAGACGATGATCCTTTGCGGGGCAAAAATATCCAATGTACATGAAGAGCTTACTAACTGTATATGCAAGTCTCAACAAAAGGTATGACCTCAAACCCTACTACCATAAGTGGAACTTCATTCACCATGACCTTGCGAAAACTTAAAGCTTTCCTTTTAGGAACTAAATGCAGAGACCACCGAAATGAAGTTTATGACCATTATTAGATATTCGAGGACAGAATCAAGATCCAAATCGATTTGTCTCGAATAATTTTGATTTTTTCTCAGATCGGAATAAACATCAATGAGTCTCAATCAACCACATCAACACTTCTCTATTTTCGTCCAAAGCAACAAGACAGGAAAAGAAATTTAGGTTTAAAAGAAAAGGAAAATGGAAAAGAATTATAACTATCTTTTTAAGGATTTTTAGCATAAACCCAGATTTTGTAAAGTAGAAAATTACGAACACAATAAAATAGCATTTATTATTTGTAGAAGCACACAAGGTAATCCATAGAACCAATAAACATACTAATCAAACATAAGTTTGATCAGGGACGTCCTCACGGTCCCTTTATCTCTCTGCCGCCATTAGCTAGATTACTTGCAGGTCGCTACACATGCTCGATGGCAATTGGGCTTGCAACGCATGATGCATGTTCTTCGCCCCTCACAAGTATCATTGCATGCCAGGTTGCAATTGGCCATGCAGCGGGGGAGGCATTGTTTATTCGCAGCTTGAACAAAAGCAACAGAAGACATGATCATCACCAGCACAAAGATGAAGAGAGCAACAACTTTCTTGTTTGAAAACATCATGAATACAAGAACTGGAAGAGAGAATGGAATTAGGTAGAGAGGAATGTCTTCTATATATATATATATATATACATATATATATATATATAGAACAGTAGACACTTGGATAGTTGGAACGGGTATCTAAAGGGCTTAATTTAGGCTTACAAGAATGTATGCGTTGCATTTGCAGTTCCACACCTATCTATTCTTCTAACATATTGGGTGGCAGCCTTTATTTGGAGGCCTAAAGTCCAAGGAGGTTAGCGGTTCAATCTTCCATATCCTCCTCACCAATCCCATACCCTATCCCATCCCCCTTGGGCCTATAGGCTCCTAGTCACTATGATTGGCATCAAACAAGTCCCAAAAAAATGCCTTACATGTAGGGGTGTAAATGGATAACGGAAATTCGTTTCTGAATTCTCATCCTCATTCGTTTAGGGGTATCCAAATCCATCCGATTACTAATAGGATGCGGATATGGTATACCCCTTTCTTACAGATTATTATCTGTCCGATAAGATTCTCCGATTAAGTTACTTATTGAGATTTACTTTCTTATTTTTATAAATTTTTTATATGTGATATGTGATTATTTTTCTAGATTTTTTACTAAAATAGCTACCAAGTTGCTAAATTCTTAAATTTCAAATGTAACTCTCACAAATAAAACGGTAAAAATGTAAATAGGTAGTCAAAAACTGGTATACAATATGTATTCATGTCCATTTAGAAGAACCTACTTAAGAAAATAACTATCTGATTATCATCTAAATCCATCTGAATATAATATGGTGTGGATATGGTATTACCACTATCCGATCCGACTCCGGTGTGTTTACAACCCTACTTACATGTGGATTGAGTATATTATTTTTTTTCAGCCTTTCTTTGTTGCCATTCGGTTCTCCATGTTAGTTTCCTAATAGAACCTTGAACCGCAACCCTACCCTAGAGACTAAAATTGAAACCCAAGCCCCATCGAACCTTGTCAATGTTCAAAATTCTCCAAGCTTAACCCGACCCTAATAGGGCCTAAACCTAATAGGGTTGGGTTGGTCCTGAGTAACTCTGATAGAGTCTAGTTGACCCAAATTTAGGGTTGTGAGGGATTTCACACCTGACACGCGCTAAGTCTCAGACCTTTAGTTGGTGAGAGAGTGGTGACTTAAACCCCAGCTATTGTATGATGTGACCTGACCCAATTGTTGCAAAAAACCTAAAATACGTGTTTGAGTACCATGAGGGAGAGTGATGAGACCGTCCAGAGGAGGTTAGTGTCTTAACTTAATGTGTGTCAACCATAGAGACTATATTTGTTAGAGTCTAGGATCATACTTGCATCATCATCATTCATTATTTCATTATATTGTATATAAATATGTGTGACTAATGTTGCGCGATGTGTGATTATGTTGACCTCACTGAGTTTTGTGGAACTCATCCCTTTACGTGTATTTTCCCTATTCTACTCTAAGTTATGGGGACTTATTTTACTTGTAGGGTCCGCCGCTCGCTGAGTCATACGAGGGACTAATGGGAGAGGACATAGAAATACATGGAAAGTTGTGTTCTTGCTCGGATTGTGCCTATAGAGTGCAGCCTTTCTGAGACTGTGAAGATATCATCCGAGAAAGCAGTCATCGTGGTTGCTATTACATAGTTTCTTTATTTATTCATTAGGCAAGGGCACCACTTAGACATTTAATCCTCTTCGAAAACAT
Organism: Hakea prostrata; assembly: GCF_041222555.1. NCBI lineage: Eukaryota > Viridiplantae > Streptophyta > Magnoliopsida > Proteales > Proteaceae > Hakea > Hakea prostrata. The sequence goes on from NC_142602.1 coordinate 28,888,056, forward strand.
TTAGACTTCTATTGTTAAACAAACTTCTTTCTTTAAACTCTAATTATGATTCAACTAACTTTGAGATATGATTTGAGGAAAACTGTAATAACTTTTGATACTTTGATATTTGAGGCTTTATTTCCCTTCCTACTTTTGGGTTATGCTATGTTGTATTATATTGTTATAGATTGACTATGAACCTGATCCTGTAGTATTATCACCTCCATTTAGAGATTAAAGATAGAGATTCTTTAACGATAAAGGAGTAAATCCATGGGGATAATTTTTTATTTGTAATTGATGTGAAATTCGTGAGCAAACTTTCTTCTTTCTTGATCTAATTTTATAAATTTAATAATCAAATAACAGCTTATCAACGGTGAATGAGTTAAAAAAAAGAATTTAATAAATAAATATAAGGAAGGTAAAAGAATAAAAAAGAAATGATAAGAATATATAAAATATTACATTAGGAAACTAATACACAAACATGTCGAAGGTAGGAAAGCTGCAGAAGTTTTGGAGATAAGAATTTTTCAAACTCTCTCAAGCACAGGTCTCTATTGCAATCACGAAGGCGAGAACGATGAAGGACTTCACTCTTGGGCGAGCCTCTTCCCCATAAAAGGCTTTGCAAGGAGGAATTGAGCCTCTATTATATCCTGCCATAGGAGATTGATGGGGAGGTGGCAGCATGCTCTATGCTAGATGAAATTAGGGAAGAAAAAGACCAATGGGATGTGGCATTGGTAGGTTATGTTTTCAGGGCAAAACCGACCTACAATGATATGAAAGGTTTCAAGCACCCAATGTACACATCTTGGAGGAGTAGAGGTCTTTGGTTTAACAAGCGGAGTTTTGATATTCAATTTTCAAGAATCTTAGTTTCACAAGCAGGCTACAGAAGAAGGGCCGTGGACAATAGGTGGGAAACCCTGATCCTTCGTCCATGGTCAAAGGGCGTACCCCTTCACAAGAAAGCGTAAAATAGGCTGTTGGATTTTGTTTTAAAAATATATAATATAATATAATATACTATTTAGATAAGTTTCAAAATCATTAAAACTCTATCTCCCTAGTTTTGTTTTAGGACTCTTGTTTCTATAGGACTCTTCTGGATGTATATTAGGTAATTTAATTTACCCTATATGTTTAGTCCCACATCATATGGAGCTAATGATTATATGATTATATAATCATATATAGCTCCTAAGTGGGGTGTATGCTGGTAGAGAGCTATGTGTGGATCACGCGCATGCAACGAGCTGGACCAAGTGGGGCGTGGTTGCGGTAGTGGTCCGTAGACCCTAGTCTAACCAAGCCATGGGGCACTGTAATATTATATAAATAATATTAAGTTGTCTATGATGGGACTTGGTGACGTGGGTCGTGGGTCATGGATCTAGAAAACCCGATTTTGGGTTTTGCAGTAGGGAGGTGACTGATCATAAAGTCACAACCCTCTGCAGGTGACCTTACGTACATGTGCAGCCCTCTGAAGGTGTCCATACGAGTCAGTAAATAGATGTTAAGCTCTGAACAAGATTCCATTCCGTTTTTTGGTGAAAAACAGAAATTCGAAAATCTAGTGTTAGAAAATTCCATTTTTTGTTTTCTTCATTCGGTGCTGTGTATTACCTTCAGATCTCCTCTGCAAGTAGACTTTGTTGGAGTGCTGCCTTCGGATCTAGGAGTTGTTATATCTTGGAGGTAAGAACGTCAAGGTCAAACCCAGCAGCATAAAGGGGGCGTTAAAATACCTTAAGGAAAAGTACAGTTCGTACACCTCAACTCACCCTGTGAAAGTTCGTGCTGTTTTTCCTTTCGCTCATTCTACTACATTCGGGTAAGTGATTCTGACATAAAGAATACGTTATATATTTATTTCTCCTTGATTACGTAATTGGTCTCATGTCGCATCGTGCCTCTGGTCTTCTGGTTCTAACATAGGCTCCCAGTTTGGATCATGCTTTATGGTCTTCAGTTGCACTTGTGGGGAAACTACACCCTCAGTCGAATTGTGAGTCTAGTGGGCACCTTGTTATACAACGATAAAAAAACTATACATAGAGAACGGTTATCTTTTGTAAGATTGTATACGGTGGCAAACGCAGCAAAGGGGCTCCCAAAGTACATCAAAATTAGAGATGGTGATGGCAAAATATTCCAGCGAGAGGGTGCAACATGAGTTGGGCTCCCCACACTGTGTTGGGTGCAAGACATTTGGTCTCATCGACCACAACTGTCCCAAACTTGGGTAGATGCTTATAGAGCGAAACAAGGACATTGAGGAAGATATCGTGGCTCCAAGTTGGACCAAAATCTCCGAATAACCCAGAGAACATTGCCAACCATACTCTTCAAATCCAGCCAATCCCTAGTAGATTCCAACACTGGAATTGGAAACGTTGATCGTTGAGGTAGTAGCAATGCCATGTACAAGGGTTAAAACCCAAGATTTCCGAGTCCCAATTTCCACACCCTACATTATTCGCACCAGCCTGGTTGCAGCCTCGTCGCCAACGGTTAAGATTTCATATTCAAAAATAAATCGGACCATTGTAAGAGAAATTGTGGGGGTATATTACAAACTTTATTTTTACATCTAAAGGTTTAAAATTTTCAAAATTTACAAAATCAAGTCCCTAACTCTACCCGACTCAATTCCTAAATTTCCCAAACTCAATAAATGAAGATTGAAAGGAAAGAAAACCTCCGAAAACACTGCATTTTATTGCCAAAGATTTTAGGCCAAGGAAAACTCCTAGTTACATAAATCATTTCCCCAATTTAAGGGGATTTATTCCTTTTGGAGTAAATGAATAAGGTACATTGTGATTTTGGTAATTATCTCTTTTCTCTTTTTTGGATTTAAATTGTCTGCAACCACAAATTTGTTAGCTATCCTCCATCCAAGAAAGGGTAGGTGCTAAGTGTCTTTAGGTAAATCCAGGGGCGGACCTATGAAGGGGCCGGGGGGCCATGGCCCCCCGGATTTTTTAAATTTTTATATAAATTCCCTTAATTCCCTTAATTTTGCCGGTTTTTTCTCTTTCTACATGTGAAATGTCACTGTTTTCCCCCCCCCCCCAATATCGAGAACATTCTTTAAAGGTAAAATGATGGATATAAATGTCATTCCTAATTAAAAACTAATTCATCAATCCCTATTTATTCTCCCCTCTCTTCTTTCTCATCTTTTTTTCCTATTTATTCTCTTCTGTTTCTATAAACGAGGGTTAAAGGAAATTTTTGAAAAAAAATCTTATTAGGTTTTCAAAAATCAAAATGTCATTCCTAATTAGAAACTAACTCTTCAATCCCTATTTATTCTACTCTCTCCTCTCTCTCCTCTTTTCTTCCTATTTATTCTCTTCCCTTTCTTTAAGTGTGGGTTAAGAAAATTTGAAAAAAGATCTATTCCACAATTAAATATTCTTTCTATTTCTCACTTTATTTATGGTTTCTCCTTATCTTTTTTCTTTTTTTGTTATTTTTTATTTATATTATATGTTTTTTTTTATTTCTTCTGCAATTTTTGTTATTTGATTTTGTATGGTGAATAAAATGTTTATTAACTAACTATCATTGGTTTGCATCTTTTACCTAAAAAAAAGAAAATTTAGTTTACATCTCTCACCAAAGAAAATTTTGGCTTGCATCTAGCTTTTTAGGGTTGAAGTCATGTGTATATATTTTTTTATATTGTTGCTTTATTTTACCTATATTTTGTCAAAAAAAAATATCTTTATCAATAATTTACCATATTTTCAAATATATGTGGGTCCAACAAAATATATGTGGGTCTATTATTTAATATAATAAAATAATTTAGAGGTGGAACCCCAAATAAGGGCCCACACAATATATGTGATAAAAAACGTTAGTGCTTCTTCAACGGGAAGGTTATCTGGCTTTCATTATTCGCCCCCCCCCCCCAATATTCCATCCTGGGTCCGCCCCTGGGTAAATCCCTCACTACTAGAAGATTTAACTACAACCACAAATTTGTTAGCTATCCTCTATCCAAGAAAGGGTAGGTGCTAAGTGTCTTTATCCCTCACTACTAGAAGATTTAAAATTTGAAAATTTTAATCTAACCCACTTTACTTTCATATCTATGCAGTTGCAGATACACTGTCACGTTGCTATTACTTAGAGGTGGATCCTCTCCTGAATGAGTGGTGGAAGAAACGTTAAGAATGGGTTATCCTCTACTTTGTTTGGGATTTAAGATGATGATCCTTTGCGGGACAAAAATATCCAATGTACATAGGAAGAGCTTACTAACTGTATATGCAAGTCTCAACAAAAGGTATGACCTCAAACCCTACTACCATAAGGCTGCGTTTGTTTGCTGGAATAAAGGTGGGGTGGGAAAATTCTTGAAAAAAGTGTAGATTTCTTACTTTTCCCATAAATCCCAAAATTGTAGATTGTTTGGTTGTTTGGGGTGGGAAAGTAAGAGAAAAGTTTCCTTGAATCAAGGAAACTTGTCTGGTGACGTGGCACCCCAATTTTCCCACCCCAAGCCATTTTAAAACCCCACAAATTTTGTGCGACTTTGTGGGAAAGTTTGGAAAAGTAAAAAGTGGGACTCATCACTATCATTTTTCCACAAAACATTTTCCTTTCCTTTCTTTCTCCCTCACCCGACTACACATAAGACCCACATATTTTCTTTCCCTCCCCACCTTTTGCAAACAAACGCTGCCTAAGTGGAACTTCATTCACCATGACCTTGCAAAAACTTAAAGCTTTCCTTCTAGGAACTAAATGCAGTGACCACCGAAGTGAAGTTTATGACCATTAATAGGAATTTAAGAACGGAACTCAAGATCCAAATCGATGAGTCTCGAATGATTTTGATTTTGTATCAGATCGGAATAAACATCAATGAGTCTCAATCAACCACATCAACACTTCTCTGTTTTCGTCTAGCAACAAGACAGGAAAAGAAATTTAGGTTTAAGAGAAAAGGAAAATGGAAAAGAATTATAACTATCTTTTTAAGGATTTTTAGCATAAACCCAGATTTCGTAAAGTAGAAAATTACGGACACAATAAAACAGCATTTATTATTTGTAGAAGCACACAAGGTAATCCATAGAACCAATAAAAATACTAATCAAACATAAGTTTGATCAGGGACGTCCTCATGGTTCTCATTATTCTTCAGTTTTTTTTAGCTTTTCCTCTTTGCTGCCATTAGCTAGATCCTGTGCAGGTTGCTTCACATGCTAGACGGCAATTGGGCGTGCAACGCTTGATGCATTCAGGTCGCCCCTCACAAGCCTGGTTGCACGCCAGCCCGCAATTGCCCATGCAGCGGGCGACACATTGTTCATCAACAGCTTGAACAAAAGCAAGAGAAGACATGATCATCACCAGCACAAAGATGAAGAGAACAACAACTTTCTTGTTTGAAAACATCTTGAATACAAGAAGAACTGGAGGAGAGAATAGAATAGAGTGGGAGATTTATACCTGTTTGGTTGTGTGAATCCCTGAATTTATGGAATTTAGAGATTCACATTTTTACATTAAAAACGTGAATATGTAGATTTAGGGGTATGAGGTGAAATCCAGAGATTTCGTCCCTATTATTAAAGTGTTAACCATTTAAACCATGACTCCATAAATTTTTTTTTAAGATGAATCTACAGATTTTTTTTCAAAAGATTCAGGCTAACCAAACAATTAATTTATGAACCATAACTCCACAGATTTGAAATCTCTAGATTTTTTAAATCTTCAAACTCAACCCACACGGACATGAAGGCTAAGAACACAGCCGGGCGCGCCGCGGGGGTGGACGAGCTTTTGCAATCCCAAGCCCACGCCACCCATATATGTTCTAATTTGAGCCCATTCCCGCCCTAACTCTAGTTCAAGGCCAAGAATTATTGTCCCTGGCCCTAAGCCCTACAGGGCCAAGCCAAGCCCATTCTCGCCCTAATTGGGCCAGGTTGGGATGGGTTGGCTCTGATTGACCCTAATTGGGCCTAGCCCTGGCCCTGACCCTGATTAGCCTTATTTGCCCTAATTGGCCTTGGCCCTATCCCTAGCTCTGTTTAGCCCTGTCCCTGGCCCTAATTAACCTTATCTTGGCCCTAGCCTTAATTAGTCCTATCATTGGACCTATAATATCAAATGTAAATTCATAAAAAATATATATAATAAAAAAATTTAAAAAAAAGTATCATAACTAAAAATAAAATTCATAAAAATATAAAATGATTCAAGCTCATACAAAATGATAAAATAGTCAATAAGTTGATAGTGTTGCTTTAAACATAAATAAATTCATACTCCATAATTTTATATTGATCTCTGAAAGTCTCTCATTGCTTTGATGATAGAAATTGAAAACCCCTCCCATTGATATCCTTATTCAAAATATATATATATATATATATATATATATATATATATATATCATATATCATATATCATATATCATATATCATATTCAAAACAATGATAATTTAATTTAGTATTGATATTTTTTTCATAGTTAAAGAAATTATATTTTAGTTACAAACATAGCTATCTGTCCTTAATAAGTTAATTTTTTTTCTTCTGAAATATCACATTGGAGGCAAAAGAAAGATGTCAATATTCATAATGAGAAGTTTGGGTGTAGATTTGTTAGATATTAATTCTCTATATACTAGATTTTATTATTTATAATATATTATCTCACCTTAGTCCAAAAAAAAAATCAATGATTTTTTAGAACTAAAAATGACTTATTTCGAAAAATAAAAATTATCTTAAAAATAATATAAAAAGTAAATTCATAGTCTAATATGATAAAAATGATTGAAGGTAAAAGTCGAGACTTAGAGCTATATCAATGTTAATGTGAAGATTAAGGTAAAAATCTAATACATGATCAAGGTCAAATTAACATTAATACTAGAGCCAAAATTAGGGTCAGGATTGGGCCAAAATTTGGTGGATGTGTACTACATTGTAATGAAGATATAATTTATTTTTATTAATTTTTTACAAAACATGATCATATTTTTAAAATTTGACATGTGTCAAGTATTCACCCATGTGGATTATAAAAAATTCCTCTCCATATGGGTGGAGGGTTCAGACTCAAATCAAGGCCAAGATTAAGGCCAAGATCAAGGCCAGGATCAGGGCCAAAATCAAGGTCAGAACCAAGGCCAAGATCAGGGTCAGAATAAGGGCCAAGATCAAGGTCAAGATCAAGGTTAGAATCAGGGTCAAAATCAGGGCTAGAATCAGGGCCAGAATCATGGCCAAGATCAAGGTCAGAATCAGGGTCAAAATCAGGGCCAAGATCAGGGCCAGAATCAGGGCCAATATCATGGCCAAGATTAGGGCCAAAATCAGGGACGGGCTGGGCGGGCCAGAGAGTAATCCCAGGCCCGCCCTTGGCCCTAGTTCAAGGCCAGAATATTTTGGCCCTAACTCGCCCTTAGGGCCAAAATCTTTAGCCCAAGTCCTATTCGGGCTCAGGGCGGGCTTAGGGCAGGTCAGGGCCGTCAAAGCCAAACTTGCACCCCTACAATACAGGTCCAAAAGAATGTACTCCTCTTTTGAGGTAAATATTTTTTTTGACTATTGTATCATTTGTTTTTATTTAAATAATATAATTTTTGGGTAATTTTCATATGGACCCCCTAAGGTTTGGTCCATGTCATTTTTAGTCCAAAAATATGGACACTTTGCATTTACCTCCCTTGAGGTATTCAATAAAATCAATTAAGGACAACTTTTAACTTACCCTTGATTTTATTACTACTTTATCCCTTGTATTTTTTAGAATTTCTAATCGCCAACTTTTAACTTTGTCTAAAATTATTAATGCCCCTTACCGTTAAGCTCCATTAGTTTATTGATGATGTGGCATCCATATATTTTTTCCAAAATCCCAAAAATAACCCTACAATTATCTCTTTACTTATTTACTCTTTTGTCAAGTTATAATAATATCCTTAATTAATTAGGAGAAAAAAAATTAACTTTAAATTAAATTTTCTTTTCTAGAAAGAAACCAAATTTTGATTTTTCTTCTCTAAAAAGAAATCGCCAAATAAAGGAAATATGTAATTAAATAAAAATTAAAGTATTAGAAAATATCAAATGTAATTCAAAGTTGGAAATTTAAAATCACCTAATATATGCATCTTATATGCTAATTTATTTGTAAAATTTCCATCATTGTGATTGTGAAAAAGTTAAGTAGAACATAAGAGTTTCAACAACCATAAGTGTGCAGTCCTATCAAAGCCAAAATTGATTTTAAAATAAAGAATTTTAAAAATATAATTGACATTCAATATAGTTTCAATAAATGAAGGTAATGTCAAAATTTTAACTTCTTAATTTTAATAAAGGGCAAAATAGACATTACATATTTGATGTTAACAATCACTTGACACCGTTAGAAGTGAGGTGGGCAACAATGATTTTATAAAGAAAGAGGTTTGAGTAGTAATAAAACCAAAGTACAAGGGGGCAATAGTAATTATTCTTTTTTTTAAAATTTAAATGACCTATTTTTTTTATTACTCTTTTAATCATTTTCTTCTCTGTCTCAAAAATTGTTGATATCCTTAGTATTTTTCTTTTAAGAAAAGATAACTTTTCTAATGAATTTAAATAAACTACAAATCACAAGTTAAGAATTAGAAAAGCAAAAAAAGAAAGCCTATATAAGTTGTCCTCTTTGTAAACGTCATAAATGATATTTTGATTTTAAAAAATTTGTAAAATCCAATTTGAAAAGGAAACCAACAAATTTTATAGAAATTATAAATCACAACTATAGGAAAAGAAATTGAATAAAATCATTCCGAACTTTCCCATTGTAAAAGGTTTTTCGGAAAAAAAAATTTCTAGAAAAGAGAAATTTTGCAATGAATTTCAAATAACTACAAATCACAAACTATGAATTAAAAAAAAAAAAAAAAAAAAAAAAAAAAGAGCCGGTCTAAAATTTCCTCTTTGTAAAAGTCATAAATAATATTTTGATTTTATAAAATTTGTAAAATCCAATCTGAAAAGAAAATCAACGAATTTTATAGAAATTATAAATCACAACTTAAGAAAAGAAGTTAAATAAAATCATTCTGAACTTCTTCATTTAAAAAAAAAAAAATTAGAATCAGAAAAAGAAAATATTCTGGAGAATATCAAAAAATTATGAATCATGCATAACTTAGAAAAGGAAGATGAAGAAAATCATTCCAAACTTTATTTTATTTTATTATTATTATTTTTTATTTTTTTTTTGTGATAATCTGTTTTTATAAAAAAAAATGGAATTTTGGTTTTATAAATCATAAATTAGAAAAGAAAGTTGTAATATTGTAATATGGGACACTTTTTGAAAAGACAATTCAATTTTAGTAAAAAAAGGTAAAATATGATTTTTTTTTATTATTAAGAAATTATTTTTGGGGTATGATTTTTATTAAGATATTATCTCTTTCATTTGCTTTTACTTTAAAAATAAAAAACTCTCTCGTTCCCTACCCGTATACCACCAGGGATGAGGGTTTCTCTAATGGATTGCCAGAAAAGCAGCTCTATTTAAAGTACAACAATGATGAGATTCTTGAAGATTTCGGTGCACAGATTTACTTATTCTTCTTCAGTCTTCACTGAATCATTATTTTTTATGTATAGTTGCTTATATTTTACTTGCCGTTCATTCATTTCATAGAAATTTATCGTGCCTATTGTTCATCATGTGCATTCAAGGAAAAATGTTGTGTTCTACACGAGCTACAAACCCAAAGAGGAAGCCTTGAGTATATTACCAAGAAGACAAAGAACGACAATCGAAAGAACTATAGTACCTATGAAGACTTTAAGGAAATGAAGTTCTTTCCATCCAACAATTTCATTTTGGGTTTTCCAATTAAATTATTGGATGTTTTAAAGAATGGGTCAACTACTTATTAGTGAGTAAGTCACATTTCCTTTTTAGAGTCTTAAATCCTTGCAGCTCTTCACTGAAAGCGATCGTATCTTCTCTGATTTATTTAATATCTTAAATTTTAACTTTAGATCAATGTCAATAGAGGATATCTTTATTAATGTCGAACAATAAGCGAATGTTGTCATTTAGGCATTATTTGTCCATGTTATAATTTGTAAGATTTGGAGTTGTTTATTTATTTAATTCATGTTTGAAACCGTTAGTCACATATTTTGATTATAAAGGCATTGCTTTACCATTCTATATCGTTGGAAGTTGATCATATCACATTTTAGGACACCTTTTCTTTAGGTTTACCAATTTTTATTTTTTTTATTTTGATCCGTCTGTATAATTTGAATAGTTTTATTCTTGTTAGTTTAGCATGATATTTCATCTTCACTTAATTTTCTAGTAGGTTAATGGTTGGTTGGAAAATTAGAGCATTTTATTAATTATTTAAAATATTCTGAAAAACTTATGATCATGGGTTTATTCAAGTGGGTGCTCAGTAACACATCTCTTTCATTCCCCATCCGTTCACCACCACATGAGCCTCACTTTCAATTCTACCATGTTCTCAGATTCGATAATAACAAGGTGGAGGACTTTTTGGTGATAAGAGTTTCTCTAGTGGGTTACCAAAGATGAATGCTGTTAAAGAAGTAGTTTTGCCTAGAGCAAGGCATTAGCAAGAAAGTTCTTGTAGATATCACTATAGAGGTTCACTTCTTCTCAGGATACAATACAACTAAAAGTTAATTTTCAAGACATTTCTCTTCTTTCCCTACATGTATGGTCACGTGCATTTGTACGTGTAGTTCACACTAGTGTGTGTGTGTGTGTGTATATATATATATATATATATAATTATATATATATATATATATATATAAAGAGAGAGAGAGAGAGAGAGAAATTTAGGCTTACAGGAATGGAAGTGTTGCATTTGCACTTCCATGCTCATCTGTTCTTCTAGCATATTGGGTGGTAGCCTCTATTTAAATGTATAAAGTCCAAGGAGGTTAATGGTTCAATCTTTCATTCCCTCCACACCAATCTTATACCCTATCCCATCCCCCTATGGGCTTGTGGGCCCCCAGTCATTATGATTGGCATCAAACAAGTCCCCCAAAAAATGCCTTCGATGTGCATTGTGTATATCATTTTTTTCAGCCTTTCTTTACTGTCATGTGGTTCTTCATGTTGCTTGCCTAATATAACCTTGAACTGTAACCCTAGCCTAGAGACTAAAATTGAAACCCAAGCCCCATCGAACCTTGTCAAGGTTTAAAATTCTCCAAGCCTAACTCTACCCTAATAGGGCTTAAAGCTAATAGGGTTGGGTTGATTCTGAATAACCCTGATAGGGTCTAGTTGACCCGGATTTACCTTGACACTAATCCTAATTTTTATTTTGAAGGATGAGAAAAAGAATGGCGTGAGATTTGTAGTATTTCCGCCCTTGTGGCGTGTCTTTGTTCGCCTTTGTGGCGTGTCACCTCTCTGGGCTTTTATGATAGAGGATACGTATGTCGTATTCCTTGTGCTTAATTATTATTGTGGTTGTTACAATCATTATTCTAAGGGCTTGGGCTGGACTCATTCCTTAGTTAGAATGACCTTGTCTATTGCGTGTATGACATTTGGTTAACCTTGTGTTTTCATGCATTTATCTTTTGTATTTCCGTCTTTTTTTTTTATATGTCTGTATTTCCTTTCAAGTTCATGAATGAAACTTTTTAGCTTGGTACACAAAAAAAAGGATTTGTAGTATGTAAGATTTGCATAAATATATTTAGATATTTAGAAAAAGCATACATGATTATTGATATGGGAATGTGAGATTTATGGAAATATTTAGATATTTACCATTAATTGCTCTTATTAAGGAAATATATTTTGAGTATCTACCATCATCGATTGCTCCTAATAAGGAAACTACATTGATTGTTTCTATTTAGCATCTACCATTGATTGCTCCTATTAAAGAAAGCATACATGAATATTGATATGGGAATGTCAGTGTGAAAATACATTTAGATATTTAGAATTAGTGGGATACTGAGATTGTTACTTTTTATTTTTTATTTGGGATAATTACTATTGCCCCCTTATACTTTGGTTTTATTACTAATCAAACCCCCTTCTTTGTGAAATTACTATTGCCCCCCTCACTTCTAAAGGTGTTAAGTGGTTGTTAACATCAAATATGAAATGTCTATTCTGCCCTTAAAATTAAGAAGTAAAAAAATATGGCATTACCCTCATTTATAGAAACTATATTGCATGTCAATTATATCCTTAAAATCTTATATTTTAGAATTAATTTTGGATTTGGTGGGACCACATACTTATGATTGTTGAAACTTTCACATTCCACTTAAATTTTTCATAATCCCCACGATGGAAGTTTTACAAACAAATTAGCATATAAGATCTAATTGAAAGAAAATTTGGTAACATACATAATGATCAGTATATTTTAGGTGATTTTTAATTTTCAGCTTTGAATTAAATTTGATATTTCTTAATATTTTAGTTTCTATTTAATTACATCTTTCCTTTATTTGGTGATTTATTTTTAAAGAAAAAAAATCACATCTTTTCCTTTATTTTGTGGTTTCTTTTTTAAAAAAAAAAGTGAAATTAAAGTTAATTTTTTCCTATTAAGGGTAGTATTATAACTTGAAAAAGAGCAAATAAGTAAAAAGATAATTGCAGGGTTATTTTTGAGATTTTGAAAAAATATATAGATGCCACATCATCAGTAAACTGACGGAGCTTAACGGTAGGGGGGCATTAGTAATTGTTGACAAAATTAAAGGTTGGAATAGTAATTTTAAAAAGTACAGGGGATAAATTAGTAATAAAATCAAAGTACAAGGGGGCAACAATAATTATCCCTTTTTTTTATTATTATTAACAAAGGTTTTTTATATATAGGAAAATTAGGGATGGGGATATTACATATGCCGCCCGACAAGGGTTGAACCCACAACATCTTAGCTGAAAGGTGAGGTTTGCAACCACTCCACAAACCCTCCATTGACACTAAGTTTTTTACTCACTAAAAAATAAGAGATACTTGATTGTAACTTATCAAAACAAAAGGGATACTCAAATTATCTAAGCCATTTTAAATTTTAAATATAACTTTAATTAAATTAAACTAACATAAAGTGGGATTGGGCAGGACTCAGTTGGCCTAAGGGTTAAACCTGAATCCAATTTGACTATGTCAATGTTGATTACTCAATAACCCAAGCCCGCCCTTTGGGTTAAAAAAGAGAGGCTTGGCTCGGGTTGGGCCCAAGGCAGGTTTAGGCCAGTCCGGGTCAACCGGGTTTCATTGACACCTCAATTTCCCTCAAAAGGTTATCTTTTCTCCCTTTGTCTTAATATAAAATGGCTAAACTACTTATTGTTTTTACCTCTTTAGTCGGTTATGTTTATTCTTTAAACTATCATTTTTTCACCCTTTTTCCCTCTTAGTAAGAATCCATACTTGATATATTTTTTAGTGTTTAGCATTTTTTTTAACTTTCTTCATCTTTTGTAAAAAATAAAAAATCCTTTTTTTATTTTTTTATAAAGTCGATTAAAAGTGAATAGATGTATTTATTTATGTTTTTCCTCTACCTTTTATCAAAATCCATTAAATATGATTAAATGATTTTATAATTTCTCCATCTTTAAGAATCCATTAACGGAAAAAAGAAAATATTAATAAAAATGAATAATTACTATTGCCCCCCTATTATATAGCTTAATTATTAAAGGGACCTTACTCTTTATGAAACCATCGTTGCCCCCCCCCCCCCCAGTTCCAATGGCATTAAGGGACCATTACAGTTAGTTGTTTAATGTTTATTTTTCCCTTCTAGAATAAGAGGCCAAAAAACTATATTATCCTCATTCAAAATGTATATATATATATATGGATTAAAGGAGCAATTATGTCTAAAAAAACATCTTCATTTGTGGCCATGAGATATTTTGGTCTCATCTTGACCATTGGTTAGAATATTCTTCTTGAATCTCTCTAAGGCATTTCACGTGTCAAGGACACTGTTTTCTTTATTGGTTTGATTTAGATTGGTTAACCCAATTTTAATTGAGTCAGGTTTTGGTTTAATTGGGTTAACCTATTTGGTCAAGCCAGGTTTTAGTTGAACTATTCTTAACCCATAATGGTGAATAAGGTTGTCCTTTCACTGATAGGATTTATAAGTCTATTTAGTGCCAGAATAGTATCGATAACCCATATCTAACCCTGAGTAATAGAGTGCCGACACTGACATCAGGCTTACGTGCCATTATTTGGTGTCGTCATGGCTGACAATTACCCATCTTCAAGTCCTGGGTACTAGACTTATTGTTCATGCAATCATTTCATTGATCTTATATTCACTTTCTTTATATAATTGGGTGAATGCATCAAGATTGATGGCAACATGCATGAGATATTCAGTCTCCATTGTAGATAGGAGCGGCTTGTTGATGATAGGAGTGGCTTGTTGATGAGATGTCGGATGGTTTGTTTGAAATAGAGTACTCATTTTGAACAGTGTTTCATGTTCTGCGGATGAGTTTGGAAAAAATTCATAATGATGTATTGGATTGGGATATTGGTAATAGTAGGATTGGTTGCAATTGATGTTGATTGGTTATTGCAAAGAAGATGTCGAAGTGTTGGACTTGAGGCCCTATAAGAACTCACATGCCAGGAAATTAGGGATGGAATTGGTTTCTCCTTTTTTATATTCAATATCAAAATATAAGCTGGATAATAATACCTACCATCGGGCAAAAATTTGTTTTGATGCAATCTTTTGAACATCTTTTTTCAAAACTTGTTTAGCAGCGCTGCAATCAACACGTACTAAAAACTTTTGATTGATTAAATCAAACTTAAATTTTTGGATGCTCAAAGCAATAGATAAAATTTCTTTTTTGATTGTGCTATAATTCTGTTGGGTATGATACCAAGTCCAAGAGGTAAATTGTACAAGGAGTTCTTTTCCTTGGTCTAATAGTTTAAGGATACCTACGTAACCAAGCTATGAACCATAAGTGTCCACAATTTTGGGAAGATCAAGTTTGGCCAACCTAAGGCAACTAATTGTTTTGACTAATTTCTTGAATTTTTGAACAACCTTAGTATGATTAGAGGACCAAGGTTTGAGATTTTTTGTGAGGTGAGAATAAAGGGGTTTGTAGATTGTTCCAATTTGTGGGATGAAATCCCACACATAGTTGAGAACCTAAGAATCGTTGCAACTGGGTTTTGTCATTGATTTGATCCGGAAATTTCTCAAAAAAAAAGATCAAAATGTTTGTCTATAGGGATGATGGTTCTTTGGTAAATGTTATGACCTAAAAATCTGATTTTGGTTTGTACGGAGAAGTGATATAATCCATATTGAAGGAACTAGAAGAGCTAAGGGTAGACCTAAGATAACCTTAGGAGAAGTGATGAGAAATGATATGTATAGCTTAGGCCTTGTATCTAGCATGGCCTCGAACAGAATTGATTGGAGGGCAAGATCCATGTAGCCAACCCCATTTAGTTGGGACAAGGCTTATTGTTGTTGTTGTTGTTGTAAATGAAATGACCAAATCATTGTTCTTGATAATTTCGTAGAATTTGTTTAGGTGTTTGATATGTTCATCAAGGGAGTTGGAATATATGTAAACATCATCAATATAGACCAAAGTGAAGTATTGGTAGGGATTCAAGATATTGTTTATAATGCTTTGAAATTCACTAAGAGCATTTTTTGAGCCAAAATGCATTACATTCCATTCGTAATGTCCAAAGTGAACAGTGAAAACCGTTTTATATCAATCTTGTTCATGGATTTGGATTTGCCAAAATCCAGATTTCATATTAAATTTGGAAAAGATTGTGACTTGGTGGAATTTTTGAAGAAGATTCTTTTATTGGGGATAGGGTACCGGATGCATTCTAGTACCTCATTTAGAGCCTTGTAATTGATAACAAGGTGAGGTGTCCCGTGTTCAATTTCTGTATTTTTGTTGACATAAAAAGCTACACAGCTCCTAGGAGATTTACTGGGGCGAGTGAGTTTTTTATGTAGTAATTCATCAACTTCTTTTTTGCAGGTTTCTTGTAATTCATGGGTCATTTGTATGGCATGAGCCTTGGTTGGGATATTGCTTTCAGTAAATCCTTTTATGTAAGGTAAACTCACAATCTATTGTTTTCGATGCCAGAAGGCATCTGGAAATTCAGAACATATATCTTGTTCAAAAAGATTTTTACATTGTTGGATTTGCTGTTGTATTTTTTGTTAAATAAACGTTCTTCAGTATTTTTATGGTTGATTTCATTTTTCAAGTGTTGGAGTGGTTGTTCTTTACTTTGAATTTGGTTAATGGTAGAATTGCAAGGTCTTTTAATTGATTGATTTTATTGGTTGGAGATTTTTCTAATAATTCAAAGAAAACTTCAGCGCTGAAGCTGGTTAACCCATGATGTTAGTGGCTGGGTCCTGTGAGTATCAAACATGCCCACTATCATCATGAGATGGTAGGATTACATATATATAGAGTTTGTGCTTTGGTTGGCAGGCGGAGGATCGTCCTTCTCTGAGACCCAATTGGGAATAGCTTGTCCCAGATCCTCAAATATTTCCTCATAAATGAGGTCCGCATGTTGCTTGATCAGGTAAACGATCCTAATCCATACATATAATGCAATCGAATTGAAACGAAAAATAAATTAAACACAATCAATGCATAAATAAAAGACAGGAAAAAAATACGAACAATAAAAATAAAAGGAAAAGGGAAATGATCCGAGTGTCAGCTCTGGATCAAGGGAAGGGGAGTATAATAATAATGACTTTGACCGTGGACCCTTTGCCATAGCTTACAGTCCACTGATCAGGGGAACAGATATTAAAGGGAAAAAAACAGTGCAGAAAGTAAATAACAAAGCAATAAAGTGAAAAGGAAGCCTTAACCAAAGAGAGGCACGACTGTAGGCATCTCTGATCAAGGATCCAAGGGAAGGGAGAACAATAAATAAATGCTGAAAGTAAATTGTAGAAAGTAAATAACAAAAAGTAAAATGAAAACCTTAACCAAAGAAAGGCACGACCTGAGGCATCTCTGATCAAAGATCCAGGGGAAGGGAGAACAATAAATAAATGCTGAAAGTAAATCCTAAATTAAGAATATGGAGGGGTAGATAGAAGCGAGAATTGAGGGAGGAGAGAAGATTAATAAATAATGTTACTTACTTGCGAATTGAACAAACGATTTGAATCTCAACAAACCCTAACAACCAGATCTAGATCTAGAATGATCTAAATCTGCAATTGCTAGACCCAGAGAAAAACGAATCTAAAAACTTGAAACTTGAACTTGAATTGCATTACATAAAAAACATTAAACCTAAACATTCAATCTAGAAATTAAAATCTCACAAATGCAAGCAAAGAAAACTAAAGAAAGCCTAAATAAACTGAAGAGAGAAGAAAGAATGCTTCTACTAAGCTCTAGAAGACGTTCTCCTTTGATGGAGTATGCTCTCCTTTTATAGAGTTTACATGAGATATGAGGCACGGCTGAATTTGAATAAAACTCATGGTTCCTATCTGACTCAGCCAAATAGGGTTTGACGTACTAATCACGCCAACTTAGAGAGATCAAATGCATAATTCCACCGTTGGATTTGAGGTTTAAGTAGTCTTGAGAATCTCCTCCAAAAATCAGCACTATCGGACATTGGATGACCGTTCGATGAAGGGCTTGATCGAAACTGGACAGAGACATTCAAAAACGAGATTTTTGCCTCTTCCTTCTCTAAATATAATTCTTTTTCCTCTTTTTCTTTCTTTAATTAAATCCAGATAGGAAATAAGATATTGAAGTATGCAAAGACTCTTTTCTCCATTTGGACTCTCTCAATAATATCTCTGTAGATTTGATTGATAATTTATAATCTCAGCCGTAGATCAAATTTGCCTTCTTTATCTCTTCAATATTTCAGAGTTGGTTCATAATCACACATCTCTAGCCCATCATGCTCCAGATCAGGCCCATTTTCGCATTTGAGAATTTGAATGGACTTCTTGACATGTAAAATTACATGATTCAAGCCCAAAACTCCAAATATTTGCTTAAATCTTGAATAGTCCTAAAATCTGCAAAAACAACATAAAACCCAAGGTAACTCCACTCTAAGTGTATAAAATGCATGCTTTATGCCCTAAGATTTCACACATAAATGTGCTCATCAATCTTGGACTCCGAAGAAGATACGGCAGTCCTCTGCTGGCCCAACTCCCTCTCCATTTCCTCCATTCGGGACTTGGCTACCATCAGTTCCCCAGCAATAGTATGGAGTCGGGTGGTCTCCTTTGACAACTTCAAGACCTCTTTTTGTTTGGTCTATGCTAGGGCATCGCTACGCTTAGCCTGAGCACTAAGGCGGCCAATCCTTAGGTACACTTCCATATCACGATGGAAGTGTTCCATGAGGACCCTGCATCCAAAAAGAAAATGTCCGGGAATAAGCCAACAAACATGGCAGAAAAAGAAATCCAAATACATAAAGCTAAGGTTCGGGACAAACTTGATGTTTGAATTCACCAACTCCTCATCGGACATATCGTTTAGAGCCTTCTGATCTCCAAGGGCCTGAGCGTTGATCGCCAAATCGATGAACGCCTCAGTGTTTCAGGAGATCAAGTCCCAGGGCTTTAGCTTCCATTTAGGGGCATAGATCCCCTTTTCATTGACTTTGCTCCTCTTCGAAGCAGCGTCATCAGTGAACTCCCGTTTCCTCCGAAACGAGAGTTGAGTCGTCATGGGTGGACTCCACAACGTTCACTGGTTCTTTCCCCTTGGCAGTAGGGTCCTGCCTTATTTTCAGAAGCCCCTTCGGGGCAGCAGGAGACACCCCTTTCGGGGCAACAACAGAAGTTCCCTTCGGGACAGGAGAACCCTAGGGAGCCTTGTCTTTTCCCTTTTGGGGAACCCTGTCCTCTGCAGCATTAAAGCTCTGCTTGGCCAAAGCCTTCACAACATTCTAATTGAACTTGGGAGGCACTGCAAGATCCAAAAAGAGAGTTAGAATCACAACAAAAAGAAAAAAGAGAGTTGATAAAAGATAACAAGATTCGGGCGCTCACAACGAGTTAGACCCCAAAAGTGGAGAACCGCTTCATATTCCATGGCATATCCATGGATTTCTTGATGTGGTTGAATGGCTTTTATGGCTCGAACCACCTCATCTTCGATGGCAGATAGAGAGGGAGAACGATTGAGCTTAGTGAAGGAGTTCGGATTACTCCAGGAGATCGGGAAGTTTAGATGAGACTCGGGAGCACGACAGAAGACGTACCTGTGACGCCATCCTTTGTGGTTCGAGGGCCAAGTGCCTTCGGCAAGTATTCCTCCTTGCCATCCCAAATCACCCTTTAGGCGCTTAGAGAAAAACACTCATCCGGGAGGATTTGACTTACTCATACAGTAGAAGTGGGAAAATAAAGCCAAAGAAGGGGTTATCTCAAGATCGAGACAAAGCTCGAGGAAGCCAATAATGTGCCTCCAGCTGTTTGGGAGGAGCATACCGAGACAAATTTCCCAATGGTTAAGGATTTCAGAAAATAGAGGGGAGTAAAAAGGAAACCGAACCCCACTCTTAAAGGACTCAACATAAATGGAAAATTCTCCAGGTGGATTGGAATTAACTCTTTCATTCGGGTTCGAGACCCGAAGAGCATAGGAAGAAGGAATGGAATACTCATAATAAAGTTTATCAATTTCTGATGGATGAACATGGGACACATAATAAAAAGGGCTGGTGGAAGGTCTTTTCGACGGTCAAGAGCTCCCAGCCACTGTTTTTTGGGGGCTTTCCTTTTATTAGAAGGAGTTCCCGGAACCTCGGGCACATTTCCAAAAGGATTCTTAGAACTAATTGGTGCATAACGCAACTAGCGATCTGTGATCCTATCATCCCGATCGCCAAAGAGCTCAACAGAAGGAGTGGGACTCGCTTGTTCAACAAAGCCCTCTCCGTCAATCAAACGATCAACGAAGTCTTCGTTGGAGGTCTTATCACTACCCATGGAATGAGGAACAACAAGGATTTGAGCAGAGAAAAAAGAAAGAAAGGAATAATGAACCAAGCAGCCCGAATACACAAAAAGAAGAACTGAATAACAAGCAAAGTAGAAGAAACTTACTTGTGATCAAAACAGAAGCTAGAACTTTAGAAGAAACTTGAATTGCAAAGGCAAGGACAACAATTCTTCAAAGCAAGAATAGGGTTTTTGGAGCAAAAGCAAATTCACAAGGTAAGAGAAAGAAAAAGTGAAGAGGGAAAAGCTTTTTATAGATTCAAAAAGTGAATGGACGGACAAGATTAAAGACAATCAACAAACAAGATTACGTGACGGTTCAAGTGGAGTTAATCAATGAGCCAGATTCAGGATCATCAACGGTTCTTGATAGCTGACGATTCGAGCAACGAGGTAATGATGATGGCACTTAATTACTGACGGTTTGAGTGACAGGGAAGTGATGGCAATGCTTCCCCAAGAGCTACGTGGCTTACAGCTCGCAAGAAACGAGTTCAGGCGGCTCGACGACACACAGTTGGGTATGAGTGTCAGAAGCATTAAATGCGGAGTTATCCAAAGCTGACAAGACATTCCGTCTCCACTCATGTTCGGGGCATTGAAGGCCAAGCCAACCGATCGATAAAAAAAAACTTCTCCTGAATCCCTCAGCTTGGGGGGCAAGTGATACAGAGAAAATTAAACTGAACCCGATCCGATTAGGTTCGAGTCTTAAGGCTTGATTGAACCACGATCAAGACCAGCTTTGACCTGGTCTCTACTATCATGAAGTAAAGAGATGTTTGACAGTTATAAGTCATAAACGTGATCCTGAATCTTGCGGGATACGTAACCAAGTTATAGGAGGTAACTGCCATTGAGGCGGAGGTGGGAATCGTGCTAAGATTGGTAACTAACCACGATCCCGAATATCAAGGGTAAAACCCTACAATCGGATGGCCACCAACGAGGATCACGAACTCATCCAACAATCGAGAATCACGGGTAAATTTTATATAAATGAGTAGCCTACTCGCATACAAGGTATCTAAATCATTTCCTCTACATTTACGTTCATTTTTACTCTGCAACCAGTCAAGAGTCGTGTGATTAGTGCATCTACTGACTTAGCCTTCGGAGGTGGCTTCCTGACCCCCACGGTCGGGCCATTCCTAACATTGTTTTGCAGATCATTTTCACAGATCTCAAGGCTGAGCAGATTTTGAGCGCATCAAGCATAAAATCAAATGTCAAATGGTCATACTACTACTTGTAAGGGACAATCAGAAAGATTAAGTATGAATGCCCAACTGAATGTATGAAGTTTGTTTAAATTGAGTAAATACTTATCATATCCAGAGGTATTTCTTCTATACATCAAATTAAGTACCAAATCAAAGTAGATACAGATTTCATTGGAGAGAGAAGAAAGCCTACATTTTTTCATAGAACAAAAACCCAATGTCAAGACAAATAATCATGGCACAAGATGAAATTTAAAAGGTTTTTTATTTGAAGATTTGTTACTAGAGGACCATCCAGTGGAACCTGAGGAATGAGTTTGCAGTCTCTATGTTACTACTTACTATCTAAATTCTTGATTTCAATATGGTGGGTGAATTTTCTACCTTTAGTACGCTGAGCTCAAACGTGGAATGACTTTTAATTTCTAATGAAAATTGAATAATAGCAGCTTTGTTTTGCATCAAATTCTGGCTTTTATCATAGGATACTCAATTATTTTTCTTTTTCTTTTGTTCTTGAATATCATAAGCCGTTAGCCCAAATTATTAGTCACTCTAAACCCAAATTGTAGCAAACTGAAATTGGCTTGAAGCCGTTATTTTACAAATCTACAGTGTTTTTCAATAAAAAACCATTAAGCCCAGCCTAAAACCACCCCAAACCACACTGTAGACATCCTTGGAAAACCTGTAAGCACGTGCACACAGTGGCATGAAAACTGTGGGGCCCACACAAGGAAGATCCGAGAGACCTAACCCTAATTCGTATGTTTAACAACGAGCGCTCTCCACAGTCGACGCCTCTTTTTTTCACTTCCTCATTCAACTCATCCAGCCCCACGTTCGAGTCGTTCCTTTATAAAACCCTAATGTCGAATCTTCTCTGTGTGCTCTTCTCTACGAAGAAAAGTGATTCTAAGATATATGATCTGAACTGGAGTGATGGAATGCCTCGGAGAGCAGCTAAATCAAAGGAATCGATCGCTGCAACCGAGCGTATTTTCTTCTCAAATCTTTACTTATCCCTCTAGGAATTCTCAATCCGATGGCATGTTTTCTTCAAATTTTTCTTTGTTTTCTCGTCTCGACACGCTGGTGATGTGGTGGAGAGGATTGCAGAGGCTTTGATTATTCTCAGCTTCTCTCCTAGGTTTCTCTACACCTCCCATACCCAGCAACAGCGTCAACTAACCAGTCTCTTTTCACCCTTACAGCGGATGTTGCTGACGGCGTTCAGCCATCTTAGCATCGTCCCTGTCAAGACTGGAACATCTATGAATTTTTAATTTTCTTTTGTTAAATTTGTATTTTCGCTTGAACTTTCCATTTTTGGTTGTTTTCAGTAGCGATTTAAATTTGAATGTCCGTAATATCCACCAGACATTAGTCAGGTATCCTCCTTATATTCGGTGGTTGATACAGTTACGCGTCTGGTAAATCAACTGTGTTCATCGTTGCAGGTGTGCTTATGCTTTCTACGCTCTCACCTGCTCCATTTGAGCTCTACATTTTCTTCCTCAATCCGTGTGATTGAAATGTTAAAAACTTTCTAAGTTTAATCGATTCATTTGTCAAAACATATAATTTAGTCCAAATCGATTTGCCAGAATTTGGCAAAACATACCCGAACCCACTATGATATGCCTGTCTGAGTTCTGTTTATCCTGAATCGTGAAATCGAACGTTTTTTTCTTTATATGCCTTTGCCTGCAACTCATCCTTTTCGGCCGGCGTATCTGATAGATCAGTCTTTGCTTTGCTGTGTTTTGATAGCAGATTTAGGGTTTTGGTACCGATTTGCTTTACTCTTTTTCAGGTCCAAGGGTTCCAGATCTAATTCTCTGTTATATTATTTAGTTACAAAAGCTAAATTAAGTTGAATCAATTGGAAAATGGTTCTACGTGGGTATTTGGCAACCTCATACTTTTAGGCAAGGCAGCGTTGCATTTTCGCCTGCTTCTTGCTTCTTGGTTGTGTAGCAGATGGATTATGGCCATCAAACCAGAATTGAGTTTGAATACATGGTTTTAATTCGAACTGCTTATAATTATTTGTCTATAGCAGGGGATTAATGGGTCTGAAAACATCTAATCCAAACACAAGACTGGTAGCAATGGTTCAGTTAAGTAATGGTTCATATCCTTATCTGGATTGATTTTGACATAATTGTAAGCCCGTTTTGATACGTTTCAAATTAAATTACATAATGTCTTCGGTGACTTGGGGCATAATCCATAAAATATGCCCATTATTTACTTAATTGGTCTATGATAGCGATTCACTAATTGAAAAACAGGGTAGAGAAATACCAAACTCTAGATAGAGACAGCCTTGATGCACTAGAGGCAAGATAGTCGACCATGGTGTTTACATTTTTGTCGAAGTAACAAAATTGCAGAGATGAGAACCTAGAAAACACGGAGAAGCTGTGCAAAACAGCGGCCTTCGAAGCCCAGTCGAGCAGATATGAGCTACGTTTCAGATGTTCCACCAATGGCCTGCAATTAGAAAAGATGTTCAAGGTGCTGAATTTGAGTTGCTGTGGCAAGAGAATGGCTTCCCTGCAGGTTTCGGCTTAAAGCTGTGACATTTGTTAGCAATAAAGGATCGCCTGAGTTCCAAATAATCACTCCTCGACACTACCCCCTAACTGAGCTCATGTCATGTTGCCAAGCCCCGCCAACATGAGCAATGATATGGTTTGTTTGAGAGGGTTGAATGAAGTTTGGAAGTGGTTCATTTGCTGAATGAGGTTGTGGTACATGGTTGTATTTGATGCGTCCAAAATCTGCTCAACCTTGAGATCCTTGAGGATGAACTTCCAAAACAGTGTTAGACGTGGCCCAACCATGGGTTCAAGAGGCCACCTCTAAAGGTTAAGTCAATTAAGGAACTGATTACAAAGTTCTAGCTAGTTGCTGAGTAGAAATTGAATACGATAGTATAAGAAACGATTCAGATACCTCGACTGTGCGTATGCTACTTGTTTATATAGGTTTTACATTTGATTCTTGATCGTTGGATGTTCGTGATCTTTGTTGGTTGCCGTCTGATTGTAGGATTTTGTCCCCTTTTTTCGTGGGTGGAAGTAGTTTTAATTTTTAATACGATTATCCACTTTCAGAGTAGCAAGAATCGTTTATAAATCAATCACATATCCCGAATTCTTAGGAGTGGTGCTTATCTTTGGAACTGCAAGGTTCTTTCCTCATCACGCTATAATGATTCAATCGAATGTTCAAACCCGACCGTGGGGTCTGACCGTCTTCGACTGTGGTCAAAGATTGAACCAAAGGTACAATCAGTTCGGTAATATTTTATTCACAGCATAAGGCCCCCAAGCAAAGCATTCGAGAGAAGCCTCGAGACCGAATGCTTGCTTTGCTTCTCAATCTCGATTAGACGAAACATTCTTTCTTTTTATCTTTTTTTGTTTGAAATATTGCATTTATTGCTACTGTGTCTCTGTTCAGCGGTGTGCTCTTGAGCCGCCTATCTTCCTCGTTATCTTGGCTCCGAACGCCACGTAGTCATTGGGAGCGTTGCCATCATTGCCTTCACATTCAAACGTCGCTCGAACTTGACTATTGATCTGAATGCATCTCGTTCGTACATGATCTTGCCTTTTTCCTTTTGACATTCAGTAACTTGATACGACCGACTTTAGCCAAGTCCAAGCCTCCATCTTCAAAATAAAACTTTAGTCGGGAAGCTTAGTCCGAACAACATGTAAAGGGGTCTTACTCGAAATTTTTGAAGCCCTGCAATCTTCTTTGATGATAGCCCGATCGTAGTACATTATCAACAGGTAGATTATAGGGTCTTACTCAAAAAATCCGAGGCCATCTTTCTTAGGCGACATTCAGGAAGCCTGAAGCCTTTATGGGATCTTATTTGGGAAATCCGAAGTCCTGCATCATAAATTCCCGATCATTGTAACCGAAGCCTTGCTAGAAGATCTTTAGTCGGTTGGAACTGAAGCCTTGCTGTAAAGTCTTTGTCGGTTGGAACTGAAGCCTTGACTTAAAGAATTCTGAAGAATTCTTCTAAGCTTTCAGAGGTCCCACTCAGATTTTAAATCGATGCCTCTTACTTGTGAAATTCTTTAGAATTTCTATAGGCTTTTGAAGGTCTCATTAGGGTTTTGAACCGAAGCCTTGGCAGGAAGGTCTTAGTAGATCGAAACTAAAGCCTTGGCTAGAAGGTCCTAGTCGGTCGAACCCGAAGCCTTATCTTTGGAAGGTCTTAGTCGATCGAACCCGAAGCCTTGTTTGGAAGGTTTTAGTCGGTCGAACCTGAAGCTTAACTCAGAAAATTCCAGAGAATACTTCTAAGCTTTCGGAAGTCCCACTCGGGTTTTAAACTGATGCCTCGACTTAGAGAATTCCGAAGAATTCTTCTAAGTTTTCGGAGGTCTCACTCGGGTTCTAAATCGATGCCTCAACTTAGAGAATTCCGGAGAATTCTTCTAAGCTTTCGAAGGTCCCACTCGGGTTCTAAACTGATGCCTGGACTTAGAGAATTCCAGAAAATTCTTCTAAGCTTTCGAAGGTCCCACTCGGGTTCTAAACCGATGCCTCGACTTAGAGAATTCCGGAGAATTCTTCTAAGCTTTTGGAGGTCCCACTCGGTTTCTAAACCGATGCCTTGACTTAGAGAATTCCGGAGAATTCTTCTAAGCTTTCATGGGTCCCACTCGGGTTTTAAACCGATGCCTTGACTTAGAGAATTCCAGAGAATTCTTTTAAGCTTTCGCAAGTCCCACTTGGGTTCTAAACTGATGCCTCGACTTAGAGAATTCCGGAGAATTCTTCTAAGCTTTCGGAGGTCCCACTCGGGTTTTAAACCGATGCCTCGACTTAGAGAATTCCGGAGAATTCTTCTAAGCTTTCGAAGGTCCCACTCGGGTTTTAAACCAATGACTCGACTTAGAGAATTCCGAAGAATTCTTCTAAGCTTTCGGAGGTCCCACTCGGGTTCTAAATCGATGCCTTGACTTAGAGAATTTTAGAGAATTCCGGAGAATTCTTCTAAGTTTTCGGAGGTCCCACTCAGGTTATAAACCGATGCCTCGACTTAGAGAATACAGGAGAATTCTTCTAAGCTTTCGAAGGTCCCACTCGGGTTTTAAACTGAGCCTCGACTTAGAGAATTCCGAAGAATTCTTCTAAGCTTTCGAAGGTCCCACTTGGGTTCTAAATCGATGCCTTGACTTAGAGAATTCCAGAGAATTCTTCTAAGCTTTCGGAGGTCCCACTCGGGTTCTAAACCGATGCCTCAACTTAAAGAATTCCAGAGTATTCTTCTAAGCTTTCAGAGGTCCCACTCGGGTTTTAAACCGATGCCTCGACTTAGAGAATTTCGGAGAATTCTTCTAAGCTTTTGGAGGTCCCACTCGAGTTTTAATTTGATGCCTCATCTTCAGAAGTCTCATTGGATCGGAACCGATGCTTCTATGGGGTCTTATTCAGGAAATCTGAAGCCCTGCAATCATCCCGATCGTGGACTGTAGTAAATTGCCGACTGCCGACCATAGTAAATTCCCGACCAACATAAATTTTCAATCGGTGCATTATGGGGTCTTACTCAGAAAATCAGAGGCCCTTGATTGGATCGGTGCCATCTGTGCTCCCTATCTTGTCATGCCTTTACTGAAAAGAGATTTGGCTTATAAAATATAAATTGCATTCTGATGTGTGAATTGTCTAAAAAATGAAATTAGATAAGGATATAATTTCTTCAAATGTCTTGCATTCCAAGATCGATCAAATTCACGATCCGTAGCTGGATTCTTCAATTACTCTTTGAAGTCTTTTGCTTGTTCGGACCCAATGAAAGTTATCTATGTTCGTCCTCAAGGTCCAATTGGATTCGTTCCAACTTCTCTACAGGTTTGGGCCTCTATATTTCATCTTCATTCCGATCCTTACGAACCTCTATTGATAAGGCCATAGTCTTCCTGAGCCTAGCTTTGTCCTTTAAATAGCACTGTCAAGAGGTTTTTACCTCTCCAATCCCTTAATCGATTGGGAACTTGATCTTCATGTGTTTGGTCGAAACCATTGCTCCCAGCTTTGTAAGAGATGGTCTCCAAAGGATGACATTATATGCTAGCAATTCCCGAACGACCAAGAAATTTACCCTAATGGTGACTTCCTTTGGGAAATTTCCCAATGTTATTAGGTCCAGTTGCACTGATCCTTTTGCAATTGCTGCTGATCCAGCAAATCCATAAAGATGAATTGATGATGGCTTTAACAAGTTTTCTTGCATTTTTAGCTTCTGGTAAGCATCATATGATAAGAGATCTACAAACGATCTCGTGTCCACCAATACTCTATACACTTCCCGACAACCGAGTTCAACTTTGATCATGATCACTTCATTGTGAGGCGTGCATATGCCTCTTTCATCTTCATTGAATGTGAAACTTTCGTCCACATTCGACTTCTTTTGCTTCTGTGCTTCTCCAGATCCCACGAACCTGGATTTGGTTTTTAGTTTTCTGAAGAATTTGGGTTCTGGGCCCCCGAATATGGTGAGAATTGGAGATCGGACAACCTTCTTTTCTAAACGCTCCTTCTCTTTTCTACAGCTGGTCTTCTCTCCCGATCATCTCTTCGTTCTTCTATGAACTTGGATAAATGCCCCTGGGATATCAGCCTCTCAATGTCTGCCCTCAAATGACAGCATTCGTTCGTATAATGTCTGTAATCCTTGTGGAAACAACAATATTTTTCCATGTTCTTCTCTCCTGGTTTAGCAATCACCCTCGGTGGCCATTTTAGGATATCTTGATTTTTTATTTGCATTAAGATTTCTGACTGTGGGGTATTCAGTGATGTATACTCCGCATGGTCGGGCGTTCTCTGCCTACACCCTGAAAGCTGCTTTCGAACCCGATCGTCCTTGTTCGGTCGAGTCCATATTCAGCAACCTTCTGATCTTTGACTGAGGCTTTGATCTCTCCTTGTCGAGCGTCAAGGATCTCCATCACTTCAACCTGCTTCTGACATCTCTGTATGAGTTTGGAATAGGTGGTAGGCATATCATGAAGTAATACCTCCAAGAGTCTTCTATTGGTGAGTCCGGTGAAGAGAGCAGTCTTAGCCACTTGTTTGTCCAAGTTCTCGATCTCCATTGTTGCTTTGTTAAACCTCTGCAAATAGTCTCGAATAGACTCGTTCCTTCCTTGCTTTACAGTGAACAATGTCTCCTCAGTCTTTTTGGTATGTATTCCACTTTGGAAACAATCGATGAACTTTTGGGCCAACTCTTCAAAATCAGCAAATCTTCCCGAAGGAAGATTCGAAAACCACTTTTGCGCAACTCCTGTAAGTGAAGACCCGAACACTCTACATAGAATTGCATTAGAATTCCGGCAATGGCCATTGTCTGCTGGTAATAATTGATGTGCGCAATAGGATCTCCCGAACAATCAAATGAAGAGAAGGTTGGGAGTCTGAAATTATGAGGAAACTCGAACTGGCAATGGCATCCCTTTACAGGGTTTTCCTGATGATTGAGTAAATATCATCAGTTCTCCTACCTCTTGTGAGTTGTCCCAACTTCTGATTGATGTCTGTCAGTTCTAAATCAATGTGAACCTCCCGAACACTATCTCAACCCAAACGTTGGGACGTTGGTGTATGGGTGAGGACCCCTCGTTCGAACCTGGTGAGAGTTCCAGTTCTGCTCCCTTGCGCCCATTCTTGACCGCGTGGTTCGTCCCATCCAGGTACTTCAGCCACCCTTCCGGCTTTGGATCGACCTTCCCAATCTTCGGGAGGATTATGCCTAAAGTTCTAACCTTCAGTTTGCTGCCCACGTCTTCGGGGAGAACATCCTCGAACTGGGGAAAGTCGTAATTCTGCTCTTCACGTTCGTTCTTGAGCCTCCTCCCGAGCATGAAGATTGGGATCTCCAGGAGCTTCCAGGCATCTGATCATCGTACGAAGCGTCTGGTGTATCTCCAGGAATTGGATCTGCATATGATTCATCTGTTCTTGAAGGTTGTTCGGTGGTTCATCTCCAACCAAACCTTCATCTCCGTGAACCCCATAAGCACGACTTCCCTCAGGAATATTTCCTTCTGGAATGCCTCCTCACGGAGGAGGGTGAGTACCTTGGAGCCTTTAAGCTGCTGCTGTTGCTACTTCTGATCTGGTAACCATGACTTTCTGAAGCGTTCCCCAAAAATGGCGCCAAATGATGCATCCAAAAATCTGCTTAGCCTTGAGATCCTTGAGGATGAACCTGCAAAACAGTGTTAGACGTTGGCCCGACTGTGGGGTCGGGAGACCACCTCCGAAGGCTAAGTCAGTTAAGGAACTGATCACAAAGCTCTAGCTAGTTGCAAAGCAGAAATTGAATATGATAGTAAGAGAAATGATTCAGATACCTCGTCTGTGCAAGGCTACTTGTTTATATAGGTTTTACCTTTGATTCTCGATCGTTGGATGCATTAGTGATCCTTCTTGGTGGTTGTCTGATTATAGGGTTTTGCCACCTTTTTTCGGGGGTGGAAGTAGTTTCCATGTTTAAAACGATTACCCACTCCTCGAGTAGCCAGTAACCATTTATAACTCAATCACGTATCCCGAATTCCTCAGGGTCGTGCTTATCTTTGGAACCGCAGGGTTCCTTCCTCATCATGCTATAATGAATCGACCGGATGTCCAAACCTGACCGTGGAGTCAAGCCGTCTTCGATTGTGGTAAAAGACTGAACCGAAGGTAGACCCGATTCAGTAATATTTTATCCACAACAGTATTCTTCACAATAAATGTTTGATTTTAGGAAAAGCAAGAATATTTCAAATTGAGAGTGATCATTTGAATAACAAAATCCAATACTGTTAAGCACAAGTGATAAGCAGATTTCATTGTGAAGTTACCTTGTAGTGACTTGCTCCATATCCAAGAAACCACAGTTTCAGGTGAGAGGAAGGGAAATAGCTAATATGGCATTTTTGGGG
The DNA here is from genome assembly GCF_041222555.1 of Hakea prostrata. Classification (NCBI taxonomy): domain Eukaryota; kingdom Viridiplantae; phylum Streptophyta; class Magnoliopsida; order Proteales; family Proteaceae; genus Hakea; species Hakea prostrata. Next base: position 28,918,327 of record NC_142602.1, read on the forward strand.
ATAAAATATTACTGAACCGGGTCTAGCTTCGATTTAGTCTTTGACCACGGTTGAAGACGATTTGACCCCACGGTCAAGTTCGGACATCTGGTCGAATCATTATAGCGTGATGAAGAAGGAACCCTGCGGTTCCAAAGATAAGCACGACCCCAAGAAATTCGAGATACGTGATTGAGTTATAAACGATTACTGCTACTCTAAGGAGTGGGTAATCATATTAAACATGGAAACTACTTCCACTCCCGAAAAAAGGTGGCAAAACCCTACAATCGGATGGCTACCAAGAAGGATCACGAACGCATACAACAATCAAGAATCAAAGGTAAAACCTATATAAACAAGTAGCTTACGCATAGACGAGGTATCTGAATCGTTTCTCTTACTATCGTATTCAATTTATGCTCTGACTAGCCAGAGCTTTGTGATCAATTCCTTAACTGGCTTAGCCTTAGGAGGTGGCATCCCAACCCTAGGGTCGGGCCACGTCTAACATTGTTTTGCAGGTAATTCCTCAAGGATCTCGAGGCTGAGCAGATTTTGGGTGCATCATTTGGTGTTGTATATGGGAAACGCTTCAAAAAGTCATGGTTACCAAATCAGCAGCTGCTGCGACTCAAAGGAATCAAGACATTCCTCCTCCTCCTCCAAGAGGACATCCACCTCCAGCAGGAGACGATCCTCCTAAAGGAAGTCGTGCTCGAGAAGTTCACGAAGACGAAGGATTGGTTGCAGATGAACATCTGAACAACCTTCAAGAACAGATGAATCAAATGCAGATCCAATTCCTGGAGATGCAACAGGCGCTTCGCAAGCTGGCGAGACATGTGGTGGCTCCTCAGAATCTTAATCCCCATGATCAGGAAGAAGCCCGAAGACGCATGCAAGGGACTGGGATACGACTTTCCCCAATTCAAGGACGTTCTCCCCAAAGACATAGGCAGCAAACTGAGGACTAGAATTTCAGGCAGGATCCCCAGGATCAGGAAGGATGACCCAGAGCCAGAAGAGTGGCAGATATACCCAGAAGAAACGAACATGACCATGATCGGGCACAAGGGAGCAAAACCGGAACTACTACCCGATGGGAACGAGGGGTGCGTACGCATACACCAACCTCCCAACGTTCGGGTAGAGACAACGTTCAGACACATGGCGTTCGGACGGTGCACATTGGTCAGGAACTGGCGGACATAAATCAAAGGTTAGGGCAAATCATCAAAGGTAAGAGAACTGATGATATTTACTCGATCATCAGGAAAATCCCGTTTGCAAATTGCCATTGCCAAGTTCAAGATTCCTCATAATTTCAGACTCCCACCTTCTCTTCATTTGATGTATCAGGAGATCCAACAGCACATATAAGTTATTACTAGTAGACCATGGTTGTTGCTGGTAATTTAGACGAAATGAATTGTAAAGTATTCAGGTCATCGCTCACTAGAGCAGCACAAAAGTGGTTCTCGAATCTACCATTGGTGATTTTGAAGGACTTGCTTGAAAATTCATCGGTCAGTTCCAAAGCGGAATCCATACCAAGAAAATCGAAGAGACTTTGTTCATTGTAAAACAAGCAAAGAACGAGTCTATTTGGGACTGCTTTCAAAGATTCAATAAAGCTACCATGGAGATCGAGAACCTGGACAAACAGGTGGCCAAGACTGCACTTTTTACCGGACTCACCAACAGAAGACTTTTGGAGCTGTTACTTCATGATATGCCTACCATCTATTCCGAACTCGTACAAAGATGTCAAAAGCGTGCTGAAGTGATGGAGATCATTGACACTCGGCAAGGAGAAATCAAAGCCTTAAACAAAGATCAGAAGGTTGTTGAACAGGGCCAGGAGTCAAAGCCGAACAAAGATGATCGAGGTCGAACACAACGTTCGGGGTGGAGGCAGAGATCACCCGACCATGTAGAGTATACACCACTAAATACCCCACTGTCGAAAATCTTGATGCTAATCAAAGATCAAGATATCCTGAAATGGCCACCGAGGATGATTGCCAAACTGGGAGAAAGAAACATGGAAAAATATTGTCGTTTCCATAAAGATTATGGACATTACACGAATGAATGCCATCATCTGAAGGCAGATATTGAGAGGTTGATATCCCAGGGGTACTCATCCAAATTCTTAAGACGAAGTGATGATTTGGAAAAAAGAGCATCCGCTGAAAAGAGAAGGGCGTTCGAAAGGCAGTGATTGTCAAGCCAAAGTTCCCCAATCAAAAAAAGGAAAGGAGGTTGCCCGATCTCCGATTCTCACCATACTTTGGGGCTCATAGCCCAAATCCTTCTGAAACAGCCGAATCTAGGTTCGTGGGATCTGAAAAGGCACATAAGTGAAAGAGACTGAATGTGGACAAAAAGCATCTTAAGGAGTTTTATCCGTAGAAGTCATTTCAGTCTTTGAAATGTGATACACTTCAATTTTCCAATTTGCAATATGATTCATATTTTTGAACACCAAATCTCTTTTGAATGGAGGTATATAGGACTAGCGATTCTAAAGAAGTTCTAATTCATGAGGCTTCAGTTACCACCAAATGAGACCTCCCAATGGAGCATCGACCTTGCCCGAGTGAGACTTCCAAAAATGAGGCTTCAGTTACGACCGAATGAGACCTCCCAAAGAAGCATCGGCTTTGCTCAAGGAGACTTTCAAAGATGAGGCATCAGCTATGCCCGAATGAGACCTCCAAAAGAAGCATTGGCTTTGCCCGAGTGAGACTTCCAAAGATGAGGCATCGGCTATGCCCGAATGAGACCTCCCAACGAAGCATCGGCTCAACCCGAGTGAGACTTCCAAAGATGGAGCATCGGTCTTGCCTGAGGAATACTTCTAAAGACGAAGATGAGGCTTCGGCTATGCTCGAGTGGGACCTCCCAACAAGGCTTCGGTTCCAACCGACTAAGACCTTCCAAATGAGGCATCAATTTAAAACCAGAGTGGGACCTTGGAAAGCTTAGAAGAATTCTCAGGAATCTCTCAGTAGAGGCATTGGTTTAAAACCCTAGTGGGACCTCCGAAAGCTTAGAAGAATTCTCAGGAATCTCTAAGTAAAGGCTTCGGTTCAAAACCCAAGTGAGACCTTCAAAAGCCTACAGAAATTCTAAGGAATTTCACAGGTAAGAGGCATCGGTTTAAAACTCGAGTGGGACCTCCAAAAGCTTAGAAGAATTCTCCAAAATTCTCTAAGTCAAGGCTTTGGTTCCGACTGACATAAGACCTTCCACAAGGTTTCGTTTCTGACCGACATAAGACCTTCCACAAGGCTTCATTTCCAACCAACATAAGACCTTCCACAAGGCTTCGATTCCGACCGACAAAGACTTTCCAGTAAGGCTTCAGTTCCGACCGACTAAAGATCTTCTAGCAAGGCTTCAGTTACAACGATCGGGAATTTATGATGCAGAACTCCGAATTTCCCAAATAAGATCCCATAAAAGCTTCAAGCTTCTCGACTATTGCCTAAGAAAGAGGGCCTCGGATTTTTCGAGTAAGACCCTATAATGTACCTGTCGAGAATGTACTACAATCGGGCTATCATCAAAGAAGATTGCAGGGCCTCATATTTTTCGAGTAAGACCCCATAACATGTTGTTCGGGACTTAGCTTCTCGACTAAAGTTTTATTTTGAAGATGGAGGCTTGGACTCGGCTGAAGTTAGTCGTATCAAGTTTCAGAATGTCAAAGGCAAGATCGGGTACGAATGAGATGCATTCAGATCAATAGTCATGTTCGAGCGACGTTCAAACGTGAAGGCAATGATGGCAATGCTTCCCAATGACTCTGCGGCATTCGGCACGAAGATATAACGAGGAATTCAAACGGCTCGAGAGCACACCATTGAACAGAGGCGCAATACCAATAAATGCGATATTTCAAGAAAGAAAGGACATTTCGTCTGATCAAGACTGAGAAGCAAACCAAGCATTCGGTCTGGGGGCTTCTCTCGTACGCTCAGCTTGGAGGGCTTATATTGTGGATAAAATATTACCGAATCAGGTCTACCTTCGGTTCAGTCTTTGACCACGGTCGGGTTCGGACATCTGGTGGAATCATTATAGCGTGATGAGGAAGGAACCCTGCGATTCCAAAGATAAGCACGACCTCGAGGAATTCGGGATACGTGATTGAGTTATAAAGGGTTACTGATACTCTGAGGAGTGGGTAATCGTATTAAACATGGAAACAACTTCCACCCTCGAAAAAAGGGGGCAAAACCCTACAATTGGACAGCCACCAAGAAGGATCACAAATGCATCCAACGATTGAGAATCAGAGATAAAACCTATATAAACAAGTAGCCTACACACAAACGAGGTATCTGAATCCTTTCCCTTACTATTGTATTTAATTTCTGCTTTGCAACTAGCCAAAGCTTTGTGATCAATTCCTTAACTAACTTAGCCTTCGGAGGTGGCCTCCCAACCCCAGGGTCGGGCCACGCCTAACACTGTTTTGCAGATAATTCCTCTAGGATCTCAAGGCTGAGCAGATTTTGGACGCATCAGGCATCCAACTCTTGGGCTAAGAATGACCAAAGTATAGGTGTATTCCATTGCAAATCAGGCATTGAGATCAACTTACTAACCAAAACTGGCCCATGTGTTGTCGGTGGGCTAGAAGTCTTCTTATTGGGTAGTTTGGGAAGCCAAGGGTCTTTAAAGATTGAAGTGTTCTGACCATTCCAAACTTGCCGCCTAATAAGTCCACGTACTAATGGGTTCCTACCAGCTAACACACTACACTAACCCCAAGAGCAACTCCTAGTGGTCTCCAGCTTTTGGAAAGGCCTATTCCTAGGATATTCACATGTTTACCTGGGACCACAAGTAGTCTGGGTTTGTCAACAAGGGCAAAACCAGGATTCAACAATTAGGGGGGGCTGAAGAATGAGAGTTCGGATCACCTCCCCATTGGGAGAACATCTAATGTTTTTTTACCACACATTGTATAGGTCGATGTAGGATTCACTGGGGGTCTCACCTATGAATTATTTTATCATATTTATACGTAGGCCCACATTTTTTTATGGGTCCCACACATTAAAAAAAATGTAAGTTATTCATAATGATATTTTTTTCTCTGACAAAATGTTTATTAAAGCAACAATACAAGAAAATGACACATAATTTCAACCATAAAAAGTTATATGTAAATCATTTTTTTTTTTTGGTAAGAGATGCAAACCAAATTTCTTTTTGGTAAGAGATGCATACCAATGGTAATTAGTTACCTTACTAACTATAGATATTTCATTCACAATATAAAATCAAATAACAAAAATAACAAAAAAAATAAAGAAAGAGAGACTATAAAATCAAATAAAAAGAACAACAGAAGAAGGGGGAAAAATTTTGAGAAAGAGAGAATACCTAATTGTGGAAAAGATTTTTTTTCAAATTCCCCTTAACCCACATTTATCGAAAGAGGCTAGAGGAGATAATAAATAGGGATTGAGGAGTTAATTTTTAATTAAAAATGACATTTATGCCCCTTGAGAAAAAAAATAGACATTTATACCTATTATTTTACCTTTAAAAACTATTCTCAATATGAAGAGGAGGGGGGAGCAAATAGTGATATTTCACATGTAGGGAAGAGAAATTAAAGAAACTAATCAAAAAATTAAAAAATTTGGGGGGGGGGGGGGGGGGGGCCCAACGTGGTCACCTCTGTTTGTCAATAACCCCAACATTGTTTGGCTAAGAGGCCTTTATTGAAGAATTAAAAATATCTCTAAAGCCTAGCCCCTGCTCTTCAATCACACTTCCTTTTGCACAAGGTCTCCCATTTAACCCTGTGCATTTTCCTACCTTAGTCATTCTTCCACTAGAAGTTCCTGATAGTTGTCCTATCCTACTACACAGAATATAATAATTTTGTGACGGCTAAGTTTGAAATTTAAGAATTTAATAATTTTGGTAGTTATTTTAATAGCAAATCTAGAAAAATAGTCACATATCATAGGTAAAATTTATAAAAATAAGAATAATAAATCTAAATAAGTAACTTAATCGGATAATTTTATCGGACGGATAATAATCGGTAAGAAAGGGGTATACCATATCCGCATCCTATTAATAATCGGACGGATTCGGATACCCCTAAACGGATGCGGATGCAAATTCGGAACCGGATTTCGGTTATCCATTTACACCCTTAATGATAGGTGATCACAACTTTCATCTTTGGCAAAGGCAGTCTATAGTACAATCTATACTTCTTACCAACAAAAAAACAGGGAGTTACAAAATTTGACCAATGCTATTTCCATTCCACCCTCTTTATCTCAATCAATTCTATCACTTCATCTATCCCCGACACATGATTCATGGTTATATCTAATATCGACAACAAGTGAATTCTCGACTAAATTAGTTGCAAAAGCCTTGTCAAAATTGAATAATCATGAGCCATCAACACCCTACTCTAGATGGTGGAAATTCTTCTGAAAATTACCACTCACCCAAAGTTTAAAACTTTTTTCTGGCGTCTCTTGAATGCAGGTTTGCCAATCAAAATCATCCTTTCTATGTGGGCAAGGACAAATCCAATGTGCGAATTGTGCAATAACAGTGACGAGTCTATTTGGCACATCTTCCTTTCATGCAATTTTACGAAAAGAATTTGGGCATTAGGACCATGGGGCTTAGGATGGAATTGATCAATAATAACTCTCTCATTAATTTATGCAATTCCTTTCCACTTGGTTATGGCTTTGATAAAGAAACTAAAATCTGGTTCTCTATATTCATTATAACTTGCTACCATATCTGGTAGAAAGAAATACCAAGATCTATAATAATAAAGATCCCAACCTGCTAAGACTACTTACAATGTCAATAGATGGGTTTATGATTTGAAGTTATTCCCTAAAAATAGACCCGAAACAATCAATGTAAAAATTAGACAATTCCTTGCCTCCTTTAAATGCCTTAACTCATCTAATCATTTTGGATACTTACCAATTTTAATGTGTGCAGGTTTACCTAATGAATTAGAAGGTGACAGATGGAGCGTAGGACTTTTTTGTAAAGGAAACATCCAGGACATTACCACAGGGATAGCACCAGTGGGACAACTTTTGGAGGAGTTACTAATAGCCACTTGGATAGCTATAACATTAGCCCAACTGAAGCAAGTACAACTTAAACAAATATGGTGTGATGAAGTAATAGAACATATCTACTCAAGGAAAAAACACTTAATCTCCTTCCTTATTCCCTATTTTGGTGGCACATATTCTACCTATAACCACTCAATTTGAATTCTGTAATCTAAAACAGGGCATTGCTAAATACTGGCTACTTAACATGTAGGACTTCCTTGTTTAAAGGCTATGACTCATGATGGATGTAATTGCAACTATAAATCCAAATATAAGTTATCTTATTTCTTATTAAAAATAAAAAAATAAAAAAGTTTTTCATATACCTTACACAAGTCTAGTTTAAGATCCATATACCCAGACTTTGATTGGGATTTTTTATTTTTATTTTTATGAAATGTAGGTATTTATAAGGCAGGTATATGTTATCTGAGATGGCTCTTCGGGACAATTGTACTCTGGTTCTTATTAACTAGGTTCCCTAAGATGGTGTAAAGACTAATGGATCTTAGGTGACAGACCCCCTCCCCCCCCCCCCCCCCCCACAAGTGAAGAAGCATTGGACCCCTTGGACTAAATCTTGGCCAACAATATCCCAATTTCTCTAGTAAAATCTAGCAGTAAAGCAATCAATACCATGTGCCTTGTTCCCTTTCTTTTGGAAGTTTGGAACAAAGCTTTCCTAATTGCTTCAGATGAGAAAGTGTTACTGGGTTACACAGGTTTGCATTCATAAAGTCAATGATGCTTGTAGGGGTACTCTAGAGGAAGTCATTGGGGGGGGGGGGGGGGAGATGATGTGAAGAGAGAGGAAAAGTGTGAATCTAGTTTTGCCTGAATGGGGGCCATCTCATATATTCACTATCTTGTCCTGGCCCTGAGTTTATGAATGGCACTTTTCTGCCTCCTATGGATTGTGGAGGCATGAAAAAACTTACTATTCCTTTTTCCCTCATTCAACCATTGAATTCTAGATTTCTAGTGTTAGTTCTTTTCTTCTACTAAGAGCTAAGACTCTACTTGCTATCAAAGGGAAGCTTCCTCATGGGCTGAGGTCTAGGGGGTCTTTTTTTGTCACTCTTCTACGAGGATGGTCAGCCCGTCTATCTCGTTTGAGGCTGCCTGGAAGGTGGTTTTTCTCCACTGCTTAAGGGATCTTGTGCAATTCTTTATTTTCTAGTGGAGCCGGATGGTGGTGAGACTTGCCATCCCTGAATGATTTCGTCTTTCAAGTCTAGGTGATCTTCCAATTTGGTCTCATAGTAGAATCTGACTAGCATCCTTCTAGGAAGGAAGGTGGAGATTGATTTTCATAGGGATATGGTCTGATCCTATCATTATATATCTATGACCCTAGATGTTCCCAAAGATGTTAAAAAATCCATATTTACAAAAGGTCTATACAAGCACTTCTTTATGTACCTGGGCCCCTTCTTTTGTTTGACCAAGACAGCCTAGATCCTGTGCATTTCACACCTCACATAAGTGACAACTCTCTATTACCTCTCTAAACTATCAAGTTTGGCTTCCCCCATATTATTTTCTCGTTATTAAAAATCTCATTAAAATCACCACGCGTAAGCCACAGGGTACTTAAAGTGGTTCCCAACTGTATTAACTCTTTCCAGAAACATGCACGGAGTTCTACCTGAGGATGTTCATAGACCAATGCAATCAAAAACCTGCATCACAGAGGATATCCTGAATTAGCATATCATTAATTTGAGGAGAAAGAAGCGAGAAGAGTGAATGAGACAGTACCATATATTCCCCCAGAGCTGCCCACTGGATCTAAACAAAAAATACTCAGCAAACCTCAAACCCCAATGTCACCTTTCACAAAACATTTCCCACGCTCATTTATATTAAATCAGAATTGATTTTTTTTTTTTTTTTTTTTTTTTGAACATATAAATGCCTACATGGTTGTAAAATGAATCCCATTTCCCTTGAACCCTCTCATTTCTATTTATTATCTTTCACGAAAAACTTGGAAGCTTATTTGTAAAATCTTCATCAGTTCCCCTGCATACTCTCATGTCTAAATTTCTTAAACATGGAACATGTGTATGCCTTTTTTTATTTAATTTTTTGGTTGTAATTGTTAGAATATTAATTGAATATTTCACATAAGGTGGGCTTCATTCATTGTGTTACACTTTGATTTGGTTTCTTATTGGTCTGATATGGGTAATATACGGTTACTAGAACTCTTATATGGACAGGCTAGTGTAGGCTAATAGGAACCGTTAGATCTTGATGGACGATCTAAAGGATTTGCCTATATAAAGGATGCTAGGTCCCTCCTCTAACTCTAATCATAATCACAATCACATCTGCTTAGTCCGAAAGGATATACCATCAAGCCAGTGAATAGGGAAGAGTCTAGAGGAGAAGATCCAACATCAAGTTGATCATAGAATCAACTTCCACCTCAAGTTCGTTCATAGTGGGAGACATAAAGAAGATATTCCGCTGCGCTTCGTCTCCAATAGAACCATCAAAAGGTATGATCATCATCATCTTGTGTCATTATCATACTAAGGTATTTTTAGTCGATCTATGCGATCTTGGATATAAATATTCTTACGGTAATTATTATTAATATTTTGACATCTTATAGAACATGCGAAGGATTGTATACTTTTGATATTGGAAAGAGTTTGTTTCTTTCATCAAAATAGAAGAATGGATTTGTTCATTTTCTATAATTTAGGGGTAAATTTGTAAAGTTACAAGAAATTAAAGACAATGGGCCTGTTTGGTTACATGAATCTAGAGATTTCAAATCTCTGGATTCATGAATCTGAGAATTATACCCGTTTGGTTGTAAAAATCTCTAGATTCATGAAATCTAGAGATTCACCTTTTTACACTAAAAACGTGAATCTGTAGATTTATGGGTAAGGGGTGAAATCCAGAGATTTCAAAAAAGCTTTACATTTACACATTTACAAAAATCACGTCGATCAAATAATTTTTTAGGATGAATCCACAAATTTCATTCCACAACCAAACACCTAATTTTATAAATTATAATTCTATAGATTTCAAATCTTTAGATATTTGAAATCTCCAGACTCATGTAACCAAACAGGCCCTAAGGAATTTGTTAATAGAGTGCACTAAGGTGCAATTTTTTTATTTTTTTTTTTAAGAAAAAATTATTGAAAAATAAAAGGTCAAATAGGTGGGGAGACCCAACCTGAATAGCAAAAGTCCAACAGAAGTTTAGGAAGGACAATACTTAGGTTTGTCGGGATACTACTAAATCTAATGTCATTTATATTCCTAGCTATAAAAAGCAAAATTGGGTGTGGAACAATGTAGCTGACCAGCTGGCTCGGAAGGCCTCGTCCATTTTAGGCAGGACGTCTTGGCCGCTTTCCCCCCCGCCCGGCGGGGACCCCGGGGGGGGAGACCGGGGGGAGGCTAGGTGTTTGGGCCTTTGTTGAATGAAAATCAAATTACCCAAAAAAAAAAAAAGAAGAAGAAGAAGAAGAAGAAGTAAAATTGGGAGCAACTCTATGGGCCAAGTTAGTCCACAAGGCCTAGGAACTAAATTAATGAGTTTACAATTATTTTAAGACCTCTAGAGCATAAAGTTCACGCATCAATGAGACCATCAAGGACAGCTTCGAGACATCTGATTTCCTTGTTACGTCGTTGACCACTTCCATCTTTGTTCTGCTCTATAACCTGCAATAATCAAAGTTCCTTTTTTAATCATGTTCTAATCGGGGTGTCATTGTCAATTTGGCATAGTTTTTGGCAAGGTTTAAAATATCCCACGATACCATACAATACGTATCCATATTTGACCAAACCGATACGATACATTTCGATACGTCTCTCTATTGAATTACACTAAAATACATTAGCCAGAGCGATAAAATATTCGATACACCGATACGATACATTTCGATACGTCTCTTAAAATCACATGACCGATACATAGTCGATACCCGATACTTTAAACATTGGTTTTTGGGTGTTTATATATATATATATTTTTTTTTGTCAATTATCTTGGGGTCTCATGTCTTGAGAAAATAAAATTTATAGAATTTGTTGAGAGTGGGATTTGAACCCACGCCCTTTCGGACCAGAACCTTAATCTGGCGCCTTAGACCAACTCGGCCATCTCAACAATGGATATATTAAGTATGTTAAAGTTTCCCGTTAACTCTTGTAGTGGTAAGACCTATCTTCTTCACATCACCAATGCAAGGATGAATGAGGATATGTTCTTCCCAGTGGCCAACCATTCCCTTATTGTTGTAGGATCATATCGAAGCTACCTAAAACCCAACACAACCAATTATATCACGATAATCCCAAGTCATACCATGGATTGCCTCTTGAAAGCAGATCAAACTCCCAGTCACTAGTACATGGCCTCTAGATCTTATTATAGTGGGTTAGGAGTTGCCTATGATAACATCACAATCTGATGTGTCCAAAAATTGATCACTCCTTAATACGTGCCTATAAAAAAAGGTTAGATGTAGGCCAACTCAGTAGTTAAGAAGCCACCTCCAAAGGTTAAATCAATAATGGATCACCACAAAGCTTTGGCTAATTACAGACCTTAATTGAATAGCGATAATGGTGGGAAACAATTCAAATACCTCTGGTTCATGTGATACTTTTGTTTATATAGGATTCACCTCTTATTGTCGATCGTTAGATTCGCTTATGATCCTTCTTGGTAGTCGTCCCATCGTTGGGTTTTCTCCCTTCTTTTTGATTCAGTTGCAGTTTCCATGTATGCTTGATCGTGTATCCCGATTTAACAAGAGCATGTCACTTCCCAAAATTGTCGGGTTCCTTCACCCTTACGCTACTTATTGGTTCAACCTTCAAACCAGTCTCGACCAAAGTCCCCAACCCGATGGCGGTTGAACCTGGTTTGCTATTATTTTATCCTTATCATGAGCTCCTTAGGCCAAGTGATCGGTATGACGCGACTAATTGCTTGGTTTGCTTTTTTCTTGATCACGAACCCCTAGAGTGGTAGGGTGAATTCCAAACGTCCTCCCATTCTCCAAATGTCACATTTATTGCTCTTGTCTGCGTAACGGTACGCTTCATCAAGCCGCACTCGCTTTTCGAATCCCATGCCTCTTTTGCCACATGCATGGCCCTAGGGAGCAAGCACCATCACGATGGCCTCATGCTCAAACTGTCTTCTTCCTCCCATTGTTGATGGGTTAATCTTATTCATTGGATCATGTCTCAAACCGTCGTTCGAACTCAACCATTGATCTTAGATGCATCTCATTCGTACACAACTTTGCTTTTGGTCTATTTAAACTCCTTCATTTCTCAACTTTAACTTTTACTTCTCTATTTTGTGAATTCGTTTGTGCTTGAAGACTTCAACAAGTGCCTGCTATTTCTAGTTTCTCTGCTTCGTTCTTCAACTTTACGATAAAAAACAAGTAAGTTTCCTAGTTCCTTGCCTTGTTCCTTCTTCCTTACCTCCCTTGCTTTTCTATTTGGGGTTCGTGACTTCTACAATAGTTTTCTTAGATTCCATAGCTTTCCTTTTTCTTCGAACAACTCCTTAAAGACCACGTTTTCTTCTTTAATGGGTAGTGGCAACTGGTAAGACGTCTGATGATGACTCCATTGATCCTATGATTGATGGGGAGGATCTGCTAATCAACCCAGCCCCTTAGCTTCAATTTGGCATAGTTTTTGGCAAGGTTTAAAGTATCCCACGATACCATATGATACTAGCCGATATGTATCCATATTTGACCAAACCAATACGATACATCTCGATACGTCTCTCCATTGAATTACACTAAAATACATTAGCCAGAGCGATACAATACTCGATACAGGACAATACATCTCTCAAAATCACCTGACCGATACGATACTTTAAACCTTGGTTTTTGGGTGTTTATATTTTTTTTGTCAATTATCTTGGGGTCTCATGTCTTGAAAATTTCCCAAAAAATAAAAAAATTGTTGAGAGTGGGATTTGAACCCACGCCCTTTCGGACCAGAACCTTAATCTGGCGCCTTAGACCAACTCGGCCATCTCAACATTGAATGAATGAAGTATGTTAAAGTTTCCTGTTAACTCTTGCAGGGGTAAGACCTATCTTCTTCACATCACCAATGCAAGGATGAATGAGGATATGTTCTTCCCAATGGCCAACCATTCCCTTATTGTTGTAGGATCATATCGAAGCTACCTAAAACCCAACACAACCGGTTATATCATGATAATCCCAAGTCAAACCATGGATTGCCTCTTGAAAGCAGATCAAACTCCCAGTCACTAGTACATTGCCTCTAGATCTTATTATAGTGGGTTAGGAGTTGCCTATGATAACATCACAACCTGATGTGTCCAAAAATTGATCACTCCTTAATACGTGCCTGTAAAAAAAGGTTAAATGTAGGCCAACTCAGTAGTTAAGAAGCCACCTCCGAAGGTTAAATCAATAATGGATCACCACAAAGCTTTGGCTAATTACAAACCTTAATTGAATAGCGATAATGGTGGGAAACAATTCAGATACCTCTGGTTCATGTGATACTTTTGTTTATATAGGATTCACCTCTTATTCTCGATCGTTGGATTCGTTTATGATCCTTCTTGGTAGCCGTCCCATCGTTGGGTTTTCTCCCTTCTTTTTGATTCAGTTGCAGTTTCCATGTATGCTCGATCGTGTATCCCGATTTTAACAGGAGCACGTCGCTTCCCAAAATTGTCGGGTTCCTTCACCCTTACACTACTTATTGGTTCAACCTTCAAACCAGTGTCTCGACCAGAGTCCCCAACCCGATGGCAGTTGAACTTGGTTTGCTATTATTTTATCCTTATCATGAGCCCCTTAGGCCAAGTGATCGATATGATGCGATTGATTGCTTGGTTTGCTTTTTTCTTGATCACGAACCCCTAGAGTGGTAGGGTGAAGTCCAAACGTCCTCCTGTTCTCCTTATTGCTCTTGTCTGCACAACGGTCTGCTTCATCAAGCCGCACTCGCTTTTCGAATCCCATGCCTCTTTTGCCACGTGGCCCTAGGGAGCAAGCACCATCACGATGGCCTCATGCTCGAAATGTCTTCTTCCTCCCATTGTTGATGGGTTAATCTTATTCGTTGGATCATGTCTCAAACTGTCATTCGAACTCAACCATTGATCTGGATGCATCTCATTCGTACACAATTTTGCTTTTGGTCTACTGAGACTCCTTCATTTCTCAACTTCAACTTTTACTTCTCTATTTTGTGAATTCATTTGTGCTTGAAGACTTCAGCAAGTGCCTGCTATTTCTAGTTTCTCTGCTTCGTTCTTCAACTCGTTTACTATAAAAATTTAAAAAAAATTAAAAAACAATTAAGTTTCCTAGTTCCTTCTTCCTTACCTCCCTTTCTTTTCTATTTGGGGTTCGTGACTTCTGTAGTAGTTTTCTTAGGATCCATAGCTTTCCATTTTCTTTGAACAACTCCTTAGAGACCACCTTTTCGTCTTGTGGGTAGTGGTAAGACATCTGATGATGACTCCATTGATCATTTGATTGATGGAGATGACTCTGCTAATCAACCCAGCCCCTCAGCTTCAATTGAGCTATCGAGTGATAAGGGTGAGAGGATTATCAACCATTGGTTGTCCTCCATCCGCTCAGCCCCTAGGGAACAACTAGGGAACGAAATGGAGAGTAGAAGGATTGCTTCTCCTCCAGCTTCTCGAAAGCAAAAAGCCTCTAAACATGCTATTGCTGGAAGTTTCCGACCATCAAAAAGGCCTTCCCTGGGTCCCAACTTCTTTGTATCTTATCTTGCATGGGCAATCATTCCGGATGATCAATGTGTATTCTGCCAAACTAGGGGTGTCAATTTGTAGCCCGAACCGTTAAACCCAAATCACACCGGCTTGTTATAATCTGAACGGGCCCGAACCGAACTTTAATGGGTTGTGTTTGGGATGAGGGTGGCGGAGCCTACACCAGCCCGAAACCGAACCACAACCCATTTTGTAGTTTTACATTAAATAGTATTTGAATCATTATGTTACTCGAGTCTAAATTGTTAGCCCGAAACCATTATTTTACTAATGGGCTGGTTTGAACTAGGTGTTTTTCAGCCCAAAACCTTCCCAAACCGCAGCATTGACACCTGCCAGGTAGTTAAGAGTCCCACGGTCACTTGTTTTTTCAATGTGAATATTCCATGCAGATCTAGAATGATCTTCACCTTAATGGGTTCCATCAAAGTTATCAAAACTCCTGGCAAGAGGACTTGCATGGGTCGCTTCTCATTTGAATAGAATGACGTTGTTGGTCGCATCCAACGCTTTAATTTGTAGCATGATTTATAACATTTGGTGTGAGAGGAATTCTCGCATTTTCCTTGGGAAGGCGAGAATCCAACTACTGTTCTTGACTTGCAGATCTAGAATGATTTAAGGTTTGCTAGAGAGACTTCTCAGATTCTAGATTCTAATGGGAATTGGGCTTTTTTCACCGGTGGCGTATCAAGTCTTCTTTGAGACTTGTAATTCCTAGTGCTCTCAGGTGGAATAAGCCACCACCGGCCGGATGTGTATCCATCAATTGTGAGTCTTTGACGATTCGATAAAGGGAAACAAAGGTGGTGTTGTGGACATTACGATCTAGACCCCTGAACCGGAGCAAGCCGCTCGAAGCGGATCGAGGGCCCAAACCTAGTACAAGAAAAGCCCACTCATGAGTCTCAATCATGATGCTTCTTGGAGCAGATGTCAGCTGAGAAGTCAGGAATCACATATCTCGATGACACGCAGCTGTCGTCTTATAACTTTTCGGCCGAAATAGTGCTGGTGGGAGATTTGGCGCATCCTTGCCCAAACGTCAAATCTTAGCATTTAATTCAGCATTGAATGCACTGAGTTTTATTAAATGCACATAGATAGACCGGAAACTTCTCATTCGCTCCAAGCCTGCCTCGAGTAGTATGTACCCCCATTTTGTCCCCTCAACTGATGGACAATGTCACATCAAGATCACCTTAACATTGATCCTTTGATTTTCCTGAGGGATCACCAGCTGTCTTGAAAATCATGCGTATCAATCTGTTGTGCTAATCACGTCAAGAAGCCATCTCCACCATCCATTCGAGTCACCTTGATCGTAGGGCCACGGTGAATCAACCGCCATTTTAGGTATGGACCTATGGCATAAATAACTGATGGGCATGCAGGTAAAGGCTAAGCTAACTTGAGTTCTCCAGCCATTACTCTCCTGCATTTACTCTTGAAGAACATTCTCCTTTTGATCCCCTTGAGCGTTTTCCTACAACAACTGACTCAATCATTGGAGGTGGTTTCCCATCCTCAGAGGCAGCCCACTTTCACCTTTGTTTTGGTCTCAGGAACTAGGATAGGACCGGGAGGGAACCAAAGAGCTAAGAGCACATTTTTCACTTTAACAAGTGGTTATGGTGCTTTGGCACACGATGCCACTGGTAATGTGATCTTTGCCATCTTAGGTAGTGTTGTTGGAATTGAAATCTATACATAGAGGCCTTGTACGTTATTGCTCGTGAGCAATACTCCATCCATTCGGTCCATATCAGATCCAATTCCTGGGAGCCATTGCTATGATTCTGGGACGATATAGCATCCCTTGATATGCTGCAGAACTCTTTTGTGATATTCGCGATGCAATGAAGAGATTTCATCAGTGTGGTCTTCACCATGTAGTGAGCGAACTCAATGCGAAAGCTGACTTCCTTGTGGGCCTGCATGGTTCTGTACCTGAATTTTCTTTTTTCCTTAGGTTCTTTACATTGGATGATGAAGGAAGACCTACTTTAGAATGTAAATTATTTATCTTCTTCTTTTAATACAAGCTACCTTTTTCCCTGAAAAAGAAATATTTAATGCAAACTACATTCTATATTTAGCATTTCTAACAAAGTTGAGAAAGATGTGAATACTAGATAATGATTTGATTGATTATCTAAAGATGTTGAAAATACTAATTCTCTGAGTTGTCAACACTCATATGTATCATTTAGTCCCCTCCCCCAAAAAAAAAGAAGTCCATCTATTCGCAATCGCATCACTTTTCTCTATAATTTGATATCTTTCAAATTAGGGTCCATTAGATATTAAGGGTAATTGCCAGTTTCTTAAAGTATTTTTTCTATTTCTTCTTAGTGTACTTAGGTGCTTTCTCAATCTTATTTATTCCAAATCATGAATGTTGAGAGAAACTAAAATAGAGCATCAACCAACCACACCAATCATCACCGACACACATAAAAGCCCAACTACGTTACATCATTTTTATAAGTGTAGTAGGTTAGCAATCCAATGCTACAACCAAAAAGATAAGCTATCTCCCAATTAATTAACAAAACCACAACAAAAAGAGATTCTCTTTGAAAAGGAATTGAAAATTCAAAGAACTTTAAAGCATAGAAAGAAGGACTCTAAGTCTCTCTCCTTCAAGCATGCTGATAGATATCATAGGGAAAAGAAAAAGCCTTCCTTTTCATGACTAACTTCTTTTCTTTCACTCTCTTTTTCTTACATCCATAGAGGAGTGAATGAAATAAACCATCAAAGACAAGAAGAGACAAAAAAGAAAAGGTTGGATTAGACTAGAAGTTGATTAGTGAGTTGATCTTTTGCATTTTTAAGATTAATTGATATGTTGAGATTAAAGCTTTAACTAATTAGCTATCAGACATTATCATTTCTATAAACCACCGACACACTCAGGGTGGTAATCTTTTTTCTAAGATTGGTTTACTAGTTAGTTAATCCTCTATTGAGTTTAAACTTTAGAAAGAGAGATCATCATTAAAAGGGTATAAATGGAAAGGATCTCCCAACCTCTGAGGCTACAAATAATGAAGAAGGGTTAGGAATGGTGGGGTTAGTTGGCCATGGTTATGTAGCTAATTAATCTATTTTCCTAGTTTTGGTATCTTTGTCATCATTGAGATACTTATAATCCCATGAGAGGACATGATGAGTAAACTTTCACTAGTTAATTTCATTAACTTGCTTGTAGACCTGACAGAACTTGCTGGTTTTGAAAAATAATGATTAAATCATACAAAATGCTTTGGGGTCTTAATGTATTTGGAAGTGAAGGGATTCATATCTACATGATCTGGGGGGTCGAGCTAAATCTTCTGGGTATACAGAGGTTATGGAAGACTAGAAGGATTATAAATGGAAGATCATTCTCCCAATATCATTCCTCACGTGTATAACAGTTTGGTTGCATTCTCTTTTTTTCTTTTTTGGCAAACAGTTTACTCGAATTCCACTCCTTGGTTAGTAGCAATTGAAATGCTTTGAACTTGTCTCTCACTCTTGCTTTGAAATGAAATCTTTTACCAGAAAAGAAAACATACAAAAAGAAAATTCACTTTGATACGATATTAGCATCAAATCAATCGGATTGGGAGCCCAGAAGCCCAAGGGATGGAACAGGAGAAGAGGAGAAGGTATGGAAGGACAGAAATTCAAACCCAAGAACTCCTTGATCATACTACGCCTACATGAAAAGCTGCCACTATTATACCAGAAGTAAGTCCACGATATACTGTTTACTATTTAGTCTTTTGCTATCTCACAAGACATACTAGGTGGAGGTAAGATACCACACATGAAACTATGGATTATAGCCCAAGTGCCAACACCTTAGACAAAATCCAATATCCCCTATCACTCTCAAATCTCATTACTAAGAAAAGTAAAGAAGTTTGTTGTCTGTTGTTTCATTCATCATGGAATCATGGACATGTCAATGAAAAACATGAAAGAAATGGATGGTGGGGACAAAAACAAATGGATAGTAAGAGGGATCAAATGCACCAATATGTGGAACATCCATCAGTTCCTCCTCAAACAGGTAAAGGCAGTTGGAAAAAGGGAAGTGGGAAGCAAAGCAGATCCCACACAGTCCCTTCCCTGATCTCCCACTGCTACTAAATACAAGCCAGAGAAAAAGAAACATACAGAAAACAACATGAAACCAAAGAGAAAAGTAATTGAAATTATGGGTGGGGTGGTTTATATGTCCTCTTCCTCAGGCTTTTCAGTTTTCCTTTTCCTTCCAATGACTTTGCTTTTTCGAGGGGTACCCAGACGCCAAGTTTAAGGACACAATAGAAGAGCGACAAAAGAATGTAGATCTAGGAATCAAGATGAATTGTAAGAAATGGGTTTTTAATTTTTTTTCACTTTAAATTCCCAGTTGAAGCCAAGCCTGGTCTAATCTGTTTCTGAAGCTCAACGTCAAAGTTGAAGACAAACCTCACACTTTGTTGATCTTTTCTCTCTGGGGCCAAGCGTCGAAAAGGTGATAGGACAGGACACCACATTCACTGCTGCCGGCCCTCTAGCAGGCAAAAAATCAAATGAAATCTCTTCACATCTACACCGCTTTAGGTCACACTTGCCCTCGAATTCTAACTTCTTCTCTTCTCCTCGCAAAAGTAAAAGCTGCTATTTGAGTGCTCCTTTTTCTCTTTTGTTCTTCTCTTCCTGGACTTGAGTCCTTCAACCAAAGAAGAAAGCGTTATAAATTGCAAGAAGTTAAAAACAAACGAAACAGAGATTGAAAACCCGAAGCTTTACTTGTAACTTTCTCTTCTTTTCCCACAGCAGAAGTTACAAGGTGCAATAGCAAAAGGGCAAGAGTGGAGAGAAGAGTATGTAGCTTTAAAGAGACAAAAACTGTAATAATAATGCTTTTCATCAATGGTGGATTGGAGAAGGGGTGAAATTATGGAATAAAGTAAATATATGTAATTTCAAGAAATTTGAAGAGCACAGTGGACTGACTATATCCATGATAAGAGAAGTGAGAAAAAGCAATAAAACAACTTTGACTTGTCGTTAACTATAGTCATTTTCAACCCAAGATTTTCTTTATCTCCATCTACCAGAAACCCTGTCGCTGTGGGTGTCGGTAAGGCAAAGAATTGCCGTGGGCTTCCTGCCACTCTGCCTCACAACGCCAAACTCCCACGGCAGTGGCTCCAACCGCCACCACACCCTCGAAGACCAAGAGAAGAATTTCAAGGTTGCTATCAGAATAGACTATAAGATATTGTTGACTTTCTCGAAACGATGATTACAAGGCAGGTTAGAACTTGAAAAGTCTCATGTAACACATAATGAGGTAATAGGAACAAGAAAATTTAGATTCGCACTCCATCCACCCATACTTCTCCAGCCCCTTCCCATTCATCTCATGGGAAAAATGGGATACTCCAAGTACAGGTTCTCCCATGGGGATCACGAGCCAACCTCTTCGAAGACATCTTATGCTCATATGTATTTTGAGAATGCTCAGAGGAAGACACAAAGGATCACAAGCATATCAAGCATTTTTTGAAGAAACAATAATGAACAATTCAAAACCAAAGATAATCAACCTTGGAGATTTGCCAGGGAGAGAACACAATTACAACGAAGTAAAATTAGGTACGAGATTTTACACCTGACTAATCCATACCATTCCCTCTATCACCCTAAAAACCTTTCAAAACAAACTTCCGGAAGACATCTGCTTTCTTTTCTGGAAGAAAACAAAAGGAAAAGGGAATATACAGACAATTTCATTACATCAAAGAAGATATCACTAAATTGAATTTCTTGAAGAATAAAACCAGTGCGAGTTGACCACAATACCACAACTCCACACGGAAATGATAAGATTTCAGGAAAGAAAGAAGGCTAACAACCGCAACCAGAAGGATTTGCTTACACTTTTTTCTTTTTCTTTTACTTTTTTTCCTTTTTTTTTTTTTTTTTTTTTTTTTTTTTCTTTTTTGTTTTTTCAGTTTCCACTTCAACCCATCATTTTTAAATTTTGCGGTGGTGATTTAAGTAGAGTTTTAGAGCTAGGCTGCTTAAATGCGACTGTGGGAGCTATTCTGCAACTCCTCCTCTGATGCTCCAAGACAAGTTCTCCAGCGAACCAGTCAAGTTTCTCGAAATTGGTCTGCTCTGCTATTCTCTTCCCCCCAAACAGTACTGACTCTACATTCTTCTGTTTCAGCATCTCATCCGCCATGCCCACCAGCATCTTCACATTGTCTGGATTCCAGTCCTTATCCACATTGGCTCCCCATTTCCCCAGATTCGATCCGTTTGCCTGCCATTATCCAAATCCAATGATTAATTAGATTCAAGTCTCCAGGCTTATGGTTTCGCTATCATTTATTTATATTTCGCAGAAGAAATTGCCAATATTCAGAAAATAAAAAATTGAAATTGAAAAATCAAAACAATACAATGATTCATATGCAATCTATTTAAGTGACTATTGACTAAGCCCTCATGCAAAACTATAAGCACAAAGGTAGATACTGAATTTAAATGCTTTAGAAGGATCAACGAGGAGGCGGGAGCCAAATTTGAGAAGATGAAGCAGACGTTTCATGGAATAAAAGGTCTGGTCTCTTTCAAAGGGATGATGTGGTCCTAGTCTTCCATTCTCACCGATAAGCCCTAAACCCCATCCATACACCCCTGGTTCAAATCTTGGAAGGATTTGAACAAATGTCTTTTTGCGTCAACAAATGCACCTTCATGTTCATAATGCCTTCAAGATTTCTAGAACACTGGGGACAACAAGTCAATATTTCATTACACATTCTCAACTCTACAAGTCGACCTAAAATGGAATAAAATTAATGCACTATTAATTCTACTTTATCAATGCAGATACGATCTCTGTACTGATGTTCAAAAAGTCCAAACTAGTAAATAAATAAAATCAAATTGAAATGAATCTGGGTTTTGAGTTACCCATTTAAATAACTACTTATATAAGATAGAAAGAACCAAAGACGGCAGATAAAGGAATGCATGATCCAAGCACATTGACAAAGGGAAAGCATGTTTGGTACCAAAATGGGCCCAACGCGTTTTTCCTAAACATAACAGAATAGATGGTCCTCCCTTTCCTACAGTCATCGTTTCCCACTCTTTTTCAAGTCTAAACATCCTAAACGTTAACAGTTCTAGCCGTCCGACCCTACATAATGTCACCTACCCTCCCTCGGTCTTAGACCAGGACCAAGCTCAACATATGAGACATTCATTTTTCAACCCAAAACTGTCCTTAAAATGAACCACAAAAGGGCAAATGACACAAAGCTCACCATAACAGGGCAAGTGACACAGAACTAAGGTATAATTAAAGGGTAGTAGATCATCAACGTTAGAGTGACTTGGCATTCAGAGGCTGGTTAATTCCATCTGGTACAGTGGTCTTTCCCAAACAGGAAAAGAAAACATTTTTAATGTGTGAAAAAAATGGCACAGGTTAAAAATCTACACCAAGAGCGCGCATGTTAGAATACACGAAATGGGGTAGAGAGAGCTAACCTGAATACGGACGTAATTACTGCTACGGCTCTGCCCAAATGCCATGGCCACAGCGTGATCGACCAAATCGGCGGCACTATCGCCGGCGATTCGAGCCATGGGTTTAGCCCAATCCTTGGTTTTCCACGCCTTCACCTGCTCGTAGTCGTAGCTGTCCTCGAGAAGCTGACCGCTCCCAATGGATAACACCATGAGGTCTTCAACCCCCCGAACGAAAGGGAACTCCTGCTTGTTATGTAATACGTGTGTGATTGCCGCTCCGGCAGGGTTGCTCATCGCCAGGCCTCCGTCGACGGCCACGCATCGAGTTTGTCCGTCAATCGATCGCATAGATACCGGTTCCAGAAACGTTGGTTCAGCCGAAGTTGCTCGACACACCTCCCACAACCGAAAATCGAAGCTGTCTGTCTCAAGAGCGTCAGCTCGGGAGAAGAGAAAAGGAGCTGAGCTCGAGAGATCGTAACATGGTATCAACACGGGCTTCAAGGTGTCCTTGAGCGTCAAACTCCGACCTTTCGCCGTGAACGCCTCTTTCATGGCCCGTTCTAAACCGGCCGTTGTTGAACCGGTTGAACCGTTTGTCCCGCTCTTGAATAATCGCCGGAGAAATCCTCCCCGGGAATGAGAACCGGCTGATGAGGGAAGGAATCGCTTCCCCTGCTCCACCAAGAACTTCCACGTGTCTTCTGCACGGAAAATGGGACGGCCACCGTCTCTGGTGGCGAAGAGCATTGCCGTGAAAATACCTCCGACGCCAGTTCCGGTGGCGACATCGAAATAATCAGCGATTCTAGCATCGGGGTTACCCGATTTGTTCTTGAGAGCTTGCTCGAGGTAAGCTAGGGCTTTACCTGCTAGAATCCCCCTCATGCCTCCGCCGTCGATGCTGAGAATGCAGACCTTACCTCTCTGGTTCTTGATTGCCGATACGCCATTGTCAGGAGCTGCCGCCGTCTCGGCTCCTTCCAATTTTGTTTCATTAGCTGGAGACATGTGTTTCGGCATCCAGAGCTTCTGATCATCATAGCCAAAGAGAAATTTGCTCTCAAGAATAGAAAAAATCTCGTAGCTGAGCTTGTCGGTGTCAATGCTTGGTTCTTGGAGTTCCAACATATTAGAAGACATTCTGGACAATCTAAACGGCAGATTCTTCGTCTCTGACCTAATTTGACCCCTTTTTCGGCCTCTTAGAACACGAATACAACTCTACCAGAATTTTCTGATCTCCAGTAGGTTTGATTAGTTAGGAACTACAATCGATTTGATAACTGATGCTGCTGTAACTGCTCCAAATGCCAACTCGTAGTTACTTCCCGGATTTTAAGGAATTAAAACCTCCGAAGCTCTTAGTTTCCTTCAAAGAATCCGTTGCTACCTCTGTCACCCGAAACATAGGCGCTACCTCCACGAATTTCTGGAGAACCACCAAATATCAGCGCCCTAAAGGATTCCTGCTTGTTGATTTCTGCTTCTAACCTGTTTCTCTGTCTGTGTACCTTAATATCAGAGCTTCTTCTGCCTTTGAGATATGTGCCCTATGCAAACATTCCTACCCACGACCTAGCATAACAGAGCTCATTCAACCACAATACTAGAACGGTAAAAAAAAACTTCCTGGTCTCTTTGCAGTTTGTATCCAGAAACTAGAATACATCATCAAAGATTCCATCTTCAGGAATTCCACCTTCGATCATCAAATAGTTCATCATTTGTAGCTCCTCTCTTCGATTCTCAGGAACAGAACGAGCATCGTCAACTACCTCACCTTATTTGTTCCAAAGCAGCAAACCAAACAAGCAAGCGATGGAAGTACAGACGTGTTAAGAACAAAGAAGAAACCCAAGGAAGATAAGGAGACAAAAAAACGGTGTCTGCGAAAACCCAGACGGTCAGAGGTCTTCAGAACTTCATATATAGTCTCTCTCACGTTCACGAATCACGGCTCAAGCACACAGCTTACCGTACCGAAACCAATTTCTTCACGGTTCACATGAGCTAAATTGGACCGGGTCCAAACGGATCACGCCTTCCCATCCAACGGCCCTATTTCATTTTCCCCGTGATGGACGGCTTAAATGCAAATTTTCTCCCGCCCTCACTGCCGTCATGTGGGGTCCAACGCCTCCATCGTCGGCAAAAAGAAAAAGACAGCGGTGTCAGCCTATAATGACGAAACTACCCTTTGCCTCATCGAGAGATAGACCCCACAAGTGGCTGACTAGGCTGCCAAATGGTCAGATCAACGTGAACCATGAAGACGAATGGGTCAAATGGTTCACACTTTCCAAGACGGCTCTTGGGTCAACCAAAACCACTCTGAATGGTATAATTTCATTCCATAGAGAAAGAAAAAGTCATGGGTCGCTCCCTTTAATTTTGGGTTAATTAATGTTAATTACTTTAATATCCATTCCACTTACTTGAGCTTCTTATACTTAAATGAATATTTTCGGGAATCTAATTAATAAGAACGTTTATTCAGTAATTTTTTTGCTTTTAATTTTTTAAATAGTTTTATTAAAAGGAGGAGAATGATTTGAGCTTACCCACCACCACCCTATTATGGATAATGGCCCAATCTGGTGACGTCAGTACCAACAGAAAGTAAACTAAATGAAAATGTAATCCTCCCACGTTTTCTCTTTGACATTTCTAATTTTTTCTGGTCCCTTTTCTTGCAGGAAGAAGCCTCAGCTTATTAATTCTCCAAGCCGGCCCTCTTAGGATTGGTGTGGCTCTCGTGATACGCACGTGCTAGGAGTGTGAGTTTACACGCTGGAGATGTGTGATTGGGGTGGAAATCCTCTTCACTCACGCAGGTCTTCCTCTCGTTTGCATAGGTCCTCTAACCTAAACTTTTTAGTTTAATATAATTGTTAGTTTTTTGTTTTGGTCAAAAACAAAAGCAGATCATCCTCTCATTTTCACAGTATGTCTGATACAAGCTGTCTGTGGTACACAGGTTTCTGAGAGTGAAAGAATTGAAAAACGAGTAACTGGGTGAAGAGGATCTATACTTAGTATGATATGTGCATGTTTAGAGCATGGATTTAGTCATACTTGTTTTTTATACTATTACACCACTTATCAGGATTGCGTCACTCATCAACAAACTCACCCAATGTTATAAAACAGATTATGGGGGTATGGTTGTAAATATCAATTTTTTATTTTACACTTTTGGGTTTTTATATTTTAAATCCTCAGTTCTTCCCAGTCAAAGGAAACCAATCTAACCTTCCTAAACCCGTTCTTGCAATAAAGCAAAAATTAGTTTTAAATTTCTCCTCTGTTCTCTTTCTCTTCAATTGCATTCAAGGATACAAGAAGACTGAAGAATGGCAAGATCAAAGGGTGTCGATTTTGAATAGAAAGAGAAGATCAAATTAATTTGGGAACGAAGAGAATATAGAAGAGACAACGAGAACTAAATAAGGAGAAAACAAAAGGGTTTCGAGAAAAGAGAATCCATGGTTTATGAATGTGTGATACGAGGAAAATTGCACCGAACCCGTGGACCGGGTTCAGGATCTTCAGCCAGGTTAGACCATAACCGGGGGCCCACCAAACTCTAATTTAATGATCATATAAATGCCGCATTTTGGTTATCAGTCCGGTAAGATCTCTCGAACCTTGCAGTAGACAAAGCTCTGACTTGTAGGAAACAACTATCATCAAAGCTGTGAGGGAATCGTGTTGCGATTGGTAACTACTTTCACTTCCAAATATCTAGAAGAAAACCCTATAATCGAACGGCCACTAATAGATATCGAAACTTTACTCAACGATCGAGAATTGGAGGTGAAATCTATATAAACGAGTGACCCACTCACTCTAGAGGTATCTAAATCGTTTTCCAATTTACGCATTCATTATTATGCTTTGCAACTTGCCAAAGCCTTGGTGATTAGTTCAGTAACTAACTTAAGCTTTGGAGGTGGCCTCCCGACCCTCACGATCAGGCCACGTCTAACTCTATTTTGCAGGCCATCGATAAGGAATCTGGAGGCTTAACATTTTCTGGACACGTCAATGTGCTTCTGGTATAATGGTAAGATCAATGAGGTTTTGAATTACGACCTCCATCTCTCCACAGTTCCATTCTCATGGTTTATGAATGTGCTTATGGTATAATGGTGACACCCTCCATAGTTAGATTTTTTTCAATAACCTTAGAGATCAAGCAAAATGGAGACAAATCAACGATTGGTGCAAGATTGACTACTCAGCTATCCAAGTCACGTAAAAGACACATTTTGAAGTTTCCCCCCTCCCTTAATTAGAAAAAAACTTGTACATAAGTGGAAAGTTTTATTGGAACCCTACTTCTAATTCATACTGCATCCTTATCTATATATACATGCAAAGAAGAATAGTTACATTCAAGAACTTTCTAACGGCTAGCGCACTAGAATGTAGGTAAAGGCAAGCCAAAGACTAGACTACATTCACTCTTTCATCTTTTCCTTGTTTTGGGTTCAAATCTCCATATCACCACAGCTCCCTCCCCATCCCCTGGGCCCATGCCCCAAAAAATCCATACCAAGTTTTAAATGGGTTAATTGAGTTATAAACAATCAATTATTAGTCAAACAAGTCCTCAATCAATTCTAGTTCGCCCACTAACCTATATTGAAAACACCTGATTATAGATTGGTTAATACTGGAGATGACACATTTTTCAATCGACCAGATCAACCGCAAGTTTCAACCAATTGGTTCACAATTAGGCCTATCAATTCGAAGAAAACAAGAGTGAAGGAGACATATCACTCCCTAATCTTAACTTTTCTTCTCTTTTGGCAAAGCATGAATTTTCATGAAAAGGCATTAGGAGGAAACCTTAAAATCAAAACAAAGAATGGATCTACAATAAAACCAAATAAATCTAACCACCAACATAGCTTAAGAGCAACTTAAGGCTAGAAAATCAACGAGAAGGTTACAAATCTCTTGAAACAAGAACAAAAATAAGAAGAGGAGAGGTGGGTACACCTCAGCTCGCCTATATACCTACAAGACAACAAGTTGGTGATCCAAACTCTAGAAATCAAGCAATATTTAAGGAGTGTTGGGAGAGCCAAAAAGATGATTAGACGAAGGTGACATTTTTCTTTC
The DNA here is from genome assembly GCF_041222555.1 of Hakea prostrata. NCBI lineage: Eukaryota > Viridiplantae > Streptophyta > Magnoliopsida > Proteales > Proteaceae > Hakea > Hakea prostrata. The sequence goes on from NC_142602.1 coordinate 28,945,933, forward strand.
CTACAAAGCAAAATGAAGATAACATTGAATCAAATGACCTAGTCAAACAAAACCAAGACACAGAAAGTCAGAACTACTAGTACGTTTCATGTTACTAAGTTGATGTATTTATTAATTTTTATAGTTTTACAGGAAGAAAAAAATGAAATAAAAAAAGAACGAACTTATATTAGCATATCCTAGTTTGACACATCATGCTCTCCTTAAGAGAAAAGATTCTCCAATTGTATAGGCGTGCTAGCATCTCCTTCTCTATCTCTTCCTTCCACGCATGAAATTAATAATATCATTTTGTAGCACTCTCTTTCAATAATTAATTAATTAATTAATTAATTAATTAAGATTTTTGTCTCTCTCTTTCAACGCCACTTTCAACTCTTAAAAAGCCTTACACAATGGTCACCCACGAATTTGGAGTGTCTTTCTGTTGTCTATGGGCAACTCTACTTACGTGGGGGTTGGTCATGCTGAATTCATATTCTTGACCGGTCCAAGACTCTACTAAGTCTATTGATTGTTTTATTTTGAGAAATTATAGATTAAATTATATCTATTATTCTTGGAAAAAAAATTCAATTACAAATGTCTCTTTACAATTAAGACTTGGAGTTAAGTCATGATGTCACTACTAATAAAAAAATTCAAAACACTAAATTTATACTTCTTTATCCAGGCATTTATCATAATACTAAATTTAACTTTTAGTTTTTAATTCCTAACATTAAATAATCAAAATACCTTCCCATGAAATTTAAGAAAAATTATTAAAATACCCTTGCTTCACCCATCTCCTTCACATTGCCAGAAATCATCCTCCAGTTCAGTCGTTGGAAAAAAACCCTTAATGGAAGATAACTAGAGGGGAGGAAAAAATTCCAAGTACATTGAAGAAAAATGAAGAACCCTATCTAAACAATGACAAGAAGCAAAGGAAACCTATGAAGATAGATGAGTACCTGTACTTGCAGGTCAAGGCCACTTTAGGAGACCTCAAAGACTAGGCGAAACAATAGAACATCATAAAGCAATGTGAGGGAGGAAGGGGTAGGGCAAGGATTTGAGGTTTGAGACATTGAGTAATGTGAGTTTTTCCCTCTTTTCCACAGTAGGTCTGTAGTGGGCGTTAGTTTTCCAGCAGAGTGGGGCCGATAGGTAATTACCGGCAATGTCAAGGAAGGGAATGATTATTTAGCCAAACAAGGGTACTTTAGTAATTGTGTTCTTTAAATTTCATGAGAACGTACGTATTTTGGTCATTTAATATTAATAATTAAAAAATAAAAATTAGAATTGGTACTATGAGAAATGCCTGAAAAAAGAAAGGGTAAAATTGGTGTTTTGAATTTTTTATTAGTGATGACACCGTCACGTAACCCCAATTCTTCATAGTAAGGGACATTTGTAATTAAATATTTTTTTGAGAATAGTAGATGTAATTGTTTGCAAATTCAGAGGATCTATATGTAATTTGTCCTTTTATTTAAAAAAAAAAAATGAGTAAATTTGCTAGCTGATAATGTCAATTTTTATTTTCTTACCCCTATATAATAATTATTGTAGAATGCTTGTACATACGTTTTTGAATTTATCTTTTCAAGAAAAAATCCTAGATGAATACTGTATAATAGTTTTTGTAAGGTGAAAAATGAATACTCTATAGTGAAGTGTCATGGAATAGTGTATTATCGAGAGGATAACAAAGTCATTGCATTTTAAGAATAAATTATCCTAAAAGGAGAATTAGTGAATTAATTTTGAGGATTATTTGGAACATAACAAGCCCCAATAGTTTATCGGACTAATACCTTATCCATTTTCTTGTAGACATGTGACATGTGTCCGAACATCACATTTAAAGGTTGAGGTCCATTTATAAATCAAATAATTTTTTTCAAAAATATTTATTTACAATCCTTTGATGTGATTTATAAATAGATTTGAACCATTTGATGTGATGTTGGGACACATATCATACACCTACAATAAAATAAATAACTGGATAAAATTTTGTAGTTTATCCAAGACGGCTAATGACAACTGATAAATTTCAGATAAACTAATACCACAAAAGAAAAGAATCTGACCGATTGTCTGTTAAAAAAACAAAAGCGCAATAAATCTCTTAACCAAAAATGATCTATCTTTGGGATGTTCAGAGAATTTATGATGCTCTATTTTTGAATCCGGATCCTCACCCCGTCGAGGTAGCACAGAGTGCTCCCGACGGCTTCCCAACCACACAAAATAGTGGGGCCCACGGATGAAATTTTAAAATTTTTTGTTTTGTTTTTTCCAAAAAGTGTTTTTCACCATGGGCCCCACTGTTTTGTGTGGTAGGGAACCCGTCGGGAGAGCTGATCCGGACTCCTATTTTTAGGTCATGCTCGTTCCAACATGCAAAATGTTCCAAATCCTCCTGTGAATGCTCCTTACGCTCGTGAAAGACAACTTAAAATTCTAAAAGCATTCTGTGGCTATCTGCCAATCTCATGCATTTAATGTTGAAATTCACATGTTCAATGCTCGAGATGATCCCTTACCCATTAACATTATTCGGCCTATTCATGCAAATCAAAACAATTAAGACCAGGTGGTTTTAATTTGGTGTTTGAGATTTATCCAGGCCAGCTTGCGCACACCTCGATTACGTCCTCAGAGGGAGTTTCATCGTCCGCTCTCCACTGAGAAGTATGAATCTTACCACTCTACCAACCCTGCATTGATAGGAAATGAAGTATATCCTCTCTAAACCTTGTCAAGCCACCAATCCTCCCATTAAACTCACTCTAAGAATCAAGTCCGTTCCTAATCTCAACATTAATGGAGCTCCTCCCTTGCCATTAGAAAATAGAGGTGTGTTTAAACCTGCTCCCCCATCTTTTACTCTCATTATCAATGGTGGTCCTCTTAACATATCACAGCAAGGAAATTCTAAGGACCCCAATGGAATGAGTTTTGTTCATACAACTCAAGCTCCTCCTGGGATCCCAACTTCTAAAGGGAAGGAAATTATGCACTACCTGAACCACTTCCTCTTGTTTTAGCCTACAAGAGGAAGATCCAGATTTGTGAAATTGATGAAGAAGCTGACAAATATGAATCTAAATGGAAGAAATTCAAGGTTACTTTGTTGGATTTTGGTTTTTTTATAAAAAAAAAAAATAGTATAATATAATATATTATTTAGATAAGTTTCAAAAACATTAAAACTCTATCTCCCTGGTTTTGTTTTAAGACTCTTATTTGATTCGACTAGTGGGACAATCTTTGATGAGAATATTAGAAAACAATTTTGGAAAAGAACACCATTCTTAATTAGGAAATATCATTATGCATACTAACTATACCCCTACTGGACAATAAATGAAATCAAAATTAACCATAATATGTAGCAAACAATAAATGAAATCGACTTGAAGCCAAAAGTTCTTAGCATTTTGATTTTATTATTTTGATATGATAGAAATCAATTTGGCTAGACCAAGCTGTATGTTTGTGTGACAAAAAAAAAGCTATATGTTTGACCACCACCCACCCAAGTAAACATGCCAAACTCATTGAAGATACTATGTATGCATTTGGTAATAATCTTTTCTAAGGATAGTGTATTTTTCCAAAAGTGTATTTTTCCAAAATCATTTTCTGACATTCTCATCAACAAACAGTGGTTTGAGCATTGTTTTGGTTGTCTGGTAATACATGTGTTCTAAATATTTGAAAACAAATGTGAAACAAACTAGAATTTGGTTTTATGTTCTTAAGAACAAATTTCATGATAAAAATGCCATTAATCCATGGATGAAATAAACTCATTATTTTTTCTAATACACTAAATCATACTTTAGTTTTAAAATACAAAAAAAAAAAAGATAATTATTGTTGCCCCCTTTACCACAAGTTAATTACTAATAGAATCTTACTTCTCTCACTCCTAATGAATGTTAAATGCTATTTAAGTTTGCTGGCATTATCTATTTTGCCATTCATTAAAATTGAAAAATCAAAAGATGAAATTACCTTCATTTATAAAAACCATATGCAATACCATTTTTTATTTCCCCCCCCTTTCATATTCTTTGTCATTTCAGATTTCAAGAGTCCAATGTTGAAGAGATGAATAAAATAATAATAAAATTTGGGGTTATTTTGAAAAATGCAAAGATGGCATGTCATAAGTTAACTGAAAGAGTTTAATGATAGAGGCATTAATAATTTTAAACTTCACAAATTACAGGAGATAAGATAGTAATTAAGCCATAATTTGGGGGAAACCCGGGGGGGGGGGGTCATAATTGATTATCCCTTGTTCAAAATATTTGAAAGTGAAAAGGAGTTGAATCATTTGTGAAGGAAATTTAAATCGAGGGTATCCATTTTTGTTTGAATTCAATATGATAGAGAACAATTTGGCTCCAATTATTGCTGATATACACCAGCTGATCTCCTATTTTGAATCTTGTAAGTTGTGTTATATTCCTAAGCAGATTAACCAGTTGGCTAATCACCTAGCTTGGATGGCCAAGTAATTGTCCGGACTGAATATTTGGCCTTTATTCACTCCCTGGCTGAAGGATTTTGATGTTTCAGCTCAAGTGTCTCCGGTTTTAATTTGAATGAAAAGTTTGTTTACCCAAAAAAAAAAAAAAAAAACAATTTGGCTAGACCAAACTGTATGTTTGACCACCATCCACCCAAGAAAACATGCCAAACCCATTGTACATATTAATAATGCATTTAGTAACAGTATTTTCCAAGAATAACGTACTTTTCCAAAATCGTTTTCTGGCGTTTTCATCAACGAACGGTTGTTTGAGCACAATATTAGTTGTTTAGTAAAACTTGTGTTCTAAATTTTTGAGAACAAATGTGAAACAAATTGGCGTTTGGTTTAATGTTCTTAAGAACGAATTTCATGATAAAAGATGCCATTAATCCATATATGAAATAAACTTGTTGTTTTTTTTCTAATACACTAAATCATACTTAGTATTTAAAATTCACAAAAAAAAGAAGAAGAAGATAATTACTGCTACCCCCTTGTACCATAGGTTAATTACTAACAGAATCTTATTACTTTTCGTGAAATTAATATTCCCCTTCACTTCTAACAATGTTAAAGGCCATTCAAGTTTGTTGGGTAATGTCCATTTTGCTATTTATTAGAATTGAAAAGTCGATAGATGAAATTACCTCCCTTTAGAAAACTATATGCAATACCATTTTTTTTGGCCCTTATATATTTTGTCATTTTGGATTTCAAAGAGTCCAATGCCAAAGAGATGAATGAATAATACTAGAATTTGGTTTTGAAAAATGCCGACAAACTTGTTAAGGGCTCGCGTTTGGTAATGGGCCAAGAAGTAGTTTTTGACTTTCTTTCGTCCTAAGAATACTAAGTAATGCAAACAAATATTTGGTAAAATGGGTCATTCTTTTCATTTTCAAGAAATGAACCGATCCAATTTTTGTATCTAAGAAGACTTTTTGCAAAACAAATTTGACTTGTTTCATCATTCTCAAAAACAAAAAGCAAGTAAAAATTACGTCAAAGAGTGACACTCAACCTAAACTTTATTCACATGTAACTTCTAACTCTTTCCTGCCTTCATATTTTTTTTAAAGTCTCCATCGTCTCAAATGTTCTTAGTACAAATTCAACCAGACTGTCATTATTGTACTGAGACTACCGTTCTTTGATAAGAACGCTAGAAAACAAATTTCGCAAATAACGTCATTCTCAGAAAAGATGTTACCAAATGCCCACTAAAGTTATTTTGCAAAAAGCCTTATCAAGCATGAAAATTGGACCTGTTTGTTTTCTGAGAATGATAGAACAATCCGGTTTGTCAAACGCATTTTAGTGGCGATGGTACAAGAACAATAGAATGCTGAAAACAGTTCTCTAGCCCATTATGAGACAGTTCATTAGGCGGCCCATTCTATTTTGGAACTAATGGATCAAACAGAAAAGGCCCATTAGTCTTGGATTTAACCGTCCTGATGAGCCCAGCCTTCCTGCTTTCGGGAATCTGTATTTCGATCTAGTGGGGTTGTTTTTTTGGATTTTCATCTGTTTCAGTTTCAATTTGCAACTCCACATTCAGTTCCGACTTCGAGTTTCGATTTTCGACAGAGTTAGTTACGTTGCCCTCATCGGAGCGGTTACGAACTCCCATTCCCTAATAATGGCGGCTTCACCAGGAAAGAGTGCTACTTTCACAGATACATTAAACACTTCTCACGAAGTAATCAACCAGGTTGATCTCCAGATGGTGAACGACGGTGATTCTATCCAGCAGTTGCATCCGGAAACACCTGAAGAAGTTAGAGCAGCAGCGACGAAAGACGAACTTAGCAATAAAGTAGCTTCCGGTGAAGAAACACAAGCATTGACTCTCGATTCAGAGGACTGCTTGGGTTCACTACTTGAGAAACGGAAGAGAGAGGACACTGAGGCTAAGGAAGCAGACGGAGTAGCCAAAGATGCTTCAAAACCTTTATGGAAGACAACCCTATGCTCGTATTTTAGGCGCTCGTCGGGGTCTTGTAGCCATGGTGATGATTGCAGATATGCCCATGGCGAACAAGAGCTGCGACCTCGACCGGACAACACATGGGACCCGACGTCGGAAAGGGCAAAGAAGCTTATGAAGGGCGAAAATGGAGAGAAAGTTATGCATAATACTTCTGAGGCAGAGGAAAATATTCTCATGACAGATGCTCTCGTTTATTCGTCAGATCCTTCCCTTGCCAAATGCTTGGTGCATCTCCCGCTTAAATGGAATTCAGAAAATTTGAGGAGCCATCTTACTGCGCAGGCAAGTACCTTTTGGTTGTGAATTCTTCTTCTGTTTTGGGTCTACAGTTCTTGAAAACTAACTATTTGGATTAACTAATGCTCCCATGTATAAGTGATATAGCAAATATGAACTTTTGTTTCTTGTGCGATGGTAGCTGTTATTTGATCGTGTGGGTTTAAGATGGATAGTAGATTAATATTCAATTGCAGTTCTTTGGCTAACAAATAGGATACCCAAAAAAGGGGAATCTTTGGCTAAATAACCGTTATATCTATGTTAGATTATATATGTTTGATATGATTTCGAGTTCTTCAGTAACGGTTAAGAACTACCGTCTGTTATCCAGGTATATTCCACATAATGCCAGACTAGACTTGCGTAGGAGAAGAACTAGTTGGATTAAGATTAAAAGGACACTTTATTTGTCTCATTGTTTTCTTACCTACTTTGAATAATGCATTGTCCTGCATAACTACAACTAAGAATCACCAGAAAGGTGGAGCCTTTTCTGTAGTTCTTGAAATTCCTTTCTCTGACTTTAGGTCCTTTGTTTCTTTGTGAAGTTTTCTATGTTAAAGGAACCATATGGAAATTCTTTGGCTGGTAGTCTAGCCAAGGGAAGTTTGAAGAGGAAACTTATGCTCATATTCTTACTGTTCGTATATTATATTAGAGTTTTCCATTTTGCTATTTAGAGAAAATACTGAATGTCGTGTAAATGAGATTATATTGTATCATCTTTTTACTTTGCAGGGAATTCTGTTTGAATCAGCTAAAAAGAAGAAGGGTATGACTGTTGGTTTTGTGAGCTTTGCAAGTGTGGAACAGGTTAAAAATGCGATTGAGGTATCTTCTGTACCACACGTACGACAGTATTATCTGCATTATCGAGTACTTTACTGTGATCTTACATTCTCAATTGCTACAGATTCTGGATGGAAAACCTATAGCTAGTAGGAATGTAAAGGTTGTTGATGTCATTTCACGATCATTTGAGAAGAAAACTAGATCAACAATACCTCCTAAGGAGAGTAACAAGCAACAGACAGAAACCTTGTTGACTGATGAGGGTACGGACGCTTCTGTCATTTTAAATAATTGTCAGGATACTGACCCTGATGAGAAGAGCGACTTAGGAATTGATGGCTCTAATTCAAGAAAAAGAAGCGTCATTGATGTGGTGACTCCCCTTGCTCATCTGCCCTATGGTGATCAGTTGGAGCACAAGAAAAGCGCCCTTCTACAAACTCTTAAAAAACTTGTAAATCCTTTTTTCATTTTCTTTTTGAGTATTATACCTAAAAAATAAAAGCTTTCATTTCAGATCTAACATTGTAACATATTGCTGCCATGAAACTGAGCTTTGGGGCTTGTCCTTGTAGACTCGAAATGCACGTAAAGCCTGTCCAGATAAAGTTCCTCTTCCAGAGTGGATTCTCAAGTCTAGGGAAATTGGTAATGTTCTCCTCTACTGGTGATATTTACTTCATTTAGAATGGATTCCTTAGGGTAATTGGTACTGTTGTTATTTCCTCTGTGGATGATACTTTGAGTACTTCATTGGTATCTTTTTCTCTGTGTGTCTCTGAGTGCCCATCTCCCTCTGTCTCGTGTGTCTTCATGCCTCAGTTTTCCATACAAGGAGCTCTGCTGATGTTATTTGGAGTATTTTCCTAGATAGTGGGTCTTGCTTTGCTCCTTACATGCAGGATTGATGCTTGGCACATGAAGGCTGTGTAGAATAGAAAATAAATATTAAAAGAGAGAATAAAATAAATGATAAGAGGGGAGCAAAGAGTGATGGATGCCAAATTTATCATGGTGGGGAGTTCTGACTAGTCATTTTTCTTTGCTCAAGTGAGTTATTCACTAAAGATAAATGACAATAAAAAATGACCTTGTTATCAAGATAAATGGCACATAATCAACATGGGCCGTCTATCAGCTTTTTATCAGTAAAGACCTAGATGCAATATCACTTGACAAATCCCCTTTGTGTAGACCATCGTCTTTCCTTTCTTATTGACAAGATCCATATAGCTGACCCATTTAGTTGGGACAAGGCTGAGTTGTTTTTGTTCAGCTCCTGCTCCTACTTCATTTGAACCCTACCCCACCTGACATAGTGTTGAACCAATGATTGATTAATATCACTGTTGTCACGGTCTCCCAAGGTGTTGGATAGGATCCAAAATAATGGTGACACCAAAGGCAACCAAGCTGCCTGAATCCACTAGATACCTACTGTTCGTTATGGATGTGCTCTGCTGGAGTGTGCATGGAAGCTCAGCACTCATTACTTGCCTCTCATTTTATATTTTGCCCAGGTGGTCTTCCATGCAAACTAGAGGGCATTATTGAATCCCCCCTCGTGAATGGATATCGAAACAAATGTGAGTTCTCAGTTGGATATTCCGTAGAGGGCAAACCAACTGTAGGATTTATGCTTGGAAACTTCAGGTCAGTATGTGTTGATTCCCTTTTTATATCTGCTAAATTCGTACAGATTTGAGGTGTACTTATCTTTTTTGTTAGTCAACTTAGTTACTGAAAGGATGGTACATTGGGTTTTCAGGGAGGGTGTGACTGCAGTTGAGGAGCCTGTGGGCTGCCCAAATGTTTCTAGAATTGCTTGCAGATTTGCCTTAATCTTTCAAGAGTTTTTACAACATTCAACTTTTCCAATCTGGAACAGAATCAATAATACTGGCTTTTGGCGTCAATTAACAGTAAGCTTTCTAGAATTTTGAGGTCACTAATTATACGTGTTATTCTTTTGTGCAACTTATACACTTGAACAATTTAATGCACCTGACTTTTATTGTCCTATTCTTTTTTTAACTTTACGTTGTGTATTGACCATGTTTCAGGTTCGCGAAGGCCAGAATCCAGGTCAAGCTGTTGAGACTGAAAATCCAGTATCCAACACTTCAGAAGTCATGCTTATGGTTCAGGTCTGTTAAAAATTTTCTGTTCAGAGCCTCTTCATTCTTTTAGCAGTTTGTGCCCTTGTATCAGACTGAGTAATTAACCATACAGTATTTTAGAAACTCCAGAAATACTTGAAAAGTTGCAGATTTGATCTTAAATTTATTGTTTTGGAAATCATTACTGATAGTTGAAATGCCAAGGAAAGCATGAGTTTTTCCAAATCGTAATCTGACCTATTGATGCAGATCCAAAGATCTGCATCTTGAAAAAGAGGCCCAAATAGGGCTACTGGAGCTGCTTCCTAGCATTAGTACCAGCAGGGAAATATTCCCATACTTTATTATTATTTTTTGGTTCTTTAATTTTCAGTCCGGCTTGTTCCAGCTTATTTTTATCTGATTAAATAGGGTTTTATTGTAATTCTGCCCAACTGAGGTTATAAGGTGATAAGAACCCACGAATCGAATGCAAAACTGATATTATTTAATTGATAGAATAACGATGAACAATGATAAACTGGTTACAATGGTGCCAGTCACCCCCACAGCACATTGCTGCCCCTCAGCCTACGGCTGCCCAAACACTTATATAAATAATCATTTTTTCTACTTCTCACATCTTACCCCTATTTATAACCTCTAATCAACCCTAATCTCCTCAAATCTCTCTCATAATAATATTCTGCTTGTCCCAAAATCTCTCATATTCAGTAGTAAATATTCTGTAATATTCTGCTTGTCCCCAAATCTCTCTTATTCAGTAATAAATATTCTGCAATATTCTACAAATCATTCACAATATTCTGCTTGTCCCAAATCCTCTTATTCAGTAGTAAGTATTTTTGCAATATTCTGCAAATCATTCTTTATTCAACAGCCTCCTTCTTAGGACCAGATCTGATTTCTTTCCCTAACTGCTGTTCGCCAGATATTTAGCAAATCAATCCTCTCCCAATATAGCATAATACTGTGATCCTAGGGCTCTATCACTACCGGCCCCTCGAAAATCACCTTGTCCTCAAGGTGATGAAAAATTCGAAGCTTGGTCTTTACATGTTTGCCACACAATCATGCTAGTTCGACACAACATACCTCCTTGAGAACCAATAACCACATAACTCCAAGCAACCCAAATGAAGAAAAACCTTGGAAATTTCAGCTGAATTAATGAGTACACTAGGAATAGCCATTGGAACTGACTTCAACTGAACAACAATAACATATGGACCCATATAAAGCACAACTCCTGCTCTTTTGAGCTTCTTGTCAATATATGAATTAGGGATTTGCAGCGGATTAGCAGCACTAGTTGCCATTCCGTTAGTTGCAACAATTTCCCCTTTGGCCTATTTTTCACCCTCTTTTAAAATCTCTACCAATGCTTCATTGCCATGGTTACTATTTGCAATACCGTCACCCCTTGTCTGGATGGCTCCGAAATTTTTCAAAGCATTCTCTGTGATTTCAGCCTTTGCTGCTTTTATTTGTTCAAAGCATTCTCTGTGATTTCAACCTTTGCTGCTTTTATTTGTTCCTTTATTGATGGTTCATACACTGTGATGCCATTGACTTGCTTAAACCTGGTATTTTCTGCTTCTCCCGCTCCTTCAGTTGCTTGCTCAACACTGAAATCCAATTTCAGGGCTTCCTTGAAGGTTGACCAGTTGAAGTTTGACCAGTTCTTCTGGTAAAGCCATGCTAACGCCTCTCCTTTTAAATGTTGCAGTGCCACTCCCAATCTATGTTCATCAACGATCTGATGTTCCCAACAAAATAGCAAAACTTCAAGAAGCCATTCCTGCACATCCCCTTCCTTGAAAACATGGATAATCCGGTTTTCATTGCTTCCCGTGGATCAAAACGTGCTCTGATACCAATTTGATAAGAACCCACGAATTGAATGCAAAACTGATATTATTTAATTGGTAGAATAACATGAACAATGATAAACTGGTTACAATGGTGCCAGTCACCCCCACAACACATTGCTGCCCCTCAGCCTACGGCTGCCCAAACACTCACATAAATAATCATTTTTTCTACTACTCACATCTTACCCCTATTTATAACCCCTAATCAATTCTAATCTCCCAAAATCTTTCTCATTCAGTAATAATATTCTGTCTATCCCCAAATCTCTCATATTCAGTAGTAAATATTCTGCAATATTCTGCCTGTCCAAATCTCTCTTATTCAGTAGTAAATATTCTGCAAATCATTCACAACATTCTGCCTGTCCCCAAATCCCTTTTATTCAGTAGTAAATATTTTTTCAATATTCTGCAAATCATTCTTTATTCAACAACTTCCTTCTTAGGTACAAATCTGATTTCTTTCCCTAACTGTTGTTCGCCAGATATTCAGCAAATCATTCCTCTCCTAATATAGCATAATATTGTGATCCCAGGGCTTTATCATAAGGTTATATCAGTCTTTTAGTTATGTTTGAATTTCAATTTTGAGTCTTTATGTTGCCTCCATGATTTGGAGGATTAGATGTCTTTTTAAGTAAGGGTGTCAATTTGGTACCAAAATTGTCTGCATAAAACCCTACCATACTGAACCACTTTAGAAAAATGGTATGGTATGGTTCTTGAAAACAGTTTTGGGTGTGGTTTGGCACATAGTTGTCACGGCTATGAGGCGATGCGAGGCGGTTTAGGCTAGTTGAGGCAATGAGTCGATGAGGCGCCCTCCGAGGCGCTTTTTAGACGGTTGGGGCATTTTAAGTGAAATTTTTAGGGTACATCTCATTCACTCCAATTCATTATAAATCTATCATATCTAATATGATAAAAAAAAACTAATATTAGCCTACCTGAAGTCATCCAACATACTACAAACCACACATAGTAGGTCCTAGATAAAAAGTTGTGGGAAGAAAGGAAGAGAAGAAGTCATCTGTCGCGCAGCTTGCCAAAGTGTTGTCGCGGGAATGGAAGAGAAGAAGAGAGAAAGAGATTAGGGATTAGAGTGAGAGTGAAAATGTGAGACTTTAGTCAAGAACTTATTCTCTTTTGATTTTGTTTGTTTTTTTTTTTAATTTTTTATTTTAACATTTGATCACATGTAGCGTCATTATAAATATGTATATAGGTTCAAACAATAGATACTTTACAATTGGAATCTAATAAGTACTTCAATATATGCCTTCGATTTGGCATCTTTCATGTGATTTAAAAAAGAAAAAAAAGTGGACGCCTTGGGTTATAAGGCGTCTGAGGCTCTTGAGGCGGTCCCTCATACCCCATGGTAGTCGCCCTATTGCTTGAAAATGAGGCGACACTGATTTGAGGCGCTCTGAAGGTGCCCGGACGCCTAGGCCACGCTTAGGCGATGCCTTAACAACTATGGTTTGGCACGGAAACGGTTTTTGGTTCAAAATTGTCGGTATATACGAAGCCTTATTGTATAATACCGTTTTGGGGTATTTATATACAAACATGTTTATCCATAGGTTTAATTAAAATAAAATAGGTGATTGGATGCCTTATTTTGTATTATTTGCACTAATTTGTATTAAAACCATTTTCATACTGTTTAATGCTGTATACATATTGTTTAGAGATACTATTTTTATACCACTATGGTATGGTTTTGGTATGGTATGAAAACAGTTTCACAAAAGAAGTCTTATGCGGTACGGTGTAGTTTTGGTTTTCAGTAGGCATTTTCTGTACCGTATGAAAACAATATTGTAATACTTAAACTGTACTGCTTCTGCTTGACACCCTTATTTTTAATTAGGACTTCCAAGTCCTCGATGTACTTGGACTTGCTTTAGAGTATACTTGATGTAAATATTTCCAAGGTTTCCACAGGTCCTAAAGTTGATTGCCCAAACCCTAGGACCCCTAATTCGATTTAGGGGGTTTTTTGGTAATTTTTTTTTCCAAATTTGTGATGACTAGGTTTGGGTCCCATCAAGTCCAGGGTGTTGTTTGGACCATAGATCTATTTTATTTTATTTTCTGATTAGTATTTTGCAAGTTATTTGAGAGTCTTGTCTAGGTGTGACTCCCAATTATGTTGGGATCCCCTAATTTGAGTCTATTTTAATTCTCTTTATTTTTAGGACTGTGTATCTACTCTTAGAATTTGGATTGGAGTCCTTAAGAATTAGTTATGGAGTTGCCTTGTTTGAGTCAAAGACTTAGTCAATTAGTTGTTGAGTTAGAATTGGTTAGCCAGTTAGAGTTTTGATTGGTTTTTTCAACTCAAAGGTCCTAATAATTCTTCATCTCCAATCAATTTCTAGAAAGAATCGAAAGAAAACTACTCTCTAAAGGTGAAGTTAATAGAAAAAGAGAGTAGTTCAACTAACATTCTCAAAAGTCCAAGGTTAACTCAATCTCTGCGAAACTCTCCGCAATTCAAGGTCTTCGTCTTCTTCGCGTGCTTTCTGACGTTGCAGCCGTCCTCAGTAGTCTAGAGCATTAAAATAATGCGAAATTAGGTTTTAGGGACCTTAAATAGGGTGTCGGAGGGCAAATCAAGCATTTTTTGCCGAAGCTTCCAATCGACCGCCTGGGTTGGTGGTTGCTTGGTCAATCGACTGCCTTAAGCAACCACCCCCTAATATTTTCAGTACTTGGGCGTTTTGCTCTTCGGTTGATCCCTAGCTCTATTACAACCTTAAATAACATATAAAGGGCTCTTATATAGACTACATCCAAACTTGACTTTCTCGCGTTGGATATCCACCTACCCAGATTGGGGTTCCGGATGGATCTTCATCTGGTTCCAAGTATGGCAGGTTCTTCATCAACTTCATCTAGATCAATGGGTTCTGGGGCCGAAACATGGGCTTCAATTCGGATGGCCCACAACTTCTTTCGACTATAGCCTCGGCTACTTGGACTTGCAATTCGGGTTTCGGGTTAGGATTTTGGGAGTGAAACCCTTAAAACAAGAAGCTATATCTAGCCCAATTTACTTGTTAAAAAATCACCAAACCTGGAAGATCATCTACCTACATTCCCTTTCAGTGTCAACCAATTTTGACACTTATTAAACCTGGTTTCCCATTGCAAGTAAATTACCCTATAAGCAAATTTTACCCGTCAACTTGAATTGACCCTAAATTATTTAGGGTTAATAGTAATCGCCACATAACCTTACCCTTGAAGTGTCACACCTACTAGACATCCCAGGTTCCTCTTTTGAGATCCCTCTATCTTCACCTTACGGTCACCATTAATAAACTACGAGTTAGCAAGGGACCCTTTTCTTTTATTTATAAAGATTGGTTTTGACAATATCTTGTGATGCAGATCTAGCACTGTAGTGCACTATTTTCCTTTGAAATCAACCTACGGTTGATATGGGTCTTGGCTGTTTTCCAGTTGGTTTATGTGGTTGTGGGACTACTAGCTAGCTGCTTGCCTAATTTAAGTTATAAGGGCAGAATACTCTTTTTGTATATTTTATTTCAGTTTTAAGCGTTTAAGTCTTAGCTAAATAGAATCCTTTTTGGCTTTTCCTTATATTATTTGTATTTTTGAGTCCTTTCTCCTTTCTAAGTTGCAAGCTGTAAGGCCTTGTGTCACATTGTTTATATGCGCCATTGCAGAAGAACAAAGTAGACTAGGGTAAAGTAAATTTCGGTTTTCGACATTGTTTGTGGGAGTACATTGTGAGAGGAGGAATCTGGTGCTTAAAATTCTAGAGTTCAAGCAGGTTGGTGTTTAAAATCTCAGAACTTTTAGGTGTTTCAAATTCCTAGAGAATGGGGAAAAAAATCTTCTTCTTCTCAAACATTCCTCCTCTCATTGAAGCTTGATGTTTCGATCTTTCTCCCATCCAGTATTTCTTTATTCTGTATTTTTTCCCTTAATTTTCAGATTCCCTCAGGGCCTGTTTGGTTACATGAGTTTGGAGATTTCAAATATCTAGAGATTTCAAATCTATGGGGTCATAATTTATAAAATTAACTATTTGGTTAACCGAATATGTGGTATGATATTTGTGGATTCATTTGTGATTTTTTTGAATGCGCAAATGTTTAGCGTTTTTATAGTTGGGATGAAATATATGGATTTCACTTCATTCCCATAAATCTACAGATTCATGTTTTTAGTGTAAAAAGATAAATCTGTAGATTTCATGAATCTAGAGATTTTCACAACCAAACGAGTATAAATCTCGCATTCATGAATCCAGAGATTTGAAATCTCTGGATTCATGTAACCAAACAGGCCCTGAGTCACCGAAATTTCCAAGCTAGATAGATCTACGTCAATCTGACCATTGGGATTGGCTCAAACTTGGAGGAACTCTTCCCCATATTAGGTCTACATTCCTCTTTAAGTTATAGGTCCATCTAGGTCCTGTTGACCCATTAACCATAGGTGTCCTACTAGGATTTAAATTCCTACCAAATTTAGGACTCTCAAACCAACCATCAAATTTGCCCAAATTTAGGACTTTGTACCAATCCCTTGAAAGTTTCATCTAAATCCGACTACTGGAGATACCCAAAATCCCCTTGACAACCTACTCCAAAAATCTGGTTTTTGGGCTGATTTCATTGAAGATCTTGGAAGTGTGCTGCCTTGTTTGGACTTCCCAGTCGAGGCTGCCTCATCTTGGCTTTCTGGCCCCCGTTGAATTGAGGCTCTGTCACCTACTACTTGTCCAAGTTTAAGCTTGTTTGTTTTGCATGATCATTATGTCCACATCATGGGGGAAAATCAAATGTACCTTTAAAATTTGATTTTGTTGTTCTTTTTTCTAACCTCTGAGCTGCAGGTTTGTTCATTGGGTGTTGATGAAGAACTATTGACAAGTGAATTCCAAAGAATGGCTCAACATTTTGCTTTGGGTGCTGCTGAAAATTCTCCTCCTCTTCCTCTTACAGTTTTGGTAATTCAGGTACATGCATTTTTATCCAATGGGAGGCATGATCAAGGCTGCTATCACTGTCTTAATTTGTTTAGTAACTGTAATGCTCTTTTATTGCATCTGGAGAATTTTATTTGTAGATTATTGTGACAGACCAAATATCATCAATTAGAAATCTAGAACCTATGAAGAAGTGGAGAAGAAGAACATAATGGAGATGGAGAGGAGAGAGAAGGTGAACATGATAGGAATGGAATAATCACATTTCATTTTCTGCTTGGCCTTACTAATGTGTATGCTGTCGCCTCCATGTAATGCTCCCCACCTTCTTCCTCAGTGAATATCCTATTACCTTTGGTTACTGCATCAAGGCTATGTCATTCACTTTTCTACATGAATTAACATTTTTAAAACAAGAAGAAAGCCATTTCTTAATTTTGCCTGAAGTTTTTGTATATTTTTTCCCAAAATAGTTTAGACAAACCAAGTATTAGACTAATTTGAAAACATAACAGAAGTAAATTTCTCGAAATTCACATGAAGACAGAATACATTATCCTTTCTGGGTTTAAATTATTTCAAAAAGTCATAAACTCATTAAAAAAAAAAAAAAAAAACCAAAAATTCAAGTGAACTCTGTAAAGTCGGTGCAGATGTACATGTTGGCATGTATTCATATACGAGTGACCTAAATGAACTATTCATAATAGGTTAATTAATCAATTGGTCATGTACATTTTAGAAACCAAACTTGAACGAACCTTATAGTCTCTAATATATTAGCCCTTAGAAGTATGTAAATTAAAAAAAAAAAAAAAACCAAATGTTATATTTATTTCAGTCTTTCCTGTTAGTAATTGTACAAAACATGCATGTGCAAATTACATGTGTAGCCATATGTTGAGGCAGTAGAGAAATTGATGTAACCCCAGCTCAGGGACCAGTCTACAGGATCCTCTCAAGTGAACCACCAGTGTAATTAGGGTTGAAATCCCTGCTATTGTAGGTCAAGTCTTAGTGGACAGCAACTAATATGACCAATTAAGTCCTGCAGCTAGGGTTGGGTGCAGGGCTCTAGAGTTGATATAGGGATGATGGGAAGGGTTATTAGGTTCAGCCAAGGGGTTTTGTATCTGTTGTCGACTGAAAATGGAATCTGATTTTGTGTATTATGAACTTCAGTTTCATTCCTAGAGTTAGGGTTTATTGGATGAGATAAGCGGAGGGTCTTCAAGGGTTTGGGGGTATGAAACTAGGGTTTGGTCAGGCTGACTTAAGTCTGGAAATTGAGAGAATTAATTATGTTGTAATGTTCAGTAATTTCAGAACTAATTCATTAAGGCTAGGGTTCAAAAACAAAGTTCCCCAGTTGGTTTAGAACTCTGGGTTAGGGTTTAGGTTTTTTATTCTTTTTTTGGGTTAAGGGGGGGGGGGGGGGTGATTCTAAAAGGGTTTGAAGTTTGGATGAGAGGCTAGGGAGATATGAGGGTTTAGGTGATCCCTAGGGTTTTAGAATGTAGAAGATGAAGTGCAAGAATTTTCTGTAACCAAGGGAAAGGGGCTGTAATGGAATTAGATGGGTGGTTAGAAGGGGAGGGAAGTGAGATCCTAAGGGGAGTGTAATAGGGTGGAGGGATAGGTGAATTAGGGTGTAATGATGGGAATTGGGCTGCTGCTGCAAGAAAGGAGAGGAGTGGAGTTCACACAGGGATTGGGTAAGGGATTTGGGGTATGGTGGGGTTTGGGGTTTACACTTTGGTTGCTTCTGAAGTAGACAACAAAATAAATGAAGAACTAAATCTTCAAGGTCTTGTTCTGCATCTAATTCATGCCTGCAGTAGCATATTTTGAGATTTATTTGAAAACCTATGCATTGTTTTCCAGTTTCGTGAGGATGGCAGGATGTTAAACACTTGTTCTGCTACTTATTACAAGAGCTCAATGCATAATAAGAGTAGTTTCATGATCTGGATCCTCCTAAAGAAGTATTCCCCAAATAGCTGGCGGAACCCCTGTTTTAGAATTTTTTTTGTTGTGATTTGGAATCTGCCCTTTAGATGCCCTTGATCTCACTTGATCTGTCTCTTATTTTAGGGGATCCTCCTACTATAGTTGATGTTATGCATCTGGTAATTGGCTACTTATAGCCTTAGTTACTTCAGGTTTATTTGCACTGCTTCTTACCCTATTTTTGGGTCACTGCTGCTGTTTTTGTTAGTTGTGCAATATCTTGCTGTTACCTATCCTGGTTTACCACTGCTGCTTGGGGTTCTCCGAGCTTTTTATTGTCATTTTGGTTGGAAGAAAAAGAGTTTCTATCTTCTTGGTGTTAGTCACATTACTGATTACTATGTGATTCAACTTTTTCTTCCCTCTTTTTAGCTTTGTCTTACTTAGTATTAAATATATGGGAATCTTGTCTCTATTTGTTACCCGTAATTTCCAAGTTGTTTACCTGATGCCACTAAAAACTTTCCCCTTCCAAGTTTACCCTTTGGCTTTTGTCTGTGTTTTCTTTTGGAGATTTCTCTAATTACATTTATGTCAGTCCAGAATCATAGGGAATTGCTGCTGCTTGCTGCTTGCTGGTTCTGATTTCTCCATTTCTTCTTCTTTGTTTCTCTTGCAACTGTTGTGATTGATTTGATTCTAAGTGTGTGATTTCTAACAGACTTCTTTCCCAGCCAATGGGACTATTTGTTACCATCCAACATTGCTAATTCAACTGGGAAAGGTGATAATCTAGTTGAATGGTAGATAGGGTTTGGGCTTTAGGTTCATGTAATCAATGATTAAATCCAGTGAGAAAGTGAAAAGTTGGAAAATTTGGAGATAAAGAAAGTGCATCAGACAGTAAGGAACAAGACATTGCAATAAAAATGGAGAAACATCAACAGTAAATTGCTGGGGAGGTCTGATTTCAGCAAACTGCAACCTAGGGTATGGGAATGGGTTTTAGAGGGGTTTGGAGTTGGGTAGGAGCTAGGGGCTGAGTTTATAAATTTATGAACTGTGAGACCTTGAAAATGTAAAAAAGAAATATATGTATTTATAAATATATCCTTATGCTTTAGATTTGGATTGTTAGATATGAAATTGATGACATGGCGAGCATATAATGATAATGCAGCTGCAAGCTGGGCTTCTGCAAATAAAATCTAGTATGGGATAGGTTATAGGGCTTGACTCAACCTATTCCATCAGCTTTAGAGCTTTTGGCACATTGTTCAAGTACCTAACAGGGTCCAAAGCAAGAGAGAGCTTTCAAATGATTATACATGTTTTGCTAGTAAGATTTTGATTTTGGCTTGAGAATGAGCTCGTAGGTCATAGTATGATGAAAAGAAAAGGCATTAGGATTCAAATAATCATCTTGCTCATACCCTCCCACTGTGAGTTATTTTCTTTGGTTTTGCATGAGTGCTCATAAGTTCTGTTGATCCAATTAAATAAAATGGATGGGTGAAGATTCTCTTATAACTTTTTTAACTCATTTTTTGTCTTATTTTTTTAACTCATTTTGTGTGTCTTGTGTTATCTAAGAGGGAGAATTATGACATTCAAGAATAATGAATACAACATGGGATTGGCTTTCCTCAATCTAAAATCAATTATAATCTATAAATTAAAATCACAGAACACAAGCTAAGATTTTTAAAGTTCTGATTTTTCTGGAGTTTTATTTATTTATTTAGCATGCTTGTGGCTCGTGACAAAATATGCTGATCAAATATGTATCACTTGATACTTGAAGGTGGGAAACACTTTCAAAATCGCACAACTGCTCATGGGTATGCATTGTTTGTATGATTTTGGTATATTAACAATAATGATAAGAATTTAAAAAAATAATAACAAGAAGTATACAAATAATATAAATAGTGGCTGTACATTTGAAAGAGGAGTCGAGGCTTTTTAAGACCTTATACTGTCAAAGGGCATTCTCGTGATTCTTATTTGTAATATAATTTTAAAATTGTTCTTTTCAAATGGAATGCCAAACAAAATATATGGATCATTTGATTGGTGACTAATTAAAATAATAACTGATGTTAGATAGAATTCCAAGTTGATTTTAGTAAAAAGTAATCAATTAATTATGAGTTTTATAAAAAAAAGAGACTCAATGTTAATTATTATTAAACCTATAGAATGAAAATTTACGGTTGGACATTACTTAACCGTTCATATTCAATTAATAAATGGGGGTTTTAAGGAAATAAAAGTAGGCATGTGGCATGAGTTTCATGCTTTTATGCAGTAGTAAGATATATATGGTCCTTTTTTTCACCTACAATGTAGCTCCAAGGAGATTGAAATTTCAAATCAGTAAATTAAAAATTGTTTACCAAAAAGATTAGTAAGTGAAAAAAATTAAAATGACTGAAATTTTAAGTTGGCCTATTTTATCTAGCATAGCAAATTATGTGGATGTTTTCTGTCGAAGTCAAATGTAGCCCATTGTTGCCCAAACAACCCAAATATTTAAGTGGATGCTTGCAAGTCGTCCACTAAATTGTTGTTGATCCATCCACCGAATTAAGTTTTTGGCAGAAAAATGGAACTTCCAATTTCCAAGTTTTTCCCTATATCTTGGCAGGAATGGCCCAAAAGACTAAACAATGTGTTCTATTATGAGACGTGTATTTTTTTAATTCACAAATACTCTCATTTCAGTCTATATAAAAACTGAAATATTTCTCCAGAATTTCAACCTTGGTTTGATAATCTCTTACTTTTGACTATGCAGTTGGTCGTGTATATAAAGCAAGTGTAAAATTAAGGGATTAATTGACAAGAATCATCTTTTCCTGGATCTGATTTGAGCAGAATGATTCTAGTTGGCAACAATAGGTCCTATTTAATAATCTCACCTAGGATCTAACATGCTTTTCTTTGTGTTTAAATGAAAAGTTTTTGGAAAATGATGCATTGAATGATGAGAGTTAGGGCTGCAATGGAGTTGGTTTGGACTGTGCCTTTTAAAACCTTTACCATCACTCTGCAAGGCCGGGCCAGAAGGGGCTGGGCCAAGTTAGATATTTAACCTTGACCATGATCCTATCCACAAATTAATGAAACAATCCATAATTTGTTATTGTTGCTCTATTTACAAAAAATAAAAAATAAAAATAAAAATCCTATAAGGGGTTGGGCTGGGCAGGATTGGGCCAGCCCAGGTCAAACACTTAAGCCTAACCCAGACCTGACCCTAATCCAGGGACCCCTGACCCACACTCAGGGCCAAAATTTTGCTCAGACTGGGCCAGGGCGGGTTTGGGCCCTCAAGGCCAAACTTGCTCCCATAAT
The DNA here is from genome assembly GCF_041222555.1 of Hakea prostrata. Taxonomy (NCBI): domain Eukaryota; kingdom Viridiplantae; phylum Streptophyta; class Magnoliopsida; order Proteales; family Proteaceae; genus Hakea; species Hakea prostrata. Next base: position 28,967,816 of record NC_142602.1, read on the forward strand.
GAGAGTCATCTGGTTGACCTGATTAACAGAATTTGAGTCCTATCTTTCTTCTAATATACTATCTGATCTATGTGAAGATGTACTATGAATTGTGCTCCTGATTGTATGTTCCAAAGCATGGCATTGTTTTATTTGAGAGTTGATTGTTTAAATGGTAAGAATGATCTAGTTATTTGTATTATGGATGTAAGGAATTCCCTCCCCCTATGATTTTTCTGGAGAAAGGTTATTAGTTATTTTTGTTCAATGCTTTACTTTATTCTCATGTTTTTGTTTAAATGATGATATCAACGTGATCCAGGATCACACAGGAATATCAAATGTCGCACCAGCTGATGCCCCGTTGCGCTCACTATCCTTACCAGAGGCAGGAGTCACCAGTATACCGGATGCCTTAAATAACACTGCAGAACCAAGAATTCATGACTACATCTGCAATCTTCGGTTCTCTATTTCGCCAACAGCATTTTTTCAGGTTGGGATACCAACAGTATCCATCTTTCTTGCTTGAATGTTTGATGCAAGTGAAACATTAATTTTGCAAGTCTCACAAAACTGCAGGTTAACACTCTTGCTGCAGAAAAGTTATACTCGCTTGCTGGTGAATGGGCAGGGCTGGGTCCTGATACCTTGCTTTTTGATGTATGTTGTGGGACTGGAACAATTGGCCTAACATTAGCTCATCGTGTTGGCATGGTAATGTTCAAACACTTGTTTTGATTCCTATATCTGTTTTTTAAGGTATAAAACTTTGGGGACTCAAAAAATTTTAATTCGTAGTTTTGATTAAATTTACTCTTGTTCTTTCTAAATGAACTTTTAATTTAAAGGATAATTTATATACATCTATCTATAAACTATATGTTTACCCAAAAAAAAAAAAAATCTATAAACTATATATCAGGCCTTGGTCATGGCCATAATTGCATTGATCTTCAAAGGAATTTTTTGAGAGAAGAACCCAGTTGTCATCTGTGAACCTGGTATGGAATTTGTGGTGAGGGAGCCATTGTACAGGTCTGAGAGGAGGAGGTTGGTGTTATAACACTCACGATTATCGAAATTGATTTGTCTAATATTCAATCACTGGTATGGCAAGGGTGGGTGTAGGAGATTTCAGAGAAGGGTGCAGGAGAAGAAGAGAAGGAAGAAAGAGATTAACAATATCAGTGGGTGGTTCTCACTTGGTTATGGTTTAAGAGGAAGGGTGATATTTTGATGAGTATTGTCTTTTGAAAGATATAATTGAGTGACATCACTAGTTGCTAAGGTAGACTAACTGTAGGGGGTCTGATTGATATTTTGATTTGTTTTGGGATGACATTAATATTAGGGGGTAACTCAGGGGTGGCACTGATAATTTCACAAAATATATATACACGCACCCAAAGAGACACATACATGCACCAGTTAATCAAGAATGAAGAAGACCTAGGGTTTATGCTGTTTTTCTGTGATTTATGAGATGCCTTCTTTTGGAGAATGGTGTTATTCTTACCAGTTGATCTCTGTTTCTGCTGTGAACTTCTGCTGTGGAGCTCTACAAGTTGAATCCCCATCCAATGGGGAGATTGAAGCTTTCTTCCTCCCATAATGCAACTCCCTGTTGCCTTTGTATTCAAAAGCTCACCAAACTTCTTCCACCTCTGCAGTGTGTTTTTGGTTCTGTTGTTAAGGCATAGCTTTAGCGTCACCTAGGCAATGCCTAGGTGTCCTGCCCCTTCTTTGGGTCAAGGTTGCCTGTGTCGCCTAGGCAACGCCTTCTTGCCTTGGTTTCCATTGCCCGCCATCGCCTCGCCTCGCCTTGTTGGCTTGACAACAATGATTTTACTATTGCCATATTGATTACTTTCTTTTTGGACATGAAATTCTGGTCATAATTTTGTACGTAACCTGTAGCCTATCTTACTCTTTAAGTGTCAATTCCAAAGACCCATCTACTGTGAAGAATATACCTTCAGTCAAATTAACTTGTGCCTGGATTTGTTGGATGTGCAATTCTCACTTTATTTTTTGGTCCATCTTCTGGCCTGGTTCTGCATGCATTTAAGAGGCCTAGGAGTTGGATCTAAACCATAAATCCCTGATTGATTTGAGGCCTTGAGCAAGGAGCTGCTGAAATTGCATCCTTTTCCCTTTCTCCTTCCTCTCTTATCATAGGTTGAAGGAAATATTTCCTTTTTGTTTACTTGTAAGTCTTTGTCCCTTGTTATTACAATCATTGTACAAATTTCAACTGAAACGGTCGAAATTTTTGGGTTTTTGAAAACCCGAAATGAAACCTGTGTGATTTCACTGAAGTCCTTAGATACGGTCGAAAATTTGACCAAACTGGTCAAAACTTGGGTTCAACCATTTTCGGTCCAGTTCTTTTATAAAACTCACTGTTTTCGGTCAATATCGCAAGTCTTGACCATTTCCTCCTCTGTTTCCTAGCTTTGTTTCAACACTCCAACTTGTTTTTCCTTTTTTTTTTTTTTTTGTTGATTTCTCTCCCATTACAACTTCTTTGCCTTCAAACACCTCTTTTGGTATTCCTTAGCCTTCAAAAACCTCTTAAGCCACATCAGCTGTTCATGGGCCGAAGCCTAAACTATAAAGGAAACTCCGAGGCCCAAAGTGATATAAGGCCTCTACAAGCCCAGGGATGCTACCCGTACACAGGGACACCCCCGGGGTGTCCGTTGGCGACAAAACGTGAAGCACAAGCCATGAGCCATACCCAACAGTTCTAAGCCTCCCCCATTTAAATTTTTTTTTTTTTTTTTTTTGTGCCTTAAATGACTTCTATTGCTTTGAAATCAACCTATGTTTAGTCTAGGACTATTGTTAGACTTATTTTTTGATTATTGCTACAATTTTTTTAATTTTCTGATTTTAAAAATTATTTTCTAAATTATGTATATTGAAAAAACACATATGTATACATGATGTATGGGCTTGAACTTAATTTGTGAGACACCATCACTTGATCTATTTAGCCATTTTTGTTGACTTGTTGTATATGCAACCATTCTACCAAACAATTCATGTGTGTTGATTCTATTCCTGTATGCAATGCAATTTTTACTTCTCAGTGTTAGTATACTTGAATTATAACCTTTCAGTCTTTTTTTTTTGGGGGGGGGGGGGGGGAGGACAGTGTGTTTATTATGCTTTAATTAGGTAGGAGGCAAGAAATTAGATGAATTGGAGGCCATATAAGCCCCGAAACCTAGTGTCGAAACCTTGCTCGAAAAGTAATCAGTCAAAACCTTGAGATTTTAGTTTTTGGCCAGGTCTAAACCAGCTGCAAAACCCAAACCTCGATCCTTAATTACAATAATGTCTTCAACCCTCCGAATTTTCGTTTTAGTTTGAACATCACAATGTTTAATTTCAGAATTATCTTTCAGCCTTTAAATTTATTCTCTGATCGTCCCTATGCTTTGTTACCTTTCCAATAGTGTGGAGCATGGTCTGATATGTCTACTTAGCTTAAGATGGGTCATCATGTTGTTGTATTGTTTTTGTTTGGATTTATTCTACATGAAGATTTTGCATTGCTGTTGTGCTGATGGCTGTGCTTATGATAATATCACAACTAGAAGTTGGTGATGGTGGTGGTCACATGCTTCTTCTACGACTCTGTGTGTGTGTATGTGTATGTGTATGTGTATGTGTATGTGTGCATGTGTGCATGTGTGTATCATAGTTGTCAAGGCGTCACCTAGGGTTGCCTAGGTGACATTTAGATGTCTGGGCAGTGGCCAAGGCTGTTGGGCGACAGGCTGACAGTCGCTTTATGGGAGTACAAAAAAGCGGATGCCTTGGTGACCAAGGCGTCGCCTAGGGCGTTCAAGCGGGCGCCTTGGACGCCTTGGCAGCCAATTGTCTACCTTTTTTGTTTTTATTTTTTTAAAACTTTTAAATAAAGATTCCAAATCAAAGACTTGTTCTCAGCACATTGATTCCAATCCACATGAATCGATTGTTCAGAAGTATACTGGAACGCTTGTAGGTACTACATGGGATCATAATTTAAAAAAGAAAAAAAATGAAATGAATTAAGAAAACCTAAATCGCACTTCTTCTTCCTTATGAGACACGACATGAAGAGGCAAAGAGCTCCACCGAAGGTTCTTCACTTCTTCCATAATCTTTGTCAATCTTCCATCATCTCTGGCATTGTTCTTCTCTAGCGACCAAAGGTGAATTTCCTACTCTCTGCCGATGCCTTTTTTAAAACTCTGAGACTTAAATACCTAGTTGCTGATGCACTCATGGTTGCAGTGAGCCAGTGACCATCTCCGGCCCCTCTCTGGTGGTTTTCTCTCCAACCGAAGGTGATTCACCTTCTCATTCCTCCTAGTGATGCTTTTTGTTTCTATGACTTTCCACCTCTGCCATCACCTACCACCTCCGTAAGCTCTTTCTCAGGTGACAGTAGTTTTTCCCCCCCTGCAACCTATGATATTTGCATATGGTGGTTTATGCGGAATGCTGATTGTCATCTGCATATGAGTTCCCCCCTTGCAATTACGATATTGCTTGTGCTGGTTTATGTTGAATGCAAGTTAGGATTATGTTGAATCCTCTACCTCAGTTGCAGATTGTTTGTTAATTTCACCGATTCACTCTTTTGTTTTTTGGATTGTTGTTGTTCAATTGTTCTATGCTAGACTGTTAGTTTTAGTTTGGTTTTTTCTTAAATGCTAGGAATAAATTATGTACCTTTAAGTATGATATCATACTTACATTGCAAAAGATTAAATTAACACTAGAATGCTGTGACCGCCTAAAAACTAACAGCAGAACGCCTTGACTGCTTACTTGTCACCTTGTGGATGCCTTGTTGCCTAGGCACCTTGGAAGCCCTCCATCGCGTTGGTCGCCTTGATATTTATGCAAAAAATTAAATTATCACTAGATGCATGTACTATTTCTAGCACTCACTTCTCTCATGATCCGCATAACATCCTGTTAACACCAGGAACTACCACTGCAACATCCGGCGAACCTCTCCCTGCTCACCTGCAATGGCCGGCAACAATTCACCCCCACCTCTGGAATCTCTCATGTTGGATCTCACCAAAATCAATACAAAACTGGATCGCACTAATTAGTAAACAAAAACAATTTGAATTTCAGTAACAAGCTGTAAATTCACTTAGAAAAGACTCAATGATACCTACCCCTTACCAAAACCATTGAACTCACCCCAATTCACTAACGCAAGCCAAGGTTGCCCAAAAAACCAAAACTTATTCCCCCCTATTCCATTTACAAACTCTCCTTATAAAGCCCTGACGACCCATGACTCCCTTCTCATGTGATCCTCCCACATGGGATTATTTTGAAAACCTAAACTACCGCTGCCCCTCTCCTTTCACACGGTATCTTAAGAATACTTCCCCCCTAAAGTCTCGCCTTGCTGTCAAGGTGAATTTGTGCCTGCAACCTCTAAAACTGCTGTCTAGTCATCATCCTTCTCATGTACCAGCAATACCTTGAGTTGTTTGTAAGGGCATTGATGGGTCTTAGGGTAGGTTGTCACAAAGAAAGCATAGGCCCTTATCCATCTTCGCTTTGAGTTCCTCAGACGACAACCATCGAGACCGTTGGTTTTGGGCAGTAGAGATCGCCGCTGCCTGAGACGAGGTTGGAGAAGACAAAGGGCTGGGGGTGGTCGAATTGTCCTGTGGTTGGTTTGGTCCGGTCGAGCCCACTGGTTTTAACTCCAACTCCATTATGGTTTCCGGTTGCTAGGCTGGCCTTCGGCCCATTTGCAATTACTAAATTAGCATTGACAACCTGTTGGGCCAACGCATGGGCCGCAGTGATGGGCTGCACAAGACTGGGCCAGTGTAGCCCTTTAAAGGCCCAATACCTTGCTTCCACCGCTTGGGCCAACTCCATAACTTGGATCAAGCCGTCAGGTTTGAAAAGGCGAACGTTGGCCCGAATCTCATCTGCCAGGCCCAAGAGGAAAGCTCCACGCAGCCAGTCATCGTCTCCACACCCTGCCGCTGCAGTGAGGGTTTTGAATTGCTCTCTGAAATTGCCAACGGTGCCGAGTTGCTTGAGGTTGATCAGAGCTTCTTGGGAGCTCTTCAATTGAGGCAAGCCGAAATGACGCACCAAGGCTTCCTTCAATTACTCTGATGAAGTCATCAGTGCTTGAAGTTCCTGAAACTGCCCCCACCCAAGTGCAGGGCCATTGAGACACAATGTCACCGCCCTTAGGTTTTCTTCGCCCTCAAGCCTGTAGAGGTGGAAATACCTCTTCAGCAATCCAGCCCCAAGGGTCTTCGTCAGTGAATATCGGCATCTAGAATTGCCGATGGGTGAATTCCCTGTGATGAACAGTTCCTTACAAGACAACTTGGCCTTCATTTCCTCTCTTCCCTGCATTCTCACCAGCCATTGGTGGAGGTGGTTTTGGGACTTCCTCAGTCACTTCGGCAATGGGTGAATGAATCTCGAGCCTTTCCACGCATCAGGTAAGCTCTCAATTCAGATCTGAATCCGTCGTTGCTCTGTTGCTCTCTCTCTCTCTCTCTCTCTCTCTCTCTCTCTCTCTCTCTCTCTCTTCATCTGCTCCACTTAGGGCTCCGATCTGGATCTGAATCTCCTTCACAGATTTTTCCAATTCTTCCACTCTTGCGTCCATTCTACTCCTAACCTTGCCCTGGGATCAACATGCTCTGATACCACCTTGTTAAGACCCTGGACCTACTCTGCAACATCCGGCAAACCTCTTTCTGCTCACTTGCAAATTGCAATTTCCAGTAACAATTCACCCCCTACCTCTGAAATCTCCCCCATTGGATCTCACCAAAATCAATACAAAACTGGATTCCAACTAATGAGCAAATAAAAACGATTGAATTTCAATAACAATCTGTAAATTCACTTACAAAAGACTCAACGATACCTACCCCTTATCAAAACCAGTGAACTCACCCCAGTTCACTACTGCAAGCGAAGCTTGCCCAAAAAACAAAACTCATTCCTCCTTATTCCATTTACAAACTCTCCTTGTAAAGCCCCGGCGACCCATGACTCCCTCCCCGCGTGATCCTTGCACATGGAATTATTTTGAAAACCTGGACTACCCCTGCCCCTACCCCTACCCCTACCCCTACCCCTTCACATGGTATCTTAACACATCCTAACGAATGCTAGCCACCAAAAAGCTACACACGTTATATTATGTATGTATAAGTCATGATGGGGAGTTAAGGGAGGGGGAGGGGGAAGGGGAGGAGGCTATTTGTTGAATTGCTTTAGTCTTTGTTAGTTACTTGAAGGCTCTATTGTAGTTAGACTAAAGAGTCTTACTAGGAACCTATGTTGAGTTTGTTATGTGGTAATGTAAGGGGCTAGTTCATGATATAGGTATTCCATTACATTGTGGTTATAGCTCTCTACCCCTCTACTTCTTCATTAAGCTCTTACTCTTCTCTCTTTTTCACTTTCTGCTATTGGGTTTCAGGTTCTTGGATTTGATAACATAGTGCATGAGTATGACAGTAAAGATTCATTTTCATAAGCAACCTGTTTGGGGAGTGTCTTCCCAACTACAATTGGGTTACATCAAGGTTCAGGCCTAGGCCCTTACTTGCATATACTCATCATGAATAATTTTACCAGGCAGATCCTAGATGAGGGCCCATAGCGTATGATTTTCGTTGATGATATTATTTTGAGAGATAAATCTGTAGAAGGGATTAATCCAAAGATGGAAGAATGGAGATCAAGTTTGGAATGAAGAGTTTTCAAGTTAAGCAGAACAAAGACAGAATACTTTAGGTGTAACTTCAATCAAACCATGACAGATGACAAAGTTGTAAAGCTTGAGTAGAAAGAGCTACGACAAAGTAAATGGTTTAGGTACCTTCAATCCTTAATAAAGAGGTTGATATAGAAAATAATGTTCCTCCCTTAATTATAGTAGGAGGGATTAAGTGGAGAGATGCAACAGAAGTGTTTTAGCGCTTGCTAGGCAAACTTAAGAGAAAATTTACATGACTAATAAAACTAGATATGACTTGTGAAGCTGAATCGTTGAGTAGTTAAGAAGAACAATATAGATAAGATGAGTGGAGCGGAGCGGAGATGGGAATGTTGGGGAGGATATGCGGCATGACTTTGAGAGATAGGATGAGAAATTATTGTATTATAATTGAATTGGGAGTTGCATCAATTTAGGACAAGTTCCATAACAGCTGCTTGAAGTGGTTTGGGGCTTCCAACAGAGCCCTATGGATGCACCACTAAGGAAGATTGACCAGATTCAGTTTAGCGGTGGTAAAAGAGGTAAAGGCAGACCAAAAATGACTATTGGAGTAGTAAGAAAGGATACGCATCTGGTGGGACTCGATCTTAGTGTGACTGCAAATACAGTTGTTTGGAAGACAAAGATTCATGCGGCGGTTCCATCGTCAGGGGATATGCTTGTTTGGCTGTTGTTTTGACTTCTTTCCTTATTTATTCTCCTTTCTACTTTCTTTAACTCCCTTTTACTTCAATGGTACTTCTCTTTTTTCTTTATTGTTTTAGTTACTTTTGGGTCCATGTAGCTGAGCCCATTTAACTGAGACAAGGTTATGGTGGTTGTTGTAATCTGCTTGTATATTTACAGAAGGAGATCAGTTGCTTTTAGTCGTAGACTCTTTGTTCATAAGAAAATTGACCAGGCATGTGCCTTCCATATTCCCCATGTTGAGGCATAATCCTTTGGGTTTTTTTTTTCCTTGTGGGAATAAAATGTGCCTTTTGGGGTTTCTTATAAGCTTTGGTATCTATTCAAACGTGTTAAGTTCTATTTCTTAGTGTTCTTGTCCTGCTGATGTACATGTCGGTGCTGTTTCTCCTTCACTCCCTATTCCTGGTTTTATATTTTTTGATGAGAGTTCATTATCATTTTCATGCTACGTACTTATGAACACCAAAAATATCCTGTTGCCACTTTTTCTTTCAATTGACAAGTATTCTGAACTTTGAAAGTTTCTACCAGGTTGTTGGCATTGAAATGAATGCTTCTGCGGTCTCTGATGCTCACAGGAACGCAGAGATGAATGGCATAAAAAACTGCAGGTTCGTCTGTGGGAAGGTGAGACCTAGGGTTTCTTCATTTTTGTCCTTGGATTGTTATTGATGCACTTATTGATACTTCATGATCCATAAAGATCTTGCAGACAAATTAAGAGGTCGCAACTCTATCAGCATTATGGTTGAGTAAAGAGTTGCACACCAGTATTATAAGCCCTAAAGTGCTGAGATGAAAGATCCAGATCTGAGAGAGAGGGATGGTTTACTATGTAGTTAGTCCAGTTGTAATGTTTTTTCACTTGTTAGTCTTTGAAGCACGTGTTGATTCTTCATGATCCATAAAGAAATTGCAGACAAACCAAGTCGTCTCAGTTCTTCTGCACTCTGGTTGCATGAAGATTACAAACCACTATTGTACAACCCTTGAATACTGAAAGAATGAAAACCACAACTGTGCAACTTCCCAAAATGCAGATTATAGATGCAGGGAAGGAGATTTTGGTTCCGTTCATGTGCTCTTAAAATTATTGACTTGTGCATGCTACCTTATATGACCACAGGCGGAGGATGTTATGGGATCTATATTAAAAGAATACTTAAATGTGCCACCCAAGAAAAATGAAATGGAACTTGTCCCTGAAAGCAGTAGCAAAGAAGACACACATGATAGAGAGGAAAAGGATGATGCATCTGTGGACAAAATACTACATCGTGTAGAAAAATCTGAACATGATCTAAGTGACATTAAAGGTGAAGCCAACTGTGTGACTGAAATTGAAGAGCCGAGCAAGAATAGCTGCATTGTGGAAGATGATAATAAGCAAGTGCCTAACTATAAAAATGTCGTTGCCATTGTTGATCCTCCACGTGTTGGTCTTCATCCTGTTGTAAGTTCCATTTTCCTTTTATTCCGTGTGGATGTTATACATTGCGTGTTGATGTGTGTCTGGTGATATTCATGAACTTAATTAATCAGCCCAAAAGTAACTCATCATGGGAAGATGCTTTGGCTCTTGTCTGTCAACTTCAGGGACACTCAATTACTCCATTTGATTTGCTGCCCGGTTGATGGTTAATTTATTTGTCTATTTAGAGAACCTTTTTTTTTCCTGTCATCATTGCCAAGTATTTTCAGACATCACCACCATATTGATAAATTTAGCACCATTGAGAGCATGCTGTCAAGTGATCTGCTTTTAACTTCCTCGTAGGTGTATTTGAACCAATATGCTTCAGTATCCGCAAGAATTTGAACCCCCCACCCCCCCCCAAAAAAAAAAGGCCCACCCCTTTTTTTTCAAAGCTGTGTTTACAAGTGACTGAAAAATACTTGGGTATACATTAAGTTTGGTACTTCGTATCCAATCAGCCTTGATGGCACTTCACTGGGTCGAGTTGCTGGGTCGAGTGTTGAACTCAGTTTCATTGCTGGTTGTTGACTTCCTCCCACAGTTTGTCCTTTTCCATTGTCATCCTTGTTTCTTTTGTCCAAGTCTCTGTTAAGTCCTGACCTTTTAACCACTTGACAAAGTACTAATATCTGGTTTGTGTATCTTGCAGGTTATTAAAGCTTTAAGGACTCATCCAGCTTTACGGCGGCTTGTGTACGTTTTGAAGCTTGATTTGTTATCTCCTATTTGCATAATTTTTGCTGGAGTTTTAACAGTCTTAACATCGCCTTGCTCTGTCTTGTACAGGTATATTTCCTGTAACCCTGAAAGTTTAGTGGCAAATGCAATCGAGCTTTGTACGCCATCCACTGATAAAACTGAGCGAGGAATTAAGAACAACAAAGTGTGGAGGAATATGAGCAGTGCAGGTCTGGCAAGGCACAGAGTCAAATCAATGCCCGATTCCGAGCCTTTCCAACCTGTTAAAGCAATGGCTGTTGATCTCTTCCCGCATACCCCACATTGTGAACTGGTGATGCTTCTGGAGAGGTAAAATGGTGAATCCAACTGTCCTAGCTTACTGCAGATTTTCAACGTAGGAGCTACACATACATCTGGTTTTCTTCAATGATTTTTTTCTTTCTAATCAGTTGTTTCTGAGTTATAGTTTATTCGCGGGATAGAGCATTTTTTTTTAATTCCCTTTTCTCTTTATGCATTGTCATTATTTATAATTTAATATGTAATGGATTTGAAGTAAAGGTTTGATGTAGCCTGTAATTATACCACCAGAGTTACTGAAAGCTGTCAACAATATTCAACTAGTTAAATGAACTGAAATTCTCAACAGCAGAGTAGTGGAATTCTTTTGAGGTTCCATTATTCATTTGTAGAAAGGCAATTTATTGTTGTATTATGTCTCACTGTTCTTTCTTGAGAGAAAGCTTTCACAAATAGCTGCTTTGGATATGCTTTGCTAAATTTCTCTTTTCTGTAATTTAGGTCATCCATTTATGCTTGTTCACATTTGTAAGTTTTAGATTTGTAGAATTTGCATTTCTTCAAATATTGTCCACATAACCTTAGTCGAATTTCAAACATTTTATGTCAGGAATGAAATATTGAAACTCTTGATGCAGTTTGTATACACGAAAAAAAAAATACATTGCCCATTTGAGTATGGATTCAAGGTTTTGGCCTTGGGGTTGGGTTAGGGCCAATGGTGGCTTTGGATTACTATTTTTCACGTTAAATTCGTTCTAATCTATCCTTTATTTTTCGTTTCTGATTTCTACTTTTAATTTGTTCCTGACCTAGCCTTGATTGATTTTAACTCTGGTATTGACTCTGATATTAAATCTGATTCACGCCTAAATGTTGACCTCAAGGCATGTCAACACCCTTGTTTCATTTGTTTTTCTCCCCCATTGAGATCTGATAGTGTTTTAAAAAAAAAAAAAAAACTGTTTGAATTTAAAAACAGTTTTAAGTTATAGAAGTTTATTTTTTGTTGTGCATCTATTTGAAATATTGTTGATGTCATATTTAATAGAGTTCTTTGTGTGTGGGTCTTCTGAGTAGAGTATAAATTAATATTGGGTCTCATCAGTGCAATATATTACATTAGGGTTTTAACAAGAGTAACACTGTCACCCATTGTTAAGTATTTTTGAATTTCAAATCTGGAAGACCGAAATTTCCTGAGATTCTTTAATGATGGATGGAGGAATTGATTTTGTCTGTGTTTTCTCTTTGTTCTTATACTGAGCAAATATCCATTCCCCTCCTAATGTTTGCTTCGGTTAGCTTAAAAAAAAGAATAGGAAAAGGGCTCAAATGGTCGAACCATGTTGGGTTGGAGATCCAAATCCATCACTCTTAAAATTTATTCCCAGTAACAGATTTAGAACCCCAAAATCTTTCTTTTTTTTTTTTTGATCATAAGAAAATATAAATTACTAAAAGTAGTTAGAGCTGTTACAGCTTCTTATCCGGATTGGTCTATCTGCCGGATAATTATGGAAAGAAATTAACCTATTGCTATCTGTGTCCGTAGTTAAATTCTTTAGAAGGGTGGGGGATTTAAAATTACAGACCGATATAGTGTTTATTTCTATTAGAATTCTAGCCAAAATTGGAGTATGAATGATTGGCCATGTGGATTGATCTGGTTTGGATAGTAGTTGCACTAATTTTAAACAATTTACCGAAAAACAATTTTAACATGCCATCATCGTGCTGATCTAGCAGAGTACTATATCTAAGAACGGTAATAACTCAGGAGAGGGAGATGGAGCTTCTAACTTGGAAATCGAAGCCCTCGTCTTCATGTAAGTATTTGAGTCATCTTCCATTGCAACAAGATGGCTTGTTGTCAAGGCAATATAGATTCTTGCATTTGGGAAGACCATAACTTGTATTGCAAAAGGAAGATGAAACTAGGTAAGATACAAGGTCCTGATGAAATTTCAATAGAAATATGGAAGAGTTTAGAAACCTGCAGGTTAGTTTGGTTGACTAAGATTATGAGTACAGGGAAAATGTTAGATGAATGGAGGAGAAGCATCGTGGTTTTAATTTACAAAAATAAATGAGATATTCAAAATTGTAATAACTATAGGGGCATTAAACTGAGGAGTCATACTATGAAATTATGGGAGAGAGTAATTGAAATTCGTTTGAGACACTTAACCACAATTACAAAGAACCAATTTGGGTTTATGTTGGAAAGGTTTACAACATAAGTTATTAACCTAATTAGGAGACTTATAAAACGTATAGTGAGTGTAAGAAAGACCTTCATATGGTACTTATTGACCTAGAAAAAGCTTATGTTAGAGTTACTAAAGCGTTAATTTGGCAAATATTAGAAAAAAGAAGTGTTGTAAATAAATGTATAAACACAATTAATGATATGTAAGATGGTTGAGTGACAAGTGTAAGAATAATGGGGAGACAATAATGAATTCTCAATTCCAGTTAGGCTACAGTTGGGCTATATCAACGATTAACTTTAAGTCCATATTTATTTGCTCTTGTAATGGATGAATTAATCAAAGACATTCAAGACAAGGTCCCTTAGCGTATGTTTTTTGCTGATGATGTTGTATTGATAGATGAGGTTTAGGTGGAGATTAATACCAAGTTAGAATTATGGAGAGCAGCTTTAGAACCAAGAGGCTTTAAATTAAGTAGAACAAATACATAATATCTAATTTGTAACTTTAGTCATGATCGGGTAGACGATGAGGTGGTAAAACTTGAATATAAGAAGATTCCTCAGAGTGATTCTTTTTAGGTACCTAGATTCAATCATATAAAAAAGAGATGATATACAAGATGATGTTTCCTAAAGAATTAAAATAGGGCGGATGAAGTAGGGAGGTGCGTTTGGAGTCTTGTGTGATCAGCGTGTTCCATTAAAGCTTAAAAGAAAATTCTTTAGGACCATCGTTTAACTAGCTATGATGTACGGCGCAGAGTGTTGAACTATTAAAATGAATCATATAGATAAACTCAATGTAACATAAAGGAGGATGCTAAGATGGATGAGTGGCAAAATTAGGAAGGATAAGACAATGAATGATCATATTAGAGTTGGTCTGGGAGTTGCTTCCATAAGTGATAAGTTTCAGAAAGTCGTTTGAGGTGGCACGACCATGTTCAACGGAGACTTATAAAATGCTCCTATACGGAGAAGTGATATAATCTAGATTGAAGGAACTAAAAGAGCTAAGGATAGACCTAAGATAACCTTAAGAGAAGTGGTGAGAAAGGATATGCATATCTTAGGCCTTATATTTAGCATGACCTCAAATAGAACTGATTGGAAGGCAAGAATCCATCTAGCCAACCCGATTTAGTTGCGACAAGGCTTATTGTTTGTTGTTGTTGTATAACTTGTATTGCAAAAATGGGGAGAACAGGTCCATATGTTGTCAAAATGGGAGTGATTCAATGGTGTATTTTAGGTGACTAGAGGAGAGATGATAGAAATCGATGTTGGACTCAGCAATAGCAAAGAGACCTAATCTTCTTCAGCATAACTGATCAAGGGCTGATTGGTTTCTAGAGGCCCTAAGAGTTTCGAGTGTGGAAGAGAGTGATTGTTTTTTTTTTTGGTCCAGAACTAAAAGCATATCATTAAGTAAAAGAGTGTAAGCCAGGAGATCTGGACAATAAAGAGACATCAACCATAAATAAAGGTGGGACATTCCATCATGAACGAGAAAGGGAAAGACGACAAGCTCCCTTAGCAAGAAAATCTGCAAAACCATTACTAGTCCTAGGAACAAAATTGAAGATAACTAAATTAAAACTCATGACAATCTGCTGAATCTCAGAAATAAGACTAATACTAGACCAATCTAAGGAAGCACTAAATCCTTGAAGTCCCAAAAGTGCCAAAATTAAACCATCTCTCACAGCCAGAAGTTCCATCAATGAAGCTGAGGGGCCAAACCCATTGGTACATTGTGCGGTGACAAAAGATCCATTGGCGTCCCATAGAATGCAGCTCCTCCCTCCCTTTCTTGTGTTGCTCTCCCAAGCACCATACACAAAAACTTGAAAACAACAAACATCTCCTAAGTGGTTTGCAACGGAAAGTGTTTGCTGATGATCTGGAACCTGAGAAGCATTTAAGAAATTTTGGATATCTGCAAATAAGAAAGAGAAGAGATTCATCGTGTAATGAATGGAAGCATCTATACCACGAAAGATAGTTGCATTCCTAGTATTCCAAATACACCAAATCAAAGCACTCCAGATTTGGTTTACTCGGTACATATCTCCACAACCCTTAAATTTTGATTGAATAAAAGCCATCCAATCATGAAAATGGTCACCTCTAAACTCATCCACATTAATGCGAAGAGGAGAAAGTTCCCAACAACGCTTTGCATGGGGACAAAATAATAGAGCATGACCCACATTTTCAACATTATGACCACATATCAAACATAATGGAGCCAGAGTAGATTTTCTAGCAAATAAAGAACTACCAATTGCAATTGCCTCATGAGAGGTTCTCCAAATAAAATGTTTGATCTTAGGGAGGGTGGGAATATGCCAAATTTGATTCCAAAAAATAGAATGGGTAGATGATGAAGCAGTATCACCATGAGCATTTGCCATAACCAAACATTGGTAATATGCAGATTTAACCGAAAACTTACCATTTCTATTTTTGTACCAAATCCAAGAATCATTAGTAATTATAAAGACAAGAGAGGGATGGTAAGAATGGCTTTTACCTCAATGGGGTTAAAGAGGGATTGGATAAGGGGGATGTCCCATTCTGTTTCTTCCCATTTAATTAACTCTCCCACCCATGTTGTAAGAGGAGAGCTACTTATGCCCATAAATGGAAGAGAGGGCAACCAAGGATCCTTATAAATGTGTGTGTTGGCCCCACTGCCAATATGTCTAACTAATCCATGCTTAAGAATATCTTTGCTTGTAAGGATACTACGCCAACCCCATGAACAAGAAGAAGGGGGTCTACAGTCAAGGAAAGAGGTGTCCTTTATGTATTTTGCATGCATAACTTGCGCCCACAAGGAGTCAGGGTTTGTGAGCAAATGCCAGCTTTGCTTAGCCAACAGAGCCTTATTGAAACATTGAACATCCCGAAAACCCAAATCCCCCTCCCTTTTCACTTTGCATAAAGTTTTCCATTTTACCCAAAAAATACCTTTCCCATGATTGTCCTTCTACCAAAATTGCTGGATTTTCTGATTCATTTGTTGGCATAATTCATTTGGAATGAGAAAGCAAGACATTGCATAAACTGGGAGTGAAAAAGCAACCGCTTTAATCAAAGTTTCTTTCCTCGCTAGGGAAAGAAGTTTTCCCTTCCAACTTGATAACTTTGAGGCAAGTCTATCAAGGATAAAAGAGAAAGTTTGTATTTTAGACTTGCCAATAGATGAGGGAAGACCAAGATAAGTACCATGGGATTGGACTTCTTTGATATCCAAAGCTAATACAATGTCACTCCTAGTGTCCTGGGGAGTCCTAGAGCTAAAAAGAATAGTAGATTTATCAGGGTTGATGTGTAGTCCTGAAACTAGCTCAAAATCTTGAAGGAGGACATTTATCCGAGAAGCATTAGATATGGAGGTAGGGGAGAAAAGCATGTAGTCATCGGCAAAAAAAAGATGATTAAGTTCCAGCGCACCACAAGCAATTTTAATGCCTGGGAGTCTTGGAATCCCTCTATTGGAAGTGAGTCTTTGGGATAGAGTCTCATGACATAAGATGAAGAGGTAAGGACTAAGGGGACAACCTTGACAAATACCTCTTTGGGGGACAATTTTCTTGGAAAGGGCACCATTTATCTTGATCTGGTATTCCACTGTGGTAACACATTGCATCACCCACTGAACCCACTAATCAGCGAAACCAAGGTGTCTCAATGTATGTTCAATAAAAGACCACTCTAATTTGTCATAGGCCTTGCACAGGTCAAGTTTCAGAGCCATTAATCTAGAAGTAGATTTTGATTTTTTGAGAAAATACAAATATTCATGGGCAAGATATATATTATCTGAGATGGCTTGACCTGGAACGAAGGCACTCAGAGTCTGGCTAATGATGGACTTGAGAATAGGTTTGAGACGATTAGCGAGACATTTGGCTATGACTTTATAAGGAGTGGTGCAAAGACTGATAGAACGAAAATGAGAGACCTCCTGGGGGTGCCCCCTTTTGGGGATGAGAGAGGTAATTGTCTTGTTTAGGCTTCGAAGCATATAACCCCCGTTGAAAAAGTGTTGGACCCCATGAACAAAATCTAACCCAAGCCTATCCCAATGTTTCTGAAAGAAACGAGCTGGGAGACCATCAAAACCCGAGGCTTTGGTGCCTTTCATTTGAAAAAGGGTATTTTTGATTTCATCACTTGAGAAAGGGGAACAGAGGTAGAGTTATTTAAAGTTGTAATGCATGGAGATGTACTAGAGAGAAATTCCTGGGGGGAAATTGGAGAAGATGTGGAGAAAATGGTTAAAAAATTAGAGCAAATTTCAGTGTGAATTTGAGATTCCTCAATTAGCCAATGACCATAGCTGTCTTTGAGTTTGGTGATAGAGTTTTCCTGGTCCTATTGGTGATGAAAGCATGGAAAAACTTGGTGTTCCTATCACCCTCTTGAAGCCAAAGAACCCTAGACCTTTGACACCAAAATTTCTCCTCTGCTAAGAGTTGTTTTTCAATTTCCTTTTTGAGAGAGTGATTGTTTGAGGCTTGGAAGGAAAGATTGAGTAAATTCTGAATCATTATCCATCATAATCCCACCTGTAGGTCTCTTCTCTGAGCTCCACCATCGAATTGTTGGATGGCATTTCCGTAACTATGTAGTAAATAATCTCGTAACATAAACCAAACAAAATCGGTTTTGGAGAACAAGAAAATGACTAGTCATTCCCAACTTGGTTTAGAAAAGTCCAATCAATCCTTAATTGCAACCCCAAATTAATCCATTGGATATGCCAATTCATTCTAATGACCTCATAAATGTTTCGGCCATAAAGAAAATCGTTTTACAGCAAAGTAATCCGATATGTTAACCATTACTATTTTCTTCTCTAGTGGAAAATAGCCGCGTGAGCCTCTCACGCTTGGCTTTCTCTCTCATTCTTTCTCCTTGGATGAATATTCTCTCTCTTCCTCTTATTGTGAGGGAAGGGTATTACATTTTCAAATATAGAGAAGTTATTTCAAGCATGCAAAAAGAGATACATGAAATACTGAACAGTGGATCCTCTCTTGGAGGGGTCTTCCAATGATTTCTTCAATGAGTCATAAGTTTCAACGACGTGAAATGTGCTAATTCGACGATTAGGGTAAATTTAATGAATACATGTCGATTTGAATATTGTACATAACTAACTGTCGAAGGGTTGTTTAGTCGGCAATGATCGACACATCTCAATAAAAAAGTCACGGGTTCAACGCTCTATATGGTATATATAATAGTCTCCATTCCCTAATATAAATCTTATTAATTTAAAAAAGAATAATATACGTAATTGAATTCTATAACTTATTAGACACTCATTGTGCACTTATTGGGTCATCTTCAAACCAGTCACAAAGATTGAGGGGCCTATAGGCTCTAGGGGGAGAAGGTATGGATGGAGATTTGAATTCAAGATTTCCTTGGTTTTATTGCCTTTGCATAGACACGTCTACGGTAAATATCATTGAATAGAATCCAAGTTTCCAAGTTTTGATCCTATACGGTAAATATATTTTCATGTATGTCTTAATTTTTCTGTATAATTTTTTACAGTATATATAACCCTCTGATCTATATTTGCTTGAATGTTAATTCCAACAAAAGGCAAGGACCACCACAAAGTGTGATTTGGTAAACCGTGTGCTTGACTTTTGCTGATTAAACCTCTTAGGAGAGTCTATGTGGTCTCTATTCTTATCCATTCTTACCCTTTGCTTCCAAAGATACTATTCTGGTACACTTGTTTGTGTGTATTTGCTCCTTTCTTTTTCTTTCTTTCTCCCTAACTCACCTATCTCAAATGAAAGATGGGTATATGGGATACCTTACCGCCTCTTTCTTGACTTCAGAAAAGCACTTAAGAAGCTGACCCAAATTCTTCACAAAACAGAGTCATTGCCAACTTTTGGTCATACAGGAAAGAAAGCTACATTCCCCTACCACCACCACTTTCACTCTTTTGTTCTGACTTCTAACCTTCTATCACTTTCCCACTTAGGGTTTTGAAAACATCTTCCCTCTTTATGCTTCAGAGAGTGGCTAGCACATCAAATCTTTCCTCTTTATGCTGAATATAGTGGGAGAACCACTTCATGTGGGTAAATTTGTCATCAACATCATAGTCAGCATCATCTTCTTTCTCACCCAAATTATTGTTTGGAATGAATGGAAAGATATTTAATTAAAAAAGAATGATTTAGCTTATGTGATACCCACAAACAATGTTTTAGGGATTTTTTTAATAAAAATAAAAGATATGATTGATTTGCATTAAAGGTAAAAAGATCACATCACAGAGTTCACACTTGGAGCTTACTACATCATGAAGTGACTCAACAACTGGATAAAGATAAGAGAAGCTTGAGAGAAGTACATAACACATGGAAAAAGGGTTTTTCTTTTTTCCCATTTGAGAATGAAATGAACTTATTGCTTCCCCTCATATATGAGTTGCACTAGTGGAGGGTGGAGACTCAGTTTTGTAATTTATGGGTCAGGTTTACTAAGTTAGACTTCATAAAGGAAGTTTGAGTCTGAAACCCATCACACAAAGTATACTTTTCAAGTATGAGTTGCTCTTATAAGTCTTTAAAGCAATATAATCCAAGCATTAGGGTTTTTCATGTTGAAAATTGGACAGAATGAGGATGATCTTGACAGAATCCAGTTTTTAAAACTTTGGCAATATAGGGATGGTAGAGTGGTAAGATCCATACTTTTTAGTGGAGAGGTCATGGTTTGACCCTTGCGGACGACAAAGCTCCCTCTGAGGATGTAATTGAGGTGCATGTAAGTTAGTCCAGATGAACCTCATACACCAACAAAAGAGAAGATCAAAATGGATGTTCCAATACTAGAATGATCGTTATCCAAGCAATAAAAGTATAATTTGAGAATTGAGAATTGAGATTTTTTTTATATCAATTTTCATGCTCATCCTTTGACAATGAAATCATTCTCATTTGTGTGTTTGGTATCTATTCTAGAACCTATTTTTATTTAAAGAACAAATTGCAAAATCCATCAAGATAAAACTTTAAACATGCTTATGAAGTAAATCCTTTTTTATACAAGTAGATCAAGTAAATTTTCCAAAATATAAGCAAGGCTAACCGAATCGAATGCTATAAGGACATCCAAGACATTAATAAGCGATCCTATGAAATATCAGATTATTCATTGATAATTGTCACTTTTTTACATTTTTTATTATGGAGATTTCTAATATCTAGAATTTCAAATTATAGCTTTCAAATCTTTGGAGTCATAATTTATAAAATTAAATGTTTGGTTGTGGATGATCTATTTTTAAAGGAAAAATATTTGATCGATGATTTTCGTGACTGTCCAGATATTATCCGATCCAGATTTAAGCAATTACTCCTAAATCGAATCCGTTTTAGTGTAAAGGTGAATCCAGATTTCATGAATCTAGATATTTTTACAATCAAAAGAAAATTTCGGATTCGGGATACCTTTAAAAAATCTAATGGAGTTATTATTGTGCGAATTGAGGCGAGATTTTAGGCTATCCATTTACTGGTCTACTTTAAACATACTTATGATATATAAATATTTTTTTTTTATACAAGTAGATCAAGAAATTTTAATTTTCCAAAGTATAAGCACGGCTTAACGGTAATACTATAAAGCACAAGACATTAAAAGCAATTTATGAATTATGAGATTATCCAACCATACTTAACGGAATTTATTATAATGGAGTTTATTATTGTGCAAATTGAGGAGAGATTTTAGGTGTCTTTGCCAATTTGATACATTCTTGGGACGTCTATGATTTTCAGACAATTTTGGTTGCCCTTAAAAGTTTCCTTCAAAACAAATATTATTTTAGTCTCGAGTTCAAAGTACGGCATCATTTTATTCTATTTTATTATTAGAAGCTGGTTCGAGAATGAACATTGACACAAAAAAGACCTTGAGGTTGAGCGCAAAAGGTCTAGAAAGATATTAGTATATATTAATCTTGGGTTCTTTGTAAAACCATTAGTTTCTTGAGACAATAATTATTGTTAAGGAATTAATCAATGAAAGATACTCTTAATTAGTCATTGCTTACTCTAATAATTGAGGGTTTAGGTTGAAGGTCAAATTGGCACAAAATAGATTTCATTTAAGTAGGTATGATCCTCATGAGACCTAAATATTGAAAACATAATATAAAAACTTTTTGTAAAAAAAATTCAGATGATATAGCAAATTCTTCATATTTGCTTGAGTGGGGTGGTCAAACACAAGACAGCAATATTAGGGTTTAGATGATGTGTTTTGGTCCAATTAGAAATCAGCTGAATAGTAGGTTGGATTTAGTCTATTCTACTATTACTACTATTCTATTCCAGGTACATTATTAGTTCACTCTATTCTATCGTTATTTGGCTTAGGCATTGGATCCAACCGATACAATACATATAGATACGTTTCTCTATTGGATTGCATTAAAATATATTAATTAGTACGATACAATACTTGAAATAAAATGATATGTCTCTTAAAATCACCTCACCAAATACGATGATATTCGATATTGACATTATAAACCTTGAACTAGTGTATCTTATCCAAAGTTGAGGTTTGTGTAGACCAGCATAAGATTCTATCAATAACATTGTATACAAGTGTTACTTTTCTTTTCTTTTTTTGTCATTTGACACCTTGGGGTGGAGGATTCACATCAACAAGTGTTACATTTCATTTATTATTTTTGTTGATTCTATATTTCTTGATTTGATGTGGCAGGTGTAATTTATTATAGAGATAATATGATATCATCATATTTTGTCATTGAAAGAAGGGATATATTTATTGATTACACGCCTCACATCAATAAGACTAATAGCTAGGAGTGAACTTACGCATCCATGATGGGGTATAGCATGGTCATTCCCCACCCCCGAAAAATTGAAAAGGAAAAATTACACTATACCATACATTTGTAATTAAAGAAAAAATATGATAAATTAGAAACTAACTCCCTAGTTCGCTCTTGATCTAGACCTGGTTCTTGAGACCAAAACAATGGTGAGAGTGGACCACATCTGGAGACAAGAAGCCACATCCTATGATTAAGTCAATTTAAGTAGGTAAACCAGAGATTCCCCTTGAGGAATAAATGCTCAAAGGATCTGAGAAGAGAATGTTCTTGAGGAACTAATGCAGGAGAGTAATGCCTGAAGTATTCAAGTCTTTTTGGCTTACCGTTAGTTGTATACAGAATGGTTATATATGCAGCTGGTCCATACCTAAACTAACGATGGATGTGTCGTAGCCCAATGATGAGGAAGGCTCGGATGAAGAGTGGTCATGGCCTCTTGGTGAGACTTGCACAACAAGTTGATACGCATAGCTCTCAAGACAACTGGTGATCCCACAGGCGAATCAAGATATCAGAGTTAAGTTGATCTTGATGTGACACCATTCTCCAGTTGGGGGGGGGGGGACAAAACAGGGGTATGCAATACTCAAGGCAGGCTTTGGGCGAATGAGAAACTTCTAGGCTATCCATGCGCATTTTTAATGAAACTCAATGCATTCAATACTGAATTAAATGTTGGAGATTTACATCTGGGCAAGGATGCACCAAATCTTCTACCAGTATTGTTTCCTCTGAGAAGCCCCATAATGATAGCTATGTGCCATTGTGATGCATGATTCTTGACTTCTCAGCTAGTATCTCCTCCGAGAAGTCTCATGACTGAAAAACGTCAACTGAACTATCTTGGACCAAGCTTGAACCGTGGGTTTGGTTCAAGTGACTTACTCCGTTTCAAGGATTCGGACCGTAATGACCATAACAAACCATGAATGTGAAAAATGGCGATATCATTGTTAATCTTCCAATGCATTCTACAGTTAGCCATTATTTGAGATTAATGTATCTAACTTCCTAGTTGATCCTTTTGCCTTGAATGTTCTTGGATCATATCTAGTTTTTGTGGTTTATCATCGATGCCAATGACAAAATTGTCTTTAGAGCTTTTATCTCTCAATATTGGCCGGAATGCAACCTTCATAGATGGTCCTCTAAATCTCCCTCTGTGATGTGATTTGCATCTCTTCATCAAAAGTTTCTTGTAGACTCCTTAAAGAACAAACACTTTGTTGTTACATGAGAATTAGACCTAAATTCATATATTTTGTCTTGATCATGTTACTCATAAGTTATAATTACTATTCCTCACCCCCCCCCCCCCCCGCCCCCTTTTTATTCTCCTTTCCAGATTGTTTGTTGGGTTTGAGAACGTCTTGTAATTTGTAGGACTTGTAATTGTAATTGGGATGGGTTTTAGTTTAGTTTAGTAGTACATGGGTATAGTTTTAATTATATGAAAAATTAGGGTGTTGAATTTTCCTATAAATATTGTCTCCGTGGGATAATAGAAAAAGGACTAGCAAAATGATAGCAAATTGTGAAGTGGAAAGACACACAAAGAGGTTTTTATATGGGAAATTTTACTGAATACTAAATTTCATATTTCTTACCATTGAAATGAATTTTACTTGTATTCTTCTTTGTAATTTCGCATCTATTACCAACATTGTTTAATATATTTATTATTCATCTTAAGAAAGAAAATCAAACTTCCTAGACACTTGATCTTAGATATAATTTATTTAATTTTTCTATTTCAAAATCCAATATTTATTTTAAAAAGCAATTCTTATGGTTGTCACCTCTTCAATGTTAACTGGTGCGCCTAGTGGAAGCTCCCATCATATCATATCATAGTAGAATGATAAATATGCTAAAGGACTCAAAGTGGACCCCACTTTATCCTTTTCAGGTAAAGAGTTAGGCTGGTTCTTCCACTATATATAATCCTATTTTTTAACTACAAGATCTTTGAAGATAATAATATTTAATAATCCTCTGAACCTTATAAGCACTAAAAAAAACTGAAAAGTTTAGTAGAAGAAACCACAACCATCTAAAAATGATCTGGAATTTGGGAGCTAAGTATTCTTATTCTCCCTTAAATAAGTTGTCATTTAATCTAAATAACTGATGCACTAGTTTGAGGATCAAAATAATATGGCACAATTCTTTAAAAATTAAATAATTATTGAGGATTAAATATGGCACAATTTCTTGACTGAGTGGTGTTTGTTTAATCCGAGTCCGGCGCCCCGAGAAGCATCCCCGCATGCCCCCACCGGGGCCAAAAAGTTTTTTTTTGGTTCCAAAAAGGAGGGGCCTCGGGTGGCGGGAAGGCGGATCCGGCCTAAGTATGAGCTCTTGCTCTTTTTCGCCCAAATAAATAATTATTAAACTACTAAACTGCTCATTATTAGAAGAATTTGAATGTCACATCAATGATTTTTTATGGAAAAAATGATTCAAGAACCCCTTTTATGTAAATATCAATTAAACAAATACAGTTAATTTTATGTTAAAAGGAAAAAATAAGAAAATAAAATGAGATGAAAATCACAATCTTGGAAAACAAAATCCTAATATATAATAAAATTCTTCACATGTACTAGAATTGGGTGGTGAAACAGGAAATGACATTTCGATTGATTAATCCAAGAGTTCAGAAAATGGGAAAAGATTCAATTAGAAGAGACTCAAATCAAATGAGTAAGTGGGTTTTAATCCAAGGGCATTTCAAAATGAAGCACATATAAGTGGGTTTTAATTTACTATGACTTTGCATTAAAAGAATGGGTAAAGAGTTATGCTTAAGCACCAGGCAACAAAGAAGAAAATATACCAAAAAAATCAATATACCTCGTGCATGGAAGTGGGAAAGAAATTTTTTGTGGTCAAAAGGGAAAAATGATCTTATAAAAAAGAAGTAATGGAAAGCATGATAAAAATGATGATGATGGCAATAAATGATTTAAATGCCTTCTTCTCTCCAAATTAAAATTTTTGAATATTTTTTTAGATGTTACATAGCTCTCCCCCTTCCCCTAAAAAAGGAACCATCAATTTTTTTTTTGGTATGTAAAAGGTTCAAAATTTTATTGTCATTTGGGGTCGAATACTTTGCCTAATGTATCTTTTCTAGGGAAAGAAATATAGTTTTGTTAAAGTAATAAAGAGTTACAAGGTTACAATATATAGTATTTCTTTTCATTAACATCATTTTGGATCATTGCAAAAAGAACTACCAAGAGAGAAAGAGGATGAAAATATATTTCTTGATTGATTATGAAAAGTCAACTAAGAAATTTGTACTAAAAATTGGCTTAATGTACTTTATTAAGTGACTAAAGCAAATTTGATGCTTTAAATCACCCATTATAAGTTTAGGTGATAGAACGTTGAAGGGTTGTTCAATCGGTAAGACCAATATTTTTTAGTGAAGAGAAGTCATGAGTTCGACTTTCGCTGATAGGTGTATCTAATACCCTTTCTCTAACATGTAAACTCACATATTTCTTAAAAAATGTTTAGATGCTTGTAAGAAATTGAAAACCAACAAATATAACTAAAATTTTTAATTAATCTATTATTTATTTATTTATTTTTTCTGTCCAAAGTTACTACTGTGTACAATAAAGTTTCATGATTTGTCTTTGTCATGGTCAAATGATGTCTTCCTCAAACTTTTCACCTTTTTATTTGATATGGTGTTCTTGTTGGAGAAAGAAAAAAAGATATGGTTTTCCTCAAACTTACACGAAACCCGTTAATTAGAAGAATTAGTAATTGAAGAAACGAATCTCACCCAGATAATTGAGGTTTTAAAATCTTTCGGGAACTCTCCATAGTGTATATTTATGTGTTTCTTTTTGATAGGTTTTCATTGCTAATGACAATGCTGAAGGTGAAAACAAAGAGAAGCTAATACAAATGGCTTTATCTTATATGTATTTATCTTCGGATTATCATTTAATAATCAAATCACCAAGTGGGCAGCTTGCCTCACCCATTGTCGATTGCCACGTTTCTCTTGGTTGTGCTGGATCACACTTTGAGTTCATATATTCCTTCCTTTTTAATCTTGAATGGCTGAGAATTAAAGGGAGAGAAGAGTGAGAAAGAGTGTGAGCAAAGAGGAAGGTTGAACTTGAGGCTTGAGTCCGAGGAATTGGATTGCCCCACCAAAATTAAGAAAAAAACAAAAAGGATCGATTTGGAGATTTGTGCCACTTTCCCATTGCTAAATGCTTTAATGCTCAATGCTCATAGCGTTTAGGAGATGTGGACAAAGAGGTAGGCCGGCAAAACTTGCATACCATCCCACATTTGAACCAGCTGTTGTCTTTCAACTCTGAATTCATAAGCTCTTAAATGGAGGAGAGATCAAACCAGTGAAGGAGGAAAGAAAGAAAGAAAGAGAAAGACTACGAGAGGAAAGTAAACCCAGTTCCTCCAGAACCCATTTGGGATTTTTGCTTTGGGAGGTACTTTTATAGGACTTTTGAGCTTCTTCAAGGTTTTGGACTTGTGCAGCCTGTGATGAAATGATGACCACCGAAGGGGAATCCTATTCCCACGAGCAGCATGAGATGGGTTCATGCGAGAAAATAGTTGTTACATCACCACCAGATAACAAGGTATTTTCTTCTCTGCGTGATTCTTCGTCTTTCAATTTTCTTTCCCCTTCTTCCTTTTACTGTTTCTCAGCTTTTTTTTTTTCATTTTTTTAGCCAGTTTTTGCTTAGGTGTCCTCTGTCCTGTAACCGAAAAGTTGTGGAGTAACTGAACTGCTTGCAGAAACCCTTGATGGGCTACTCTTAATTTTGGTTTTTATGGTTCCACTTCCCATTTTTTTGTCCTTAGCTTTCTGTGCTCACTTTTGTTTCATCCATGGCCCTGGTTTTCATTTTTGAAGAGTCCAGAATCCCCAGCATTATCATCTAGGTGTCCTTTCAATTTTATATAGAAAATTTTGTTATCAGACGTCCATGCCTCTACTTCCTCTTTTGCTTTTTAGAAAGAAAGAACCAAAAATAGTAACAATAATTGAAAAAAGAAAGAGGGCACCCGTTTACCTGTGTATTTTTATCCACAATCATGGATACTGGAATCATGTTCCTCTGCACGTCTGAGTATGTGTGAGACGTAATCACCTGTTCCATCTCTGCCATTGACAAGGCGAGGAGGGGTATCAATGCTGACAAAAAAAGAAAACTTGTTGCCTCCCACATACTTTGTATATATTTTAGTAATTAGAGGTAAAGATCTAAAATGAGCTCATTGATTTGATGATTCAGTCTCAGAAGATTAAATTAAAGAGTGAGAGTTGATTTTCCCTTGTGAAAGGATGAAACTGTATGTCCGTTATGAAACTAAAAACAAGTGATTAGTCTGGAGAAACAATCCAAATTAGTTTTGAAAATCTCCTTGTTTACAATTTTGAACAGAGTCTATCAAACCTCAATTGTAAGTGTTCCTAAAGGCACTGTTTAAAAAATAAATTTATTTATATGTAAACTCATACAAGTACAATAGCAGTTATACTTCTATGGGTATAAGAAATATAACTTATATTTCCAATTTCAATGGCTGGGTTGGGTAGTGAAGAAGCAGTACGTAGCTAGGAAGGGTTGATGACCAAGAGTTTGTGTTGATCTTCCATGCCCCTTCCTTGTACTTCTACATTAACCTTCTATCTCTAATAGAATCCGTGTACCCAACCCCCTTTAAGTTTGGATAAGCTGAGTTATTGTTCAACTCACAGAAGTACAATGGCATCACAACAGCAACAAGAGATCCTCCTAGAATGGAAGCAGCTCAGAGAGCTTAAGCTTCCATTCCTTTCTGTCCAAGTCAGTTTTATTTGTAAAAATTTTATTTTCTGATCTTATTTTGAAGAGAAAGGTTGGGTAAAGCTTTTTGTTTTTCGGGGAAGTTAATGAAATCAAATGATTTGACTCTTTTCTTTGGGTTACTTACAGGTCATATTAAATGGATAAGTTTATGTTTACTACCATGTTTCCAAACTTTTACTTTCATCTTAGACTTAAGAGTAAAGAAAGAATATGTTGCCTATCATATCCTTTCATGTAGTCTAAAATGCAGAATGTTGGTTTACCACCAATGGTTCTAATAATTTCCATATTATGTCATCAATTTGAGGGAGCTGAATTGAGTTGGTTAGTATGGAACCAGCCTAGCTCCATTTTGCTGGAGTTGTTGAACTGCTTCATCTAAAGTAAGTCCTTCTCTTCCTTTGCAGGCTGATGGTTCAACTGAAATGACAGCAAAAATCCCTCCTGTTCCACACTGGAGAAAACAAAACCTCTTCTTGGAGATACCCTCAAGAAAATTGAACACCTGTTAGGATTTTGTGAGAATTAATATGCCCCCAACACCAAGTCCCACCTCTCAGGAATTTACAAGAATAAATGTGCTCCCGACACCAAGTCCAACTCCCACAAGAAAGAATCTTCCCCCGAAAGTACCAAGCCCTAGTTCTGCAAGAATAAATGAGTCCCCTGGTACCTCCTCATACAGAGGAAGGTCCTCTAAAAGGGGCCTACCACGAATGAACTTCAAGTACCGGAATTCAGCGGTAGACATTGAGAAGGCAGCTGCCATAGCTCTAGGCACTCCAACAACAGGTCAGCGTGACAAGCTCTATGTCTCAAGGTCATCGTCCCTTTCTAAGCTATTAACACCAAATATGAAGAGAACATCATCACTCCCTGTTACCCCAATTGCTGTCACAAATCCAGATTCAGCACGTGGAGGAAACATGGTTGATCCTTCAAATTCAAATGTAAGGTTTTGAAACCTTATCGACTTGCTTATGTACCTATCAATGCCACAAGTCATGCATTACATCATTCTAGCATTCTAGCAAGTTCCTGGCTTTGATACAAAAGGAAAGCTGATCTTGTAATTAGTTGTGATAGGAAAGATGGATCTCACACAATGATCTCAGGATCATATATTCGATAATTCCTGCATCTAGGTGATCTTCCAGGCCAAAATTATTAGTAAGCTACAATCTAATGCATGCTCCCATGCTGTGGGAGCGTTCTGCCAGTTGTATTCCTGAGACTTTTTACAAGGAGATTGATTTGGTGGTTGCCACTATCCTTGTGCTGCAGTTACTGGAGTGGGATATACGTGGAGGAATAGCTGGATGCATATTTTTGATTGTCACCCAGTTCCCACTCCACCTTTACATGGTTATTGAGTGTGGCAAAATATTAGAGGATGGCCTCGTTTTGTCCTACATCCTTGTTCAAGTATTTCCCCTGCACTACTTCATCCAATTTTACTGTTTATTCTTAAACTTTTTTACTTTCCCAGAAGAAGGGCCCACAACAAAAGATATCCCGTTCACTGTCGGTCCCTGCAAACAACAAAGGAGTAGGGATAAGGCGAACAGATTCATTAGGTGGTATCTTTCGTGTCATTCCATCAACTCCAAGAGTGGCAGAAGGGAACGCTGCCATATCAAATGCAACAACTCCTACAGCGGATGCTGGTATATTACTTTTCCTAAGATCATCCTACTATTTTTGACCTGGGCAGATTTCAAATTACTGTAATTGTTTATGTCATATCTCCTATGTCATTTTGAACTACTTGAGAAGTCACCAGTACTTAAGTAGAATATTGACTTTGATAGGGAAAATTCATTGTAGAAACTGATAGAAAATCAGTTGTCAGCCCAATGCTCGTTATCTGGATTAACAGAAGAAAGTTGCATGTTAGCATATGCTGACTTGTTCTGAGTCCTCATCTACTTGTAGAAATTGAGTCAAACTCCTCTTGTTTTCTGATGATGGGTTCTCATGTATACTCCACATTTCTAGCTTTAAGAGTTACAATCCCATTTTCTATGTTGTAATATCAACAAATATCTTACCTCAGTCTCTTGATTCAGATAACAATGATGCTGATGGTGAAGATATTCCTGAAGAAGAGGCTGTGTGTAGAATTTGTTTGATTGGACTGGGTGAAGGAGGTGACACCCTGAAGATGGAATGTAGCTGCAAAGGCGAACTTGCACTGGCCCACCAAGAATGTGCTATAAAATGGTTTAGCATCAAGGGTAACAAAAATTGCGATGTCTGTAAGCAAGAGGTCCAAAACTTACCAGTCACCCTATTACGGATACAAAACATTCGAAGATTTAATCCAGATACACTTAGGTCCAGGCAGATTGCTGTTTCTCAGTACAGGCAAGGACATTCATGCATTTTTTTCTTCCTAATATCAGTATTCATTTTTCACTGTACTATAACATGCTAGATGATATTTTAAGTTTTTTATTGTCAGAAATTAGATAGGCTGTTGAAATCAAGATGAAAAGGCTTGGTTGAGCACCATCTCTGACACAGTACTTGATAGGAATTTGTTTGCATGTGCTTTGGTGCCTTTTTTTTCCTTCCTTCCCTGGGGCCAGGGGCAACCCATGCGGAGAGGGGGGGGGGTTGAGAAAGATGCTATGGGGATGACTTTTCAGTGCCTTCTCAAATCTGGTGAAGTAACTGTTATAATTGAGAAAGGAAGTACAAATGCAATGAAAGAAAATTAGGGAAAACCATAGGGGTAAGGCAGCCAATAGGATAAAAAGTGAAATAACAGACTTTGCTCTTAATTTCAAGGGAAACTAGAAGATATCAAGGCTGCTGATTTCTAGCCTATTAGCATAGTGTTCAGCCTCCTAGGAAATGCAAACAACATTTGATATCAGCCTCTCGATTAAGTAATAAGTATACTTCATCAACCTTAGACACTGTAGTTCTTTATCTTTACTGTAAGCAGTCTTCTTTGGACCAAAGTAAAACAAAATAAATTGCTCCAAACTATCACAATCAGGCCCCTTCTCCCACACAGAAAATAATGAAAAAACAATAAAAATCTTTGTGCATATGTCGAAACTTTATTGCATGAACTACTTCTCCTGTCACTTGATTTTAAATGTCCACTCTGTTGGCACTGAATTCTAAATATTGCAGTCGATTTCCCATAGAAAATTTCCTGAATCTTTGTATTCGTATCTTACAGAGTATGGCAGGATGTACCTGTTCTTGTCATTGTTAGCATGCTTGCGTACTTCTGTTTTCTGGAGCAGCTTCTGGTAAGATTATTTAGCATCCATATAGAGCTTAATTTACATCCATATGCAGCTATTTCAATCTGTCAATTTCTTCTTGGTAATGTTTCTGTTGCTGTGCAGGTAATCAAAATGGGTACTGGTGCAATTGCCATGTCCTTGCCATTTTCCTGCATACTTGGTCTTCTTGCATCCATGACATCATCAACCATGGGTAATCTAACTGTAATCCCAAAAAAGATATTTCAATTGCCTGAATCTTTGTAAGAAGTTTAGAGATATAAACATCAGAACCCATGCATGTGAAGCCCAAAAAAGGCATTCTCCTAGTCATTTTCAAGGTCAAGTTAAAAAAAAGAAAGAAGGCAACCTGATAATAATTATTCCTTAAGTCCTACAATGACCATCACTCTGAAAAATCCCACACCCACTGTTTAAATAAAATGTTAAATTAATCCCCACCCCATCTGTTTTCAAAGTTGTTTGGGGATAGCCAAAAAAGGGAAGGAATGCATTAGCAGGACAGATGGATTACTTAGAAAACCCTTTAAACCCCATTGATGATTATGCTCATCCATTTAGGTTTGAGTTTTGACCAGCCAAGTAGTGTCCGTCTAGTGTCTACTGTCAGTAACTCCATGCATGTGTAACTGCAAAACTTGGTGCTCCTTCTATATTGGAGAATTTTTTCCATTCTTATCAATGAAATCTCATATATAATCTTCTTGTTCTCTGCAACGTTTATTAACTCTCTTCTTAATCGTTTTCCAGTGAAGAGAAGATTTGTATGGGTCTATGCATCAGTTCAATTTGCTCTAGTGGTTCTTTGTGCTCATATTTTCTACTCATTGGTAAGTCTTTACCATTAAGTAACATTTGGAGCCTGCTTAGTTCAGTCTAAAACTTCTGAGATCATGATTAGTGAAACCTGAATGTTCACAGCAAAATCTTCCCAAACTAACTGTTAAATAGGAATTTCTGAACTGGATGCAAGAAGAATTCTTTTACTTTATTGTAACCTTACTGAGATTTGTTGAATCAGCTGTGAGCTGTCTGTCCAGGTTTCTAGGCTTAATTCTGGCAGATTCTTAGTGGATGCTATTCATTTTTGAAATGTTTACGTATGGTAAAATGGTGACTCACCTGAAAGAATTTGCTGTCTCTGTTGCTTGTCCATCTACAGCTTCATATGCAAGCCGTTTTATCCATCCTTCTTGCCACCTTTGGTGGTTTTGGTGTTACAATGAGTGGCAATTCAATTATCGTTGAGTTCTTGAGATGGAGGAGCAGGCAGCGCACTAGATCAGATTTTCGCCACAGCCCACAAGAAGTTTCATCTCAGACAGTACCTGGGCACCCCCAAAATGAAGCTGGAAATTTAAATAATCCACAAGGGATTTGAAGTAGCACTTGTAGAATGGTTGTAGCAAAATCTAGATGGTGTACCTGTACAGCAATTGGAGAATATACAGAAGCTATCAGTTTCTATGTTAGGAATAAAGATCTGAGTTTCATGTACCTCTCTATTGAGTGCTTTATATTAGTCATTAGGACCAACAGATGGTTGTATCAGTTTTGTATAACAGGTTGAGAATATAATGGAATTGAATTGCCACATTTCATTGCCCGAAAGACATTATTGCCATTCTTCCAAAATGATCAGCTTCAGGCATATGAACGAGTTTGGATCCTTTCTTTGGAGGGGCTTTTCCAATGAGTGCTTCCAATGAGTGCCCAATGTTATAGGTTAGTGCGTGTTTATTCTAATCCAAGGATTAAAAAAATCTAATGGGTGTTATTGGATTAGAATATTATACGTGGCTGAATACTATAATTCATTTGGTATTTATTGGAAGATTTCCTCCAAAAGAGAGGAGTCAAATATTGTACAAACACATGTGAGATGTTTGTAGGAATAAAGGTGGGGTGGGAAAATTTTTGAAAAAAAAACTTTTCTTACTTTTCCTTTAAATTCAAAAGTGTAAATTGTTTGGTTGTTTGGGGTGAGAACGTGAGAGACAAATCTGGTAAGGTGGCAACCCAACTTTTCCACCTCAAGCCTTTTTAAAATCCCACAAATTTGGTGGGATTTTGTGAAAAAGTTTGAAAAAGTAAAAAGTGTGACCCACTACTATCACTTTCACACAAACTTTTTCCTTTTCTTTTCTTCTTCCTCACCCCCACTATACATGGGGTTCACATGTTTTTTTTTCCCACCACTTTTTTTTCTACCCCACCTTTGCAAGCAAATGCAGCCTTAGAGATAGACTCACATGGTAGATTTTGTCTACATGCCTCACATGCATTTGCATTCACCTAAATAATTATTCATTGAAGCTCTCTAGAACCTTCTATTAAGGTTTAAAGTGTTGGTATCGAATACCAATCAATTAAGTGATTTTAAGAGACGTATTGTTTTCTATCAAGCATTTTATCGTATTGGCCAATGTATTTTAGTGCAATTCAATAAAGAAATATATCGATATGTATTGTATTGGATGTATCCTATATGGATACGTATCAGCTAATATTGTGGGATATCTTAAACCTTGCCTTCAATATATCTTAGAATTTGGTGTTTGGGTCCGCTAACATGCATCTTGACTAATCCTTAGGGGCAGCGCTTACACGAACAGGGGGAGAAACTTTACCTCTAAATAGATTTCAACTCGTGACCTTTTATGTTTTAGTCAACCATGGCATAAAGCTAGTGTTGTATTATTTTTAATATAATAAAATAATATATGTTTCATTTTATTGGATTTATAAGTGTCGAAAACTTTCCTTAATTTATTTTAGGAAAGTGTCTTTTTATATAGTCCCACATTGGAAACCGAGGTGTCGGAATCCAAGTTAATTAATAGGTACTACCTATTAACTTTGATTTATATTAATGAGACACGTCAATGCGTGTGTAATGTATGAGCGAGGATGGTGTACCGAGCGCGCACGCGTGGCGTGGGCTGTTTTGGCATTTATGGCGCACACATTTAGCACTTTGCACGCGGCGATGGAAGTAGATCCATAAGTATCTTTTTGATGGTTCAATTTGAACCATTAGATCGTGCGGCCGAACAATCCGACGGTTCATATTTGAATGTTAGCATTCGTATCCCCACAGAGAGGTGCACCCATACGAACATAGTCATGAACTGTTCAGAAGAGGCACCTCAATGCCTATAAATACTTTCTAGCTTCACAATAGCAAGACATGAAAATTCTGAAGTCTTCTTTGTTCTTGAGTTTAGTCTGTGCTTAGCAAAACTTGGGAGATTCAACTCAAAGTTGCGCTTCTTTGTATCCTGGGAGACGGTTCGCAGTACCTCATAGCACCTTGATGTGAGGGCGAATTATGTCTTAAGGAAAACGACGTTATAATGCGCCTAGAAGTTCCTACTTTCATACTGTGATCTCTTATTCGGTTCTTTTACAGCTAGAGCAGATCCGATCCCAAGGGTTGGAAACCCATACTATATCTTTACTTTTCTCCTGACTTCATTGTACTCCAAGGTATTGTATTGTCTTCCATCAATTATATTTCTCTTCCGGGGTTCATACTTTTGATTTGCGCTAGTTGTCATCCCTAAATCCCATTATCCCTGATTAGCTTCGAGCCCTAGCTCTTGGGGCTTCTTGCCTGGTTCCTTCCCCATGGTCTATCTTGGCCTTCCGCTCATTCCTGG
Organism: Hakea prostrata; assembly: GCF_041222555.1. Taxonomy (NCBI): domain Eukaryota; kingdom Viridiplantae; phylum Streptophyta; class Magnoliopsida; order Proteales; family Proteaceae; genus Hakea; species Hakea prostrata. The sequence continues at coordinate 29,002,662 of NC_142602.1, forward strand.
TAGGCTCACTCATCATCATTGCCTTCCTATGCTAGACAATATTTGAAAAAAATTGCAGCTTTGAAAGGGTAAGCTTTTGTCTTTTGTTGGGCGAGTGGTCCTCATCTGTTATGTACTTCAGTCCACCTATCTCTATTGGTGCAAAATCTTCTCCATTCCCAAATCCACCATCCACGCGATGGAATCCTTATTCTGTGCCTTCCTTTGGAAAGGGCAGGAAGCCTCGTGCTTCATCCACCCGGTCAGTTGGTCCTCCATCTGTCACCCTACCTCAGAAGGGGGCCTGGGAATCCGCCGCATCTCAATGTCAACTTGGCTTGCCTTCTCAAACTTATATGGAAAATTGCCTCAAAGCAAGACTCCATTTGGGTTAGATGGGTTTATTCCTCGCTTCTTCGGTCGGATTCCTTATGGACTGTTCCTATATCCTCCAACCCTTCTTGGGTTTTGGAGGAAGCTCCTCCTTCTCCGCCCCGAGCTATCTCAACTATTATTATCTCCATCTCTACTAGCTCTTCTACTTCCTTTTGGCTCTATCCATGGCATCCGATGGGCATTTTCTATAAACACTTCGGTCCAGTGCTGTCTATGACAACAACATCCCCAAATTCACTCCCTTGTTGGCTTTCATTTCAAATGGATACTGGATCCCTACCCCTCAGCCCATTCTCACACAGGTTTAGGAATCCCTCCCCCATCTCTCTAGTTCCTCTTGTGACCTCACCTTTTGGCTCCCCTCCCCCACCAAAACCTTTTCCACCTCTTCGGCCTGGAACCTCCGTAGACCCCACAACCCTAAACCCCCTTGGCGCCCATTGGTTTGGTTTAGAGATTTCATCCCCCGTCACTCCCTTACCCTTTGGAGAGCCCTAAACCCTACCCTCCCCACCCAATCATTCCTTTCTGAATGCCACATCCCTATTAATCCGAATTGCATCATCTATTGGTCTGGCTTGGAAAACCTTGAGCACCTCTTTTTTTTTGCCCTTTCTCTAGATCTATCTGGGGAAAAGCCCTTTCCTCCATAATCCATATGGCCTCGTTTGAGGTGTTCCTTCGGGTTTGGTCGAGACTGGTCTTGGATTTTGAGAAACTTTTCAAGTGTTTCCATTTGTGATCGGATTGGCAAACTAGTGTTTTGTGCCTTGGTCTATCACCTTTGTGGGAGCGCAATCTTCAAAGATGGACTTTCGAATCTCGCTCCATAGATAGGATTTGGAATGCCATTTATTTTGATGTCTCTTATAGGCTAGTAGCTATCCCCCATCCCCCTGTTGATGATATCCCAAGGAATAGGCTTATTGTTGTCTCATGGGGTCTTAGTTCTTCTCTTCAGTCTTCTGCTTAAAGACCTTGTTCTATCGTTCTTTCCCTTAATATATTTGTTTATTCATTCAAAAAAAAAAAAAAAAAAAAAAAAAAAAAAGAACACTAGACAAAAGACTGTCCTCATTGAACTATTTTTATTCCAAATTGACTAAAAAAGAGGGGGAAGAAAGAAAAAAATCTGTAGTTGCTCCTTGGTAACTATTCGAGCAACTGTACACCCAAGGAGGGGAAAGGAAAATAACATATTTTGACTAATTGCGTCTTAAAAGAGAGAATGGTGTACCTTGGTGCTGGAAGGGTTGTTTGTTCTTTATTCCTATATCTTGATCCCCGTTGTGCAATTTAGCCTGTAGCAACCCACTGTGTCAAATTATTGAGGATCCCATGATGATATGCATTTTTCAAATTAGTGCATGTGGATCTTGTGATTCCAATGCTATTCATTTATAGAACATAATATAGAGGCACATCTGGAAAAGAAATTGATCTAAACCCAATTAAGGTTAGGAACACTTGGCCCCAAATAATACTAGGACAGAAATTAATACACTTCTGCTAGGTCTGAAGGAGAACAACCACCAAAACTTTGATCAGCTTTGGTTCAAATGCCTTGATTGTCAAATATAACCGAACAGTCTATGCTTGCCTTTTTGGCTGCACTTCTTTCAGTTTGGAGATGATTGGTGTGATTTTCTAACAATAGAATCTGTAGATGTTCTTATTTCTTGAACAGTCAACATTTGTTTGATTTGAATTCTATGATGAAATCTGTAGGCGGATATAGAAGAAGTGAACGCAATGTATCTGGATGCAAAGTCTTCTGCTAGGCTTCTACAAGAGCAGCAGGAAAGATACATCTCATAGTTTCACTTGCTGTTAATTTGGTCCATCTGTGTAATACTTCATTTTTTCAGATAGTTTAGAAGTGAATATTCAAACATCAGTTGGAGAAGAGCGAGGAATTCCATCCTAGTGACAATCAGAGGTGTCGAATGATCAAGTATTGGACTGAGGTCATGTCTACCCAAGTTTGTGCCGTGTCATCACAATTCTCTATTGCTTTTGTTGGAAATATATTACCACAGGGCAATCATATAAGACAAATAAAGCAGAATTAGAAAACTTATCTTGATTCAAATGGCATGAACAAAACCCTTTTCGAAAGCTTTGTTATGTACATCCATCTTGATAAACGAAAATTGACGGAGTTGAAACGTGCCGGTAACGACACTTTCTTTAAGGTATTTAAACGCCCCCGAATTGTGCACACGGGTCAAGAATGCATTTTCACCTCCAAGATCAGTCAACCCCTCCATCTCAGACGGTGCACTCCGTAATTGATGGACTAAGGGATCCGTAAAGCTACATTCACCAATTCGTTTTTTATGACACAATTTAAAGTAAACCAATGATTTTCAAAACGTTTGTGCCAAAAATAACAAACCCCTCCCACCTTTATATAGGAGAGCAAGAGACACCACCGAAGGTTGTCTCCAAAGGATATATTTTTTCCCTTAAGGCATGTTTGGTAGCCACCAAACTAGTCTTCCAAAAGAGACACCTATTGGCCATTTAGGTGTCTTTTAGGAAAAGACTCAGCCTTTAGAAAAATATATTTTTTGAATTTTCAAATGAAACTATGAAAATTACAACAATCCTCCACAAAATTCAAAAATTTCGAGAAAACAAAACTCTGAATTGGTGAATATATTAGACACAATAGGACACATCGTTATAGGTGTTTTTCGGACTTGAACCTATACTAGGTCTAATGAACCTCGCTACAGAGTACGGGTGAAGTCAGACTTCTTGAACCTTTCCTCAATGCGTAGCTGACAAGCTCATCAACCATATCCTATCAGTCGACTTTACGTGATAAGCCCTTTTATAAAATTTATTATTTTGGACATTTTTTTCCCTCTAATAAAAGAGAACAGGTCATGTCCCAGATCTCAGTCTCATGGATGTTTTGAGAATTCGCCTATATAATTCTCATCGGAAAGCGACCTTACTTCCTACATCCACTTAGGTCAGCTAGTGTGCACCACAATTAACACACCCCCACATTTTATAGGTTTCAGCTAATTAAGAACCTCTTGCTCAACCTCTTTCCTTGTGGTGGTACTACTTTACCTTAATATTGAAATGAACTTAGTAGTACTTCTCAGGTCATCCAGTGACTTCGTTGTTTACCCTTTGAACCTAATTCAGGATTGAAACCTCTTCACATAGGTTGGGTGTCCATCACATGATCTTGGATAGACTTTTATAGCTCATTCCTCTAAACAACATCACATTAGTGATTTTGAGGCTTTACACAACTTTAAGTCAAACTATTTCATTGACTATACATAGCGCTATTATATTAGCCTCATTGGACATATGTATATAAGACATAATGTCCCTCTTATTTATAGATACATGCTTCTAAGACACAATGTCTTACTTTATTTATTGATCACAACATTTACCCTCAATGTAAATGCTTATTCCAATGATCGCCAACATGTTCTTTCATTGTTACCTTAGCCTTGTGGCTTAGGATTCGACAAATTTATAAAGCCACACATGTAGGTACTTATATATAACAGTCACCTACCAACACATGATTTTACATGTTAGCTCTTGGGATTTCCAACCTTCTTACAAAGGCATATATAGTTGGTGATATTTAGTAGAACTTATATTTTTTAATTCAAAAATCATTCTCCACCACAAGTCTATACGTATCATCTTTAATTCAAGATAAATCCCAAATGCATATGAAGCATATGCCATTTTTCATCTTCAATTCAAGATGGTTCCCATATGCATATGAATTATATGTCATTTTTCCTTTTTCAAGAAAAATCAATCACTATATTGAACTTGTCTCTTAAGAAGAGACACATCAGGTAAAATATACATGTATTTTCATAATAAACATAAACCCCCCACAATTTAGGTTTATCACATATAAAATTCAATGGTCATATGCCATTGTTATGTCGTTTGAGGGTAAATCATAACCATATGATACATATTGAACTACATATGTTGTACTCTGACATTAATAGCCACCTAGGCCTAACCAACTTTGGATTTAACATAACCCAAACAAATTAGGTTCACTTGAAAGGTCGCAAGACATAAATGTTTGACACATTTGTTCCAAGTTCTCATATGTTTTATGTAGATCATTATTCTCATTGTTTTCAAACTACCACAAAAGTATACAACCTTTCACAACGTAAAGGCCACAAATTGATCCAAACCTTATAGGTACATTCAATGTTTGGCTGCTACTGGTCACTGTTTTAATTTAAAGAAACCAATAGTGGTCTATTAAGAGTCCCATGAAAACCTACGTTTTCCTTCTTTTAATAGTGGTCTCTCTAGATGATTACTAGCTAGGGGCAGACATAAAATTTATAAGCCTTTCTAGGAAATCATACAAACCCACTTTGAATCTAGAGCAAACATATCAGTCCTCCCTCTCCCTCTTTAATTAGAGAGCCCCATAAATCATAAATCATGGGAGGTTGCCCAAAACTCTGAATGAAGACCTTTCAAACTCTTTCTAGGAGTCCATTGATAACCAACCTCAATGGTTATACCTGATCTGAAAACTTATTGAAGGTTTCATAATCTAATTTCTTTCCTCTTAACAAGTTTTCAGAACAGGCCAGGTAAAACCTTCAATAAGACCAGACTCAGATCCATCATCACTGCTTCTTTTCTTATTAGAATTTTTCGTGTTACTCTCGAGAGAGTCCTGTCAGGTTTGATGATTATAAAGGAGAAAAAAATCATCATCTCTTGATGTATTGATGAATTTATAAAACAATACCCGTTCATCCACATCAGGAAGCAAAGATTTATAAACTGGGATATCGCCAGGTTTTGAAATCTCCAATATTATGCCATTTACTTTATGGTAAATTTCTTTGGTTTGGATATGGAATCCATCACCTGAAAGGAAAAGTGAGGCTTTTCCTTCATAATCTGAGTATATGTAGGAAGCATTCTCAAGAGAATTCTTTTCAAGGTATGTAGGACTGCAGTAGCTTCCCTCACATTCTTCCTTGGTTTCCATCCCATGCATATGGCTGCAAATTTCTCAAATTCTAGAATCCTGTGAAACTTACAAGCTGTCAGCAAGGCAGCCCACATCTTCACAGTAAGTTTGAAGGGAGCAACTTTAATCACTGCAAAGGCTTCATCATGAGAAATCTTCTCGGCCTAGTTGCTCAATCATGCACACATAGTGCACTTCTGGGGGTTTGATTTTGTAGTCCATGTTCATTGATTAAAAATTTTCCACCCTTTATGTCACAATCATTAGATAGTTAAGGAAAGACATGCAAGAGAATGTTATTCAATATGAATATTGCTGGAGGTACACGTCCCTCACCATGTATCTTCCCTACAACCATGGTTACAAACAAATCAGATACGCTTCATCAGTCTTAATAGGTAGTTCATCAAGAAGCTGATCCTTTAATTGAATCAATAAGAAAGTAAACCCCAACAAGATGAACCTAATTAAGCAAATGGGTTCAAGGCACCTGGTATACAGGTCTGGTAGAACCAACATGTAATGGTTCACTTAGCCCAATGGTTCTTTCAGAAAACATCAAATTTTACAATTTCCAAATAAATCAATATAATGGATGATTGTAAACCAACATAATTTGAAACTAGAAAACTGATTTTCTTTTTTATCATCCATGCTGCTACACTCGTTATAGCCCAAGTTTCCTCCTTAATCCTTATAGATTCTTCACTAATGTATGGAAAAGCATCCAAACAGTGCCATGTGGCACAAAGGTCTTCTTTTTTCTTCTGGGTTGTCATTATTTCTGGCCATTGGTCCACTCAGAGCTTCTGCTCTATCATATTAACGGCCTTTCTGGACGCCCCCATCTTAATACGTACAGGTTAGGGTGAACTTATAAACACCCCCAAAGAATACCATTTACTATCTGAGAAAAATGCAAATAATGGAAGGTTGCAACGAATCGTTGTGAACTGATGTTCAGCCACGATATCTACCGGATTTTCTATCTCTCCAGGTAACCTTATGAACCGTTTGGAGTCCGTCACAAACATGGTAATATATAGAATCTGAACAGTGCAAATTCTCTAGAACTCCTCAGCAAAAACAACAATAATATCATATTTAAGTTGTGTCATAGTGAGAAAGACTAGAGAAGACAACAACAATTGAAACAACTCACAGAGATGCCCAGTCAGACAAAGGCTCTAAGATTGATGTAAACTGATATTAGACAAAAGAAAACACGGAACGTACTAACCAGGAGGATAAAACTGGAATCATACCAATCCAGTATCTTTGACCACAACTAAGAACTCAAACAAAATATCTGTTAAATGGTTATTATCTAAATCATATCAAGGAACACACAGGCACACAGCCCTCAAAATATCTAGGCACGGAACCATAACCAATGCCTCATAAGATAATAAATATATATAAATGAAAATTCGCAGTGAGTCATCCATCCACTTGCAGAAATATCCGTAAGCTTATTATAAGGAAAATATGCAAAACTTTCATGAAAGAGCCACTGACAGAGAAAAAAAAAAATTCAGTTTAAATAGAAGCACTTCTGCCAGAAATTATAATAATAAACTCTACAGGCAGATTGTTATCGATTGCTCTCTAAAAACATGCCAGCATAAAGATAAAACAAGTTTGCTCTTGGAGTGCTTATCCAAATACTACTGTTATCGATTTATGCAAGAAACAAATTATAAAAGAAATCGATTGTAATCCCATCTTATATTCTGCCTTGCAAAAGTAAATGACAATATTCTGTATTAAGCAGAATTAGTCCGAAGTCTTATGCAATCGTTTTAACAGCTAGATTATGAAACCAAAGGAAATAATCGTCAACTTGAAGCCACTAAAACTAAACAGGAAAACTTCTAATCCTGCTACTCTTAAAAGTCTTATACGATCCATTTAAATACTTTAAACTTGTTGGAAATATATTACCACAGGGCAATCATATAAGACAAATAAAGCAGAATTATAAAACTTATCTTGATTCAAATGGCATGAACAAAACCCTTTTCGAAAGCTTTGTTATGTACATCCATCTTGATAAACGAAAATTGACGGAGTTGAAACGTGCCGGTAACGACACTTTCTTTAAGGTATTTAAACGCCCCCGAATTGTGTACACGGGTCAAGAATGCGTTTTCACCTCCAAGATCAGTCAACCCCTCCATCTCAGACGGTGCACTCCGTAATTGATGGACTAAGGGATCCGTAAAGCTACATTCACCAATTCGTTTTTTATGACACAATTTAAAGTAAACCAATGATTTTCAAAACGTTTGTGCCAAAAATAACAAACCCCTCCCACCTTTATATAAGAGAGCAAGAGACACCACTGAAGGTTGTCTCCAAAGAATATAATTTTTTTTCCCTTAAGGCATGTTTGTTAGCCACCAAACTAGCCTTCCAAAAGAGACACCTATTGGCCATTTAGGTGTCTTTTAGGAAAAGACTCAGCCTTTAGAAAAATATATTTTTTGAATTTTCAAATAAAACTATGAAAATTACAACAGCTTTTGAATCGCCATACCCATTCTGGTCTGGGGGAGTTCACATTGGGATGGATGGTTCTGCCCCTACATTCCTGGGTTTTTGGTTAATTTTTTTTAACGTTCTTTGTTTCTGATTTGGGTCAGTGTTTAATTGGGACAACCTTGTGAATCTGGGAGGGAATTGTGTTGATGTAATGAGTATGAATACCAGTTTTGACGTCTGGATAGGGAAACAAGTACTTGAACTTCTAATTTATTCTTCTGTTGAAAGAATACTAATATTGTAAGAATTCATCTGCTTTGAGTCTCTCTTGAACGTTGGCACTTGGCAAGTGCTCGAGAATGTCAACCAGGAATTTATTTTTGCCGTACAATTGTTACTGGTGTCTAGGTGACCTCTTGATCCATGGTAACGATCGAACTCTCCTGTTAGATTCCATGGGATCTTATCCTTTGATTTAGACCTTCATTTGTAATGGATGGTTGAGAATTATTCCAAGAGTTCAAATCACTTTTGGAGTTTTGTCTCATCATAGGTGGACATAAATCTGGCAATTGCATGGAAGCTGTGAATTTTTTTTTTTTTGGATTGAATATAGATGTGATCATCATCGTGGACATGGAATTTTCATTTTTGTTTCTTCTGCAACTCATCTGGGAGTGATTGCTCATAGTAGCACTTAATTTGGAAGTGATGGATTAGATAAAACTCCCATCGGAGATTTGGAGCCAACCAAATGGTGTAGGGCCTTTCTGCCAGGATATTTGGGCACGTGAGGTTACAGCCCACCAGTCTTTCTTTCCATCAATTTCTGGGCATGTTTATTTTTCCTCTATCACTGTTCTTTTTCTGAGTCTCTCTCTGTGTCTGTCTCTCCCTCTCTCGCTTGCCAGCCTCTGAACCATGGAGTTGCAGTTTGCGTCTTCGTCGCATCCCAAAAACTACGGTAACAGAAGATTATCTCCGTCGCCGGCATGTGAATACAGGAGGGGGTTCAATACTAAAATTTGCTTCCGAAACTAGTACGTAAGACATCAACTCAGCTCAAAAAATGGCCTATTACTACTATTCCAATGTGTAATTAGATCTCTTCCCACAGCAGCAGCAATGATTCTGGCCGTACCAGCCGTTCTCGGAGACATCGGGAGAAGTCGTGGCCTGCTGGAAAATGGAAATTCTTGAAAGCAGAGGCCAGAAACTGGAATGCTCAAGTGAAACCGGAGCCCATTAAAAGGCCCGAGACAAAGGGTACTGTGGTTGGTGCAGTTGCTCTGATAATTGGAACTAGTATTGGCTCCGGAATACTAGCTCTTCCGAAGAGAACTTCTTCTGCTGTACTCTCTCCCTCTCTCTACAAGGATCTTTCCCTTACTTTGTTTTGTTTTTACTATGATGCAATCTTTGAAGAGAGCTTCACCATTCCAAATTGCAGGGTTTTATTCCAAGTGCAGTGTATATGATACTCTGCTGGGGTTTTCTTCTAATTGAAGCCCTTTTGATAGCTGAGGTAAATGTGGGTTTGTTGAAGAAGCAGACAGAAAACCTGAAAGAAGGAGAAGAACTACAGGGCATTTCTGTTAGAACCATGGCTCAGGAGACACTAGGGGAAGTGGGTGGGATTCTAGCCACTGTTAATTATGTTTTCTTAGCTTATACCTCCCTGGTGGCCTATACTTCTAAATCTGCTGAGATACTCTCCCATTTGACAAACCTCCCGACTGCCGTCTCAGGCATCTTGTTCACCACATTCTTCACCATTCTCATCTTCATTGGTGGGACTCGTATCACTGACCAGGTCAACCTATGGCTTACTGCCTCCATGTTAGGTGAACATAGTAAACACAGTTTTTACTACTCCATGTAGATTCTTCTTTTTTGCCCCTTCAGTCTAAGAAAAAATTTCATTTTTTTTGACAAGTATGAACATTACTTTGGTGATAGGTGAGGCTGATGTGCAGGTTTACTAATAGCAATTGAGGTGCAGTGTCTTCTATCTGGAGGGTGGTCAGGCTTAGAGATGACTGCGAACTGGGGGAGAGCCCCAGCAACAATCCCCGTGATTATATTTTCTTTGGTCTATCATGATGTAGCACCAGGTACCCTTATGTGCAAGTCAACAAATTTAAAGTTTCATTTTCAGTGATAAATCCATGCTTTCTGACAAGACTCTCTTCTTGCAGTTATTTGCATGTATTTGGGTGGTGATCTCAGGCGTATAAGGATGTCGGTTGTGCTTGGTAGCCTCGTGCCATTGCTGGTTCTGCTTGTTTGGAATGCAGTTGTGCTTGGTCTCCCAACTCAAGAAGCTGACATTGTTGACCCTGTAGATTTGCTCATGAGGTAAGCAGACATAATTCAAGTTGATCAATTTGTTGGATGTATAACTCAAACTTACTGTCTCAGGGTAAGTTGGACTGGAGTATCTGTTATGGTAGAAGCCTTCTCACTTCTTGCAGTTGGAACATCATTGATTGGTACTCTCCTAAGCTTCTCTCAGTTTTTCATGGAGCAACTTGGTAACCTTTCATTGTATTATCCATCAAACCAAATACAAGTAACTCTCTTATCTCTGGCTAAATTTGTCCACCATTAGCATCGGGTTGTTTGCATTGTTTGCAATGATAATTTCAAATTTTCAATGGTGATCTCAATGTAGATATCAGATGGAAATCGTCAAAAAAGTAATTTGAAGGATGAGAATATATTTGGTCTCCAGAAGTGGTGGCATGTGAATAAGTTTAGGTTCATGGCAACAACAGTAGCAGTGGCTCCACCTCTGTTTGTATCTGTCACCATTCCAGATGCATTCTCAGCAGCCACAGACATTGCTGTAAGTAAAGAGAATAAATTAAAGGAGAAGCCACATATTGCTACCTGCATATTATATCGATACTGATGTTTTCTATTGCATTCCCATCCAAACTCTCAACTAAAGAAAGTGATAAAGAAATATATGGGGGTGTCTTTCTACTTTTTTCTTTTTAATTGAATTGGTAGAGCTTGTAATTAGGCTATAGATTTCATACCCATTGACATTTTGTGACACAAGAAAAGAGGGAGACAGTTTTGGGTGGGAGTTGTATTTGTGTCTCCTCAACCCTGTCTGTTATTTAGATTATGAAGCTCTTCACTGAAGAAGACCAGAGTGTAATATCCATTCAGGTGATGGATATGTTAAACTATCCAATTAGTCTTCAAGGCAGTTTTACATGTCTTGTTGCATACTGGAATGATGGGTGCCAGCATCATCTGGTGATACTTTTTGAAGTGAAAACCAGGGAAGATGGAAGATGCACCGAGCCTTAATAAAGGGTTACTGGAGTTTTTGGAACTCAAGAATCTTCACTATGTAATTAAGATGCGTTTCTGTCTGAAGCACTATCCAGAGTCTGGAAACACTTGAACAAGATCTTGCAGAGCTTCTTACATTTGTTTACCTTTTCCCACATCTAGAGAAATGTAAGGAAACCTAGATACACAAAACAGGAAGTTCTCACACAAGAAAAAAAATAATCACAGAGAAGCTCTTGAATGGGAATTTTAGTTCAATGGCTACTAAATACTAACAGTAAGGCTAGTTCTTGAATTTCCTGATCAATTTTCATTTGTATGTGATCAGGGAGGTTACTGCATGACAGTGTTGTATGGAGTTATCCCACCTGCAATGGCATGGGCGATGCTTTCCAATACATTTGATGCTGATGATCATCATGGCAGCAACAAGATGGAAAACCAGGACCAGAAGGTATTATCTAAAGCAAAACCTGCTCTTCTTGGAGTGGGTTTATTTGCTTGTGGAGTAGTAATAGAGCAGGTTCTCCAAGATCTTTCATTGTGGCATCCTTGACAGCATTTTCCGTAATCAATTAAAACTGGTTTTGTGAATGTCAAAAGAAGAAGTTGCCTTAGATTTTCCATATTGGCCCATATGAATGTTATTCCCGCCATCATCGGTGTGGTGCTGGAAATTTTCCCATCCTAGGATATTGGGAAACCCTCTCTGCGTGTGTAAGCGGTGCTCCTGGAGAGATCATGACCCTTGGCTTGCGGTTTGGAGGCTAACTGATGGATTTAGTAAAAGATGAAACCATAGTAAACGCAGGAAATACATGATAACACTGTGATTCTCACATTGACAACGAAAAGAAGGGAAAGTTGAAAATTTTCTATGAAAATTCAAAAATCCTGTAGATCAATTACCATCTGATAACACAAAGCAAGGGAGTTGCATTGCACGCTGTACCCATTACAATAAGTGTAGTAGTAATGTAGTATACTGTATGAAATGTTTACTGACACAAAAATTATACAAAAAACTGTATCAGATCCTCTATAAAGTGATTGATAACTCTGTCAAATCGAGGGGAAAACAAAGATATAAGAGAGCTAAAGAAGAAAACTAGAAATCTAGAACAGGGGAGTCAGAGAAACTCTCTTCTGGCAGTGTAACTATAATGTGCGCGGCGGAGGTTATCTTGACGCTTCTTGTAGATGATTCCCACCATGCCCACGATGAAAGCAATAATAATGACACCAATGACGATGCCAGCCTTCTGTCCACCCTTCAGTCCTCCTCCTGCCCCAAGAGACGCTTCAGAATTGGCAGTACCTTTGGAGCCGTGATTGAGGTCTTTGGCATCATTCGACGGCGAAGGTGCTCCTGTGATAGGAGTAGGAATCTGATCTGAAAGCAGAGGCGACGGAGGGGAGTTGAAGTTGGTAGAGGGACCGGGGGCTGGAACACCGGATTTGGGAAAGGGAGAAGGAGAGTTGGAGCTCAGGCTTTCAGGGGAAGTGGTTGGTGAAATCTGCGGTTGATTTGCAGAGACGACGAAATGTAAATCTGGGAAAAGTAGCAATGGCATTACAGAGAGAAGAAACGAATAGAGTCTGATATGGCACCCCATAGCCCACTTCAGCTCGAACAAGAAAGAGAAAGACGAGCAGAATGAGAAAAATATCGTGTTGTTCTTTGCTGAAATCTTAAGCAAAAGAAGATGGAGAAGGATATAAAGTATTGAGTTGAAATTCACTGTTTGGGAGAGATTTGCGGAGTTCGGGGAGAAATTTAAGGAAATATAAATTCGATTTACTGTAGTAGTAGAGAAAGAAAGAAGTCCAACTTTATTCGTAGAGAAGTTTGGAGAAGGAGAAAAAGATCCCAATTCCGAAAAACTGATTTTGTTCGGTGAACACAGGAAGTCTTGGATTGCAGTTGATATTAAATACCCTCCGCCGGCATTTCCCAACAAAAACCTGCTATTCTTTACTCCCGCCGCTATCTCTCTTTTGCATTCATGCTGCAAACTGGACCAGTTTTACTGCACAGAACGGTTCTAAATGCATCACTGCACATATCCTAGAGATCTTCGAAATGAAAGATTGTCGTTATTTTTTGCAGGGAGAGAAGTCCTTATTAAATTAGTTTTACAACCACTATCCCTCTATCACATGCAGACCTTCAGGTTCTGAGTACTTTCAGCAAGAGTTTGGATTCATTTTTGGCCGTTTGCGAGATTTCAATCTCTCTCTTGATTTCAGTCTTGGGTTATTTAATTGGCGTTTGGTTGTGGAATGAAATTTGTGGTTCATCCTAAAAATTATTTGATCGCGTGATTTTTGTGATGTAAAAATGTGTAGCTTTTTGAATCTCAGATTTCACCCCCATACCAAGAGTTTGGATTCACTTTTGTTGAAAAAATCTCTAGGCTGGCTTGGCAATCCTAATAAAAACAGACAGTTAACCCTTATCTTTTGGGATAAGTGCTACCAACCTAAGAATGCAAGGGGTTTGGGTATGCATAAAATTGAGGACATCAATTCATCTCTTCTTCTTAAGTAGGGGTGGCGATTGATCACTGAACCTTCAACACTCTGGGCAGCAACTTTGAAGACAAAATACTTTCCAAGACTAGTGTTTTTGGTCCTAGAGTACGGAAAAAGGCTGGATCCTGGACATGGAAAAGTTTATGCAGTGTAATACCACAGTTAGAGCAAATGGTTATGAGAAAGGTGGGAAATGGAAAAGAAATGTCTTTCTAGTTTGATCCGTGGAGAAATAATTCTCTCAGTATATGCACAACAAACCCTGAAGAAAACATATGGTTCCCAGATATCACTGTGGTCGAAATGGTCAAAAATATCCATATGAACAGGGAGTATCTCTAAAAAATCTCACAAATTCTGAATGCATCTCATCTAAATTGTCTCTTTCCTATGTTCCCGACAGATGGGTATCGTTAATTGGATCCAATGGCGAGTTCTCTGCCAAGCTGGCGGGACAAGCATTGTTGAAACAAAAATACTCAACTAGTCACAATGAATTTACCCCATGGTGGATTTTTTTTTTGGAAATTACCATTACACCCTAAATTTAAAAGCTTCTTTTGGCGTCTTGTGGAATACAAGGTTACTAGTTAAGCCTATCTTATCCCAATGGTCAGAGACGAATCCTTTGTGTGAATTTTGTGGCAACAAGGCAGAGACGAACTGGCATGTATTTATCTCATGTGAATGGACCCAACGCTCAATTCTACACCTCTGCAGTATTCTAGCTAGCACAAAGCTAGGCAAGAGAATGAAACAGTGGTATAATACACTGCTATTTCATTTGGAAAGAGAGAAATAAGGTTATTTTCAAAAAACAAAAACCCAACCCTTACAATATACTGACCAATGTTAATAGATGGATAACTGAACTTAACCTGTGGCATTCTAACCCCATTGATGCAGGGGCTGGAACCAAGGCATGAGAATTTTCTTATGGCATGCCCAATACAAAACTATGAGCTTAGGACATATATAAAAGCCATCCACTTACCCACTTTGTTATGTGCAGGGGTATCTAACAAACTACTGAATAAAGCAGGATGGTGTTTGGGGATTGTAGAAAATGGAAGCTTTTATTATCGACCACCAGGAAAAATAGAAGGCAATGATAGCATGAAGGCATTACTAGGTATAATATGTCGGTAGCAAATGGAAGCTTTTTTTTTTTTTTGAGTTTTTTCAGGTTCCATGGGCAAAATTCCACGACCATCGGCAATCACCACCTTTCCCTTGCCAGCGACCACTACCTATTGCTCTAGGGATTTGCTTCTCCCCTAAAAAATATGGATTCTCTTCGGACTTTCTCGAAAAGTATCCATCTCCACTAAAATAGTGCTTTCTCATGGCCTTTGGTTGGCTTATGTATTATTCTTTCTCTGGATTTGGGTAAAAACAACCTCCATCCATGAGGTACCAGGAGGAAGAAGAGATGCTTGGAATTTCTTTTCTTTCTTTTTCTTTCTTTTCTTCTTCGCTTTTTCCTACTTTATATTACATTATAGAAATTTTAGATATGTAGAAGTGAAGTAAAACAAAGATCAATAAATGCTCAATCATATGATCTCAATTGAGATCATAAGGGCATTTACATATAGGGATGAAGATACATCATATGAGGAGACTATTCAGTAGTTATTGTCCTAGTCCTTAATACCCACCCGCAAAGTGGTCCTTCCAGGAGCTTGAGTTTGGACCAAAGAAAACAAAAATGAGATAGAGATAGACCCTAGGTCAATATATCAGCTGGCTAATAAACAGTAGAGAGAAAACGAACACACAGATCCTTCTTAGCCACTTTGTCACGTACAAAAAGTGAAAGTCAACCTCTATGTGTTTCGTGCGTGCACGGAACACTGGGTTGGCAAAGAGAAATGTTGCACCAATGTTATCACACCATATAGTGGGAGAGCCTGATTGATATAGATCCAACTTACAAAGAAGAGACCGAATCCAAGAAACTTTAGCAGTAGCAGCTGCAAGAGCACGATATTCACTCTCGGCACTAAAATGAGAGATAGTGGATTGCTTTCGAGACCGCCAAGAGACCGAATTGTCTCCTAAAAAGATGAGAAAACCTCCCTAAGATTTTCGATCATTAGGGCAACTGGCCCAATCTGCATCTGTATAAGCTTGGACAGACAAGTAGATGAAGGTGTGATATGCAAACCATATAAAAGAGTGCCCTTGAGATATTGCAAGAGGCGCTTTAGGGCCATGCAATGTATATCAGTAGGACAAGCCATAAACTGACAAAGCTTGTTTACTGCAAAGAAAAGATCAGGGTGTGTCAATGTGTAAGGCACCCACCAAACTACAATAAAGAGATGCATCGGATAAAGGTGTATCGAGGTCCTTGGACAAAGAGGCAGTGGTAGCAATCGGTGTGGAAATGGGCTTTGCATTGGATAATCTAGCCCGCTCAAGTAATCTGCTAACATACCGCTGTTGAGACAAGAGAACCCCATTAGCTAAGGGAATCAACTCAATGCCAAGAAAGACTCCATAAGAACAATCCTGACACAAGCATGAAGCATCATGCGCGTCCAGATCTTCTCCAATTATACCTTCATGGTAATCTACCGGCAAAGGATCCTCCACGGGAGCGGGGTCTCATAACCTGGAGAAAAGTCTAAAGAACATACACATATAAAGGAATGAGTTCCACAGAACTCAGCGAGGTCGACTAAACATTCATGTCATGCATTCCATCAAAATTTCCATATCTTACTCATAAGACGATAATGTAAGTAATGACATTAATATAATAAATGCATAATTATGATGTTATACTCCTAATTCTATTGTGAAGTCTCTATAGTAGACACGCATTAAGTAAAACACCAATCTCCTTTGGGTGGTCTCAATCACTCTCCCTCAGCAAGAGACGTCAATTGGGTTCTCTGCAGTTGTTGGGTAAAGTCCGTCAAACCGTGGTTCGGGGTATAAGTCACCACTCTCTCACATCACCGTTTGGCATGAGAATTTGGCATATGTCAAGGATAACTCTATGCCCAATGCAAGGTCATACGGTCTTGTACTATACATGATCCAGATATCTCCCCTCATGCCTAGTGCCCTTTTGGTTCGATAACCTTCCTACCTATGAATGATATCCTCAACGGGAGGCATCTGTTGGATTCCATTCCTTAACCCAATGGTCATCCACATATAATGGACAGGACGCTCTCCATGTCCTCTCATGGGTTGGTTACCGGTCTTAAGTGCCCAAAAGCCCTTATCTATTATATGCAACCCTACTAATCTATGATGACAATGGGCCTTCTTGACACACAGGACCTAGCCACTGACATCACGGGTTAACTGGCTTCAATACCCGTACCAGAAGGGTAGTAGCACTCATAGGGTTATCTAGCCCAACACTTCCAGACACCTAACATTCATGTACTTAGGTCTAGATGTATCCACATAAAGTCACTAGGGTAATGGGCAAACCCACAACCCTAGTTGGTAAAATAGAACAAGGAAATCAATCTCAACCAATATCATTCATTCTCATTCATTCTCGTATCATTCTCATACTACCAATATAAGATTCGGAAAGAAAGAACAATAATCACTTATCTTTTGTTCACGCAAAGTCACACACAATCACATAATAATAATTATAACAATTAAGGCAAGATCTCATCAATGAAATTGGAATAACAATATTAAACATACAAGACATAGTTAGTTTATTCCTCACCTTTCAATTTGATTTTCGTTCTCCGAAGTCTCAATTTTCACACTCAAGAGTCAATGACTATACTAAAAATATTCCTAATCACATAAGAGAATAGTAGATATTAATTTGGGAACCAGAAGAGGTCCATAATCATGCTTCTCGAACTTAATTAGTTAAATGGCCTCAAACCCGCCGTTCTTAACCTAGTTTCGGCAAAATCCTTATTTCACCTCCAATTCGAAGTCAAATCAAAATGAAACTTTGGGAACTTCTAATTAATAGCAATAAGGTCTCAAAGGTGTAAACAATTTGTCCCAATTTGGTCTCAATCAAAAAGCCCAAAAACTGGCTCTCACGAGTGCCCGCAGTGCCTCTTGAGATTTAAAATGTGAAATCTTTTGCAACGAGTCACAAAAACCACTTCTAAACTATAGGGAAACATGAATAGAACTAATTGCAAGAATTCAATGCACTTAATATGCTCCATCTACCAAAATCTAACATTTATTGTGAAAGAAACACAAACCTAGGTTTAGAGAAGAGAGGCTGAAGAATACTCACCTTCCTCAATGTTCTCGCGACGACTCGAGTCTCAACGCATCTTCGTGTGGATGGAATCCAATATTCTCCTTGGTTTCTTCTCCTCTCCAAGCTTCAGCCCTACACTAGAATTAGAAAATGCGTGTAAATGTGAAGAGAGGCTTAAAATAGGATTTAAAACATGTTTTTCCAAAATCGCCCCGAAACTAGGGATGGGCGGTTGATCCAAACCAGTCAACAAGTCCGATCAACCGGCCCTTGGTTGAGTGGTTAACCAAGGTCTGATTCTAGTGATTCTCGGCTTGAATGAAAGGTCTTTCAAATATCTACATTTGGGTATATTTACCTCGTCGATTGGATTCTCCATCATCAATTTCCAAGCGTGCCAAAATCATCTTTTAATACCTTCATGATTCACCTTCTCTCTCCTCTTAAATTTCAAGAGAGGTGTTGAGTCACCACTAGGGTCATCTACTAGCATTGGGTCCAGCTCTGAACCTTCAGGCTCGAGTCGATTGGTCCATCGTTGTCGCGTACTCGAGGCCCGAGTTCGCAGTCTTGAAACCATGGGTTAAAGCTTAGAAATCCGTGGGATTTCAAAATTTCAATAACAGAGCACAAATCAAACTGAGAAAGTAATCTACTCAAAGTGTGAAAATTAACATGCCCAAGCCTAGAGTGCCAAATTGCAGGAGTCTCCTTAACAACAGAAAATGCCATAACAGAATCAGCAGAACTAGGATCATCACAAAATTGATATACACCATTATTAAGCTTTCCGATCAGCAGGACCTGACCTGAGAAGTGATAACCACAAAATGCCAAGCATGCAATTCAAAGAAAAATGGATTTTCATTCACCAACTTGCTGACTGAAAGAAGACTATGAGACACAGTAGGAACATGTAAAACATCATTCATAGCAAGGGCAGAAGCTGCAGCAGGAAGAGTTGAAGTACCAACATGTTTGATTAGCATACCTGAACCATCACCAATTGACACTAACTCAGGGCCAAAATACTCAGAGGGACCACTAAAGGCACTGAGATCCGAGGTGAGGTGGTGTGTGTAGTGCCAGAATCAGGGATCCAATTTACTAGGTGATGATTACTAGACGAACAAGAGGAACCAAATAGAACTAAAGAAGTTAAGCGAGCCTGAGGAGCCACCAATGACGTAACAGAAGCATACTTTGGGAGATGATAACAAAATCGGGCCACATGTCTTGGTCTTTCACACAATTGATAGAACAAACCACTAGAACCCCTTCCTCCATGACCGAAAGGAGCAAATCTTCCACCAAAAGATCGACCCCCACGACGTCCAGATGCGACACGACCAAAAAAAGTAGGGCGATTAGGACAGATAGAAGCAGGGTGGGATGAGACTGAAGAAGAAGCCAACCGAGTAGAAGCACTTGTAATATCGTGTAGAATATTGGCTTGTCTAATTTCTTCACACAATAGAAGACCATGCAAATCAGAGAATCAAATCAATACATCTCTAGTAGTAATTGATGTCACAAATGCTTGATAATCGGTGCCAAGACTGCCAAGAACAAATAGAACTAGAACTGGATCAGAAATTGGCGAAGAAGCTAACACCATAGCATCTGCTAACTGCTCGAATTTGAGTAAATAGGCCTGCATTGGATTTGAGCCTTTTTTTATGGAATGAATTTGCATGCAAAGCTGCATAACATGCGCTTGACACAGTGAGGCATATGTCACTGCAAGAGCATCCCATATTTCCTTAGAAGAACCTAATCCAACAACTTCTGAGTGAACCGACTTTGTTAAAGATGTAAGAAGCCAGCTCTGAAGAATGTGATTAAGTCTTTTCTAATTGAAGAACTCAAGATTTGGCACTAGTGTGAATGAATCAGACTCAAGAAAGGGAGAAGGGTAGGGTTTTGATCCATCAACGAACCTTATAAAACTAGATGAACTCAAAAGAGGCATAAATTACGATTGCCATACTAGGCAGCTGGAAGAGGAGAGTTTAATGATGAATATTTGCAAAAGAAAGAGATGGAGTTGAGTCAGTAGCGTGCAAAGTAGAAGTGGAGCTTGAAGACTCAAACGCCATGGCCAAAACACAAAAGTGCAAACCAAAAATTGCACAGCCAAGAAACAAGATTTGCACAAGAAACAAGGTAGAAATGACAAGAAACGAGATTTGTAGCTCAAGACAACAATAAAGAAAATAACGGATCTAACCCGCTCTGGATACCATGTTGAAGTGAAGTAAAACAGAGATTAATAAATGCTATCGTATGATCTCAATAGAGATCATAAGAGTATTTATATATAGGGATGAAGATACATCATATGAGGACACTATTCAATAGTTATTGTCCTAGTCCCTAATAAGATAAACATAAATTGAAAGTTGGGTTTTTGTAGCAGCTGCAATCTCAGATGTATCCATGAACTATTTTGCAATGCTGGCATAATCACATACGACAATTATAGAAGTGACCACAATAATTACGCAAACCTCAAAAACCAAAAGTTGAAAGAAGATGATGCTACGATACGAGGAATGAACGAGGGACGATCGATCATTGCTGCTGGATGCTATGAAATTGATCTTGCAACCTCTCAGTTGGTAGGTTTTGATAATGGTTGTGTTTCTGGTTTGATTTGGGAGTTGGCATTCTTCTTAACCAAACGAAGTTGGTATGGTTTCTCAACTTTGGTTCAATTTCTGGAAACTGAAGGGGAGGGGCGGTGGTGGGATTTCCTAGGAGATATAGGAAGAAGATGGATTAGGGATTAGATTTTTTTTTTTTTGGGTAGGGGGATTCAAACCTTCTGTGCTCCTCTGCTCCACCTCCTCATCATTCCACAACCACCACCACCTGCAAACCTTCGCCAGTTCCAACCAACGGCTCATAATTCGCAACATCAAATGTCTCTCAAAAGTAAATAGAATTTCAATGTTGCTAAGGCGTTTTGCTGCTGATAATCAACCAATAACAAGTAAAGCCAAAAAAGACCAAATATCTCGATTGCTATGGCTCAATGAACTTTCAAAAAAAATCAGCCCATGGACTAAAAGCGGCTAACAATGATGTGAGTCATGTCTCATACCACTTTGCACAATTGGAAAGGCACGTTGCGTCATTCGACCTAAACTTGTTGCCCGGAGTTCCGGTGAAGCACTTGTCCCAACAAAAACTTAGTAAGCTTTGAGACTACTACATTTATCATAGCTTTTTGCTTTTCTTGTTGTACACTAGAATGTCAAACAATTCAAATGGAGCACCCTTAAAGGAGGGGGGGGGATTTAGATTAGATATAATTCTAGAGACAACAACTTGGCGAAGGTCTGCAGGCGCTGGTGGTGGTGGAACGATGAGGAGGTGGAGCGGAGAAGCACAAAAGGTTTGGGAATTTGGGATTGGGTCGGGTAGATTCAAGGACTTGATTTTTTAAATTTGAAAACTTTTAAACCTTTAAATGTAAAATTTTGACTACGTGGCCAAATCCTAACCATTGGCAGCCACTACTACAAATAAAAATCCATCAATGACTGGCTTTAGTGAATCTCTGGATCAAGATAAAGTAGGATCCAAATCCTCTATGGCACATGTAATAACCCCCGTATTTTGAACCCAAAATCCGTATTGCATGTCCGAGTCCTAGAAGTTCTAGCCGGAAGAAGCTGTGGGTTATCCAGATTGAAGCCTATGATTTAAACCCTAAGCCCATGGATCTGAATACTGCTAGTGAAGAACTTGCCTTACTGGGAACCCAAAGAAGATTTAGTCAGAGCCCGGATGGGCTAGGCAGATAGATTTTCAGCATGAGACAAGTCGAGTTTGAAGATGTTCGAGATTAAGGTAAGAGCCCCCCCCCCCCCACACACACATACATGTTGGTTTAAGTTGAATTAGTATTAAGGATCAATCGGGAGAGCAAAGCACCCAAGTAATGAAAAGTATTAGGGGGCGGTTGCTAAAGGCGGTTGATTGACCCAACCAACTGCCCAGTGACTAATCAGTCTGGCTATGAGTGTTAAACCCTGTTTTTCCCCTAACTCTCTATAAATAGCCATCCACGACCCAATTTTGCATTATTATATTTGTGGAGGCTGATGTGGACTGAGAAGAGGCCGTGTACATGAGCTTGGTGGTGAAAAACCCTCAGTTCACGAAGAAGGCTTGTATCTTGCTTTGACTTTCAAATCTTTTAGAGGTTAGTTAAACACTCTCTTCTTTTACTTTAATTCTATATTTTAGAGAGTAGTTCTCCCTCTAAAATTCTATAGTGGTGAGTTGGAGTGATTAGATCCTTTTCCATCAATGCTCTTGATTAGATCATGTCAGGAGATGGATTTTCATATTTGAATCAAGGGCTGATCTTGTTGAAGAAAATGATGTGGATTCAAATCATTCTTTATGTCTTTTTTTTTTTTTTTTTTTATCTGATGTGTTGTACCCTCTCTAGAGTTCTAAAACGAAGTTCGGACTTGAATCAATCCAAAATCAGATCAAGGATGGGTGATCAAAAGTTTAAATTTCAGACTTGAAAAAACTACCAAAAAAGTAGGCGGTTGCTTAAGGAGGTCGTTTGAACCAACTGGCTCAAGCGACCGATCCACTTCCAGAAACTGTTTTGATGTTGTTTTCACTCTATTTGGATCTCAAACCTTAATGAACTTCTTAACCATAATCCAGGTGATCTATGAGGTCTGTTGAAGTGGTTGTTTAAGAGACTTAATACGCTTTTCCGTGATATTTCCGCTAAGATATGCAAGGTTACACTTGCATGTATGATTTACATAATGTTATGATGATTTGTCTTTCACTATGATCATGTATGTAGCCTCATTACCTATTGTAACAGTAGCTAAATAGGCAAGGTTACAATTGCATGTATGATTTACATAATGTTATGATGATTTGTCTTTCACTATGAACATGTATGTAGCCTCATTACCTGTTGTAACAGTAGCTAGATATACTTATTTGATGATGATATGTTATGGATAATATTAGATGTATTTAAATTATTACATGATGTGAAATGATGTGTTTGGTGAGGCTATAATTGATGATTATCCTTGCTAGGTATTCCTAGCTTGGGATATTAGGGATTGTGGTATGAGACACTATTCTCTAATGCCCCTAGCACTATCATGGTTGTTGGTTTACCTACCTAGGAGGTCTAGATCGCATGGTTAGGTACCCTCACATGCTACTACCTTTTTGGCAAGGGTATTGAAGTCGAATCTGTGATAACGATGACGTGACTTTGTTTCATCCAACAACAGTAGCCAGTCTGTGAGGAGATTTAATGGTCCACTGTTGACCATGCACTAGTACGGTTGCATATGTTAGGGTTGGGCTCATAGGCACCCATTAGGCAGCTTGGGAGTGGTGAGGGGACATGAGAGCATCTGCTCCAACGATATGTGAATGACCATAGGGTTAGGGAATGAAGTCCAATAAAGGTAATCAATCCGTGAGGATTCTCATTCCTAGATGGAGAAGGATACTGAACCGAGTTGGTTGGTGTCATAGGGGAGGTAGCTGGACCACATGTAGTATGTCACCATAGGACCTTGCATTGGGTTAGATTCTCCAACATGCGCCAATACTCATGCCAATGGTTGTGGTGAAACAGTGTGGACCTAAACCCCAACCAAGATTAATTGACGAGGACCGTACCCCCTTGCTCAAGATCCCAACAGAGGTAACCAGTTCGTGAGGGATCAGAGTGATGAGACCTACCCAGAGGAGGGCTGATGTTAAACCTTAAAGCATGTCTACCTTATTAGAGACTTGCATGGTTAGCTGCTAGATGCATCCATATTGTTCCTTATCACCTTTGCATCTTTACTCATGATGTGTTTGCAAAGTCAATGTGTATATGGGATTGTTGCCTTACTAAGTTTGTTGGAACTCATCTTTGTGGATTGTCTCTATTTTTCTTCAGATGAATATACACGTGCGGGAGAAATTCCATATGTATAAGAGAACTCCAATGAAGAGAGTATGGAGATGTTAGTGGGAATTGGCGATGCACAACACGAAGTCTCCTGCGGGTGCATGGAGTGCTCTTATCGCACCTATTGACAGAAAGAGGATCCAAGTGGCTCATCATTTGGATAGGTTGATGAGAAAGGATTTTATGACACCTTTTATTGAGAGACTAGAAGAAAGGTGTGCCAGTCCTGAGAAAGACAAGAACGATAATTAAATTTATGAGATTTTCTTTGCTTCCACTAAAAACATTCTTTGGTAACATTTCCTTTGATTCACTCCTCGGAATACATTTATTATTTCTTATTGGATTTTGGACTCGTTGTTCCTTTACATTAAATATTGAACTATTCTTTGCTCTTGAATTGGCGTTGTGTGTATTTATTATTACTGATGGCTAAACCATAGATCTTGTGGCTGTGGATCGCACCCATTGGTTGTCGGCGGGACCGATTACTGGCAGGTGGGATGTGATAGAGGTGGTATCAAAGTCACATGTTTGCATGAGTCAGTATTAGTTAATACATTTAATACCTAAACAATCTGGGTCATAGATCCAAAAGTGGCTAACAATACTAGAAGTGAATAATAGGTACAACCATACACTAGCAAATGGAACGGTAAAGTAAAATGAAGCGAAACACATTTCACAATAATACCATCAAGAAGTGCATAAGAGACAAGAAATTAAAATGCAACAAGCATAACTGAATTTTCATTAATAAGATAAGTTTCTACATAAGCTGGAGCGTGCTAAACTCATGCTTTACAATGTCAAATCATCTGGGAAAAATGCAAGAAGGGTAAAAACGAAAAACTATGCTAAGTCAGTCTGTGCTAAGAAACAAGAAGAACATAAATAGTTGTCTAGTCCTGTGGTGGTGGCCTCAGTAGTCGAAGAATCTCCAGGCACTCTGCTAACTAGCCACCCATCATTGCCTGGCGCTGATTTAGGTGCTCAACCCAAGTGAGTATCTCACCTAAGATTGCATCTTCTGCCTAAGTAGGTTCTGAAATCTAGGTCTTCTCCTGTACTCCCTGAGTCCCAGATGGACCCCCTACCTCAAACTAGGATGGTGGTGGCATGTCTCCCTAGTCATCCTCTACATCCTCGTCCCTAGCATCAGGATCTCTCTCCTCCTCTACCATGTCCTCTCCTGCCTCCCCTTTTGGACTAACAGTTGCAACGGTTTGTTTTAAGGTTAGCTGAATAAATCTCCTTTAGGGGTTAGATAAATTCGATCGGATCTGCAGTTTTTGTCAACTTAACGTCCATCAAACAAAAAACAAAGTTTGTATCAAATAGAAAAACAAGGATAAAGATAACACCAAATTCATCCAAAAATGAAAGCACTAAAACCCTTCCATAACTTCTTCTTTGTTCTCCAACTATTTCTCACTAGTTACGCTTTCTCTATTAAAACCCTATTCCATTAGTTTTCATACGACATCAAAAGTTCTCAACAGAACGGTGGTTCAGAAGTCCAAAAAAGCCGACGACGGCCAATGGAGCTCTGGTTTCAGTGGTTTCACCTGTTGCTTTGTTAGTGTCGTCGATGCCGTTGGAGACAATTGTAAGAGATGCCTTTATCACTTGGTTTTAAGGGAGAATTGCAGTGGCAAATGCCATCATTGATGCGCTCTGCAATCACTTGACACAGTTGGCTGGATTGGATGGCCATGGAGCCGAATATGAATCGGTGTTTGCTGTGATTCATAGGAGACGGATGAATTGGATCTCAATCCTTCAAATGCAGGTATATTACTCGATTGCTAAAGTTCCTTTAGAACTTAAGAAGGTTGGGGCGAAGAAAATGAAGACGAAAAAGGAAGAAGAAGATCAAACAAAGATTCTAATCGTTTTCAAGTTGTGAATGAACAACCAAAGGAGGAGGAGGAGGGGAGTAAAGGTGGAATTGGATAAACCTAATGATGGGCTCTGCAATCACTTGACACAGTTGGCTGGATTGGATGGCCATGGAGCCGAATATGAATCGGTGTTTGCTGTGATTCATAGGAGACGGATGAATTGGATCTCAATCCTTCAAATGCAGGTATATTACTCGATTGCTAAAGTTCCTTTAGAACTTAAGAAGGTTGGGGCGAAGAAAATGAAGACGAAAAAGGAAGAAGAAGATCGAAACAAAGATTCTAATCGTTTTCAAGTTGTGAATGAACAACCAAAGGAGGAGGAGGAGGGGAGTAAAGGTGGAATTGGATAAACCTCAGGCAGTTCCTCCAAGGTGAGTCGAGGGTCACGGTTTTGTTTTTGTTTGGACAAACCATTCCAATTTAGTTTTAGAACCGGGTTCAACATAATCAATTTATATAGAGATACACTTGTAAAAAATTAATGGTCCAGATTTATGAACTATCATGTGACACACATCCAACGGCCCAAGTGTGCACCGCAGAGGATTTTGATTCGATAAAGTGGTGCTGAAAACAACCTCTGGATTCGCTCCTTGGACTGGAAAACAAGTTACTTGATTATTAGCAATTGACAAGAGATTGTCCTTTTTTCTTTTTTTTTCTTTTTTTTTTTCAGGTATGAAGTATAAAATCATACTACTATTATCATACTATCATACTACTATATAAAAGTAAAACCTCAATTCAGTTATGGACCTATGGTATGTTTTCTCACAAGACCAAAATACCCTTTTTTAACCATAGACACCCCTTCCCAAAATATACATACCTCTTCAAACATTTCAAATTCATATTCATAATCCATTCGTTGAAAGCACCCATTTTCAACAGTTACATCTCTTTAGCAAAAAATCCAAAAAAAAAAAAAAAATACTTAACTGTACAACTAAAAGCCCCTACTTATTCTCAAACATCACATCTTTTAATATAGATACCCCTTCCCAAAGTATACATATTCATAATCCATCCCTTAAAAATACTCATTTTCAACAATTACTTCTATTCAACAAAAAACCAAAAAAAAGAAATACATAACTCTACAAATCTAAAAGCCCCTACTTGTTCTCAAATGTCACATCTTTTAATATAGACACCCATTCCCAAAGTATACATACCTTTTCAAACATCTCATATCCATATTCATAGTCCATCCCTTGAAAGTACCCATTTTCAATAGTTATATCTCTTCAACAAAAAACCCAAAAAGAAATACTAAAAAAAAAATACTTAACTGTACAAAAAGCCTCTACTTGTTCTCAAATGTCATATCTTTTGATAATAATAATAACAATTACCTACCATTTATCCAAGTAAGATAATATTGCTTCTCAAAAGTTACACTACTATAATTATATATTATCATTCCAATAGCATGACAAGAGAAATTCAAAAGAAGAATTTGAACCATTTATGGTCCATGTCATGAAATCAAATCCCATAAAATACCCCAACTAATTAGTCTGAAGAGGCATAACCCTTTAGAGTACTCATCCTTCAACCAATACATCTCTCCTCCAGTATAAAATCATCCTATGGGAGGCAATGGCTAATGATTGTATCAAGTGTCATGAGGCAAGTTTGTCTTTCGTTATTAAATAAATATAATTCACTCAACATGCGTATATTGACCTATATATATATATATATATATATATATATATATATATATATATATATATATAATTAGCTGCATCTGCAAAGCACACAAAAGTATGTGCTCTTTGAATTCTCTTAACATCAAAGCCCATAATTGGTGTCTCTTATAAAACAATCCCAACCACAACAACTGCTACTACGCTCTGGTTATCTCTAAGATCTGGTGACTTCTCTACGGAATGATGTTTTGCTAATTTCTCATGTTATAGATTTATGTTCAACTCATTGTTTCCTTCAAGTTTTATGCTGCTTCTATAGATCATTCACCCACCCCCTACTTCCCTTTTGCCAAATGGAATGGTTTATCCGCTTATGTACACTAATGATGATTCATTGTGCATCTCATCATTGAATCTGACATTTAGTTAAGAGGCATGGATTTGAATCTTTTGTTAAATTAGAAAATAAAAAATTGTGGCACATAACATATAAATGGTTCGTACATATAAATGATACGTACTTTGAATTATTCTACATTTTCATCTAACTTTTAGTATTTTGTTTGTGATTCTGTTTATTTGCAAACCTCATCATTGTCTTGGGTGTAGTTTACTCATTGCCACCATAATAGATAGGCTTCATCAACCTTATGGATACATCCCCACTTATATGCTTCATCTTCTTTCTCATTTCTTGTTCTTTTACCTGGTCTTAGGCTTCCTCCACGAGGTTTCAATAGTTCATATTGTCTGGTATTTTCCCTATTCAAATTGTTGCATTTGTTGGTTCTCCTTCTTTTAAAATTTTCACTAAACTTCTCTCTTGATCTTTTTCCTATTCCATCAATTTCTTTTACTAATTAATAATAATTTCTACTACTATTAGATGCACACAGAATAGGACTCTTCATTAGCCGTTCCCACTCTCCAGTTAAATCTCCTAGAATATTATTCCTCTTAATCTTTTGAAACCTCTCTTACATGGAAAATTGGGAATTCAATTCACTAACTCAGACAATTAAGAATGGGGCCAACAATTAAGAAGAATAAACAACCTAGCTTGAACACTAAGAGACCAACGCCCTCTGAGGTAACTTTCCAGCTGATATGGAGAAATTATAATCAGACCGGGTTCATACCTGGTTCGACCCTCGACCCCAGTCGAGACAGAGGGAACCGACTCGCTCCCGAGCGAACCGGATCCAGAAGATGGCTTGCTGAGGAAGAAAACTTATTCAGCTACAAGCATGCCCTAATCCTACTTATGGATTAGGTTAATTACCCTAATGATAGCAGACTCGAATTGACGGCTGCGGCTAATCATTATCGAAGGGATAATCATCACATAACCTAAAGGTTATCTCAGAAGTCCTCTACTAGTCCAAACTAGTAGAAGTCTATTGCTCAACGGATCTAACTATTAAGATCCAACGACTACCCGAAGAAGGCTCAAGTGCATCCAACGAAGGAGATTCGGAGATACACTCTATATAAACTTCACTGCCATACGAGGTGAGGGGATGAAAAAACACACAATCTGAGACTCAGACTCAGATTCAGATACATACTGATAGACGTAAACTATCAGCGGCTTACGATCTAGATCACATTTCCCAGTTCTTTATTCCTTAGCTCTGTGCTTCTAGCAGAGCCGTTTGTGATTAAGTTCATCAACTGACTTAGCCTTCGGAGGTGGACTCCCGACCCCCGCGGTCGGGCCACATCTGACGCTTTCGTTTTGCAGGTCATCACGAGGAGATCTAAAGGCTGAGCAGATTTTGGACGCATCACCAGCTAACCTCATCTAACTACTCTCAAGAGAGCAAAAATGATCCACATTTAATATGATAACCTGCTTCTTCATACATTAAATGCTTAAAAACATACACAAATAATCCAAATTTTGAGAGACTAACAAAACCCCAAGTACTATTCTATTCCCCCCCCCCCCCCTCTCTTTAATATTGAATGAAAACTACAAAATATACCCCAGGTACCTCACTCTAAGGGCGTCAATTGGTTTGTAGTAGATATTTTGCTTGATTTCGGTTCAATCATTAGCAATAATTATATAACCCATATTCAATCCAAGATTCAATTCCACCCTAGAACTAGATCCAAATCCTAATCAACTTGGTTCTGGTTTTATGGCAAATCAAATTTGGCTCTATAGTTTGGCTCCAAATTCGTCCTAAACATGATTAATTCGGTTCATACACCTTAGATACTATATGGTATGGTTAACAGGTTGGATCTTAATTTTAAATGTCAACAACTATTGATTTAACCAACAAAAGGAAAGCAACAAATATATATAAAATAGCAAACTTATACGCGTGCAAATGCACGTGATCTTATATGAGGATTAAGAGAGTGAGATCTTTGAAATTATTTTATGAGAAATCTCGATATGCAATAAAATAAAGACAAAACGCAAGAGAATAAACGATAATTTTCTAGGGAGAATGGTATACATCCCAATTAAAGGAAAGATAAAACCTTGTTTTCTACAGTCTCTAAATTGAATTTTAACTTAATATTGGGCAAATTATTTTCAAATTCAATATCCTAGTTGAGATCCAGGGATAATAACGTGCAATGTTTTTCTTTCTCTCCAAAAAATTAACAAAGAGAGTTGAATACCCATAACATAACTAAGCACATACCAAATTTCATATTCAATATTGCAATTGGTTGACTAACCCATGTCTTTTGGTGCCAAGTAGCTAGATTATATGGGTTTTTCACAATTGCAGTCATTATTTCTTCAACATGTCATGGTAGCCTTTGGATAAACTTGAATTGGTGCAGCTGAAACAGTTTAGCTAGAAGTTGGGTGCTAGAGAATTGATTAATGTTGCCGTCCAAAGTAATTGCATTAAGGATTAATATGATTTTTTTATTAAACAATTTAGTTATTTATGCTTCAAAAATTTTCAAATTTAGTTTATATATATATAAATCATTTCTTAAGTAGGATCAATGTTGATTAAAATTACACAACAAATTAACTTATTTTCTTATTAACAAACAAGCAAAAGATAAACAAATGAACGGAAGTCATGGAACTATAGAAGTAAGCTACTCACACTAAAAGATAAAATGACAACTCCCCTACTAATATAAAATAAAATACATATAAATTCGAATTGCTTTTGCTTTAGAGAAATCTCGTTTAAAATGTACAACAGCTACAAATTTTCAAAATTCACAATATACTAAATTAGAATTGTCTCAATATTTATCTAAAAAATATATTTTCCTCAATACGAAACAAACATTTAACCTCTCATTTGGGAACCAAACAATTTTCGATCATTTTGAGTTCCGGACTATAAAACCACCATAAATTATTTTGTAATGAACTTTCAAATGGATCTTAAATTATTTCTAGAAAAGGAAAAAAAAAAAAAAAAAACCAATTCAACCACGTGGAGTTTTGCTAATTATTATAAAAGCATGAACTTTAGAGAAATTGTTACCTTTTTGTTTTGTTAAAATTTCTTAATCATTCATTTTGCATATAGTAATGACTAATGAATAACCCCCAAGATAATAATTTTGTTTCATATAATAATAATAATCAATATTAATTACAACTCCATTTTCAATAATACATAATTACTTCATAACCACTTTATTTCTCCTACGTTTTTTTAGCCTCTAATTGTTTCCTTATTTTATATATTTTTATTTTTTATTATTATGTTTCATTTAACTAGTCACTTTTCTCGCCCCCAATTATAGGAGATACGGTAATTTACTTGCATATTACAATTGCCTCAATTATAGGATGGGTAATTTACTTGCATATCACAATGGAAGAGAAAAAAAATAAATACTTGATTCATTAGCAACTTTACTCCACAACAATTGTAAAATTATAACTTTAGTTTACCATTAATTATTATAAACTAATAAAAAGAATATGCTAAGAAAAACCACCTAATATATATTGAAATTGAAGGATTTGGATAATCATCAATTCATGAAAAGTAATTAGTCTAATTTGGTTCATATTGTTGTAAAATTAGAAGAAAAAGAATACCTGAAATTTTCTTCTTATCATATGTTAGTAGCATTTCAATTGCCTCTAGTATCTCAAATTATTCTTTAAAGAAAGATAACCGGATAAACATAATTAAAAAATAACAATAGCCGCAAACATTCCAGTTATTTATGAGAATTTTGTTATGATTATTTATTATTTCAATCATGCATAATGTGTTAATGAACAAAATAGTTCTGCCTCACTAAAAAAAATGAATGACAAGTCTTTTAAAACACCTCATGTAATTCACATTTTTAATAAGCATCATGATTTATTACCAAAAAAAAATCATGATCTTAAACAATTCTTTGTGTTCATTTTATTTCATTTTCATTCACTATTTTACATTATAGTTCAAAATATTATTTGTCTTGGTGATGTATCTGCCAATCTTATAATTAGTGATTACTTACGAGTATGACTTGAAATGATTTTATCTAATTGAGAGCATAATTTTGACAAATATTACTAGATGTTCAAACTTAAAGTGTGAATTATAAACAAAGTGTTATTAGATCTATTAGTGATTGTGTATACAAAGCTGAAAAATTAATTAACTATCAAGTCAAATAAATGAGATATATTATTCACTTCTTCTATCTGAAATTTTGTATGCATCCTCATATAAGGCTAGATGTGCATATGCGCGTGCAATTTTACTTCATTCATCTCTTAGACTAATATGTTAGAAATGGACCAACATCACATCAAAAGGTTGAGGTCCATCAATTTCCTTGTAGATGTGTGACATGTGTCACAACATCACATTAAAAGGTTGAGGTCCATTTACAAGTCACATTATTTATTTTTTAAATTTAATCACAAGCCTTTGATGTGACTTATAATTGGATTTCAACCATTTAATGTGATGTTGGTACACGTGTCATACATCTACCAGAAAATGGATGGTCCATTTCTGATAAAGAAATGGACTGGATAAATTTCCTTCTTCTTTATCTTTGGTTTTTTCTCTACACAAAAAACTACTTTTGGTAAGAGTATAGAGGATCCCAACTCTACAAATTATCATTTCAAAAGCCTTTATTGATAATTTCACATATGGAATGAGTAATCAAGATGTTGGCCTCGATTACTCATTCTATCCTCACTAAAGCTCTATCCTCGGCCTTTCTTTTTCTGGAAAAGAAACTTGGCCTTTTATGATTTCATAATTTTTAAATTTAAAAGAAAGAGGTCATCATTAAATCAATCATTAGGATTGGATCATAGAGCCAATGAGTAAGAAGGGAAAAGGATTTATTTATTTATTTATTATTATTATACTAAACAAAAGCTTGATATTACTTAGGATAACAAATAAATTGAGTAGCAGGATCTATTACAATTAATGATTTGTTATGGTCTATGGAGGACCCAGATGCTAAATATGTAAACCATTGGTGGAGTGTGGTATCACAAAAACCATTAAGGTTAGTATCCTTAATTAACATACTATGTTTACTAAAATTGGGACATAAGCTATCGGCCACCTGTTGTGATTACGTGGAAGAAGTAAATTGAGCACTTCTTTTGCATTTGCACCATATGTCATGTAGTTAAAGGTTGTAGAATTGTGCTTGGTCTATTACATCCTTTAATCCAAGCAATATTGCCTCAATAATGTTTCCCTTCCCTAGTCCTCCTATACTTAGATACTTTAACTAGCCTTCCCATAATAATCTTATACTCCATCCTATATTGTCTACCTCTACATTATGTACCCTTGCACACACCAGAGTTGGACATTGATTTAAGTTAGTAAAGCTTTACATAAACAAATATTTGGTTTGGACATCTTTACTTATGTCTGGTTATGTGTGGTTGTTTCATGTGTTTTAAGATTTAGATCATGGATCCACACGATATTATTTAACAATTTTATGGGGTTGGGGTAGTTTCGTTAAAAAGTTTGTTGTTCTGTTCTTTCAAACAAAGTAGCAAATGATTATAAAAACGGACACCATCCATCTTTTGGATGCTTTGTCAAGCCCAAGGTCTAGGATGAAAGAGTTGCAAAGGTCATTAATGGATGTATATGAAAGTCTTACCATTCTTAGTCCCAAGGGACCCGTCGCCCAAATCCTTTTCGTCCAATCACATGAAAAAAATACGTGCCATATAGATTCCACACAGTTTCCACAAAGCTCGATAACTGGAGACAATGGTGTCCATTGAGTGAGTGTAGCCTTAACTGGTAATCCTGCATTTAAAAGACGTCAAAAGAAAATCTTAATGGGGTGTAGGGTAATTTTCAAAAGAACTTCCACCATGTGGTGCAAGTATTAGATTTTAATGCCGATCTTATTTGTGAAAGGATTTTCTCTGCCAGTTTGACAAAGAAATCTCCATTGCTTGAAATAAGAGACATCTAGGCATCATTTTCATTAGAGAGATTTCTGTTGGAGAGATGATAGAGTTGAAGGTTTAGAGGAAGAGGTAACTCCCTATTGAGAAGATTGGTTGAATTTGCCACTTGAGTCATTGTTGTGTTTCTTCCCCATAGCTCGGTGTTGAGTTCTAGATGTGTTCGATCTTCCAAAATTTTAATCCATGGATCAAACCAAAAAAGATGTATTCCTCCCATTTCCTATCTTTCTCCATACCATATTCTCGAGTTTTGGCAAGATTCCACAGATGTTGTTCCAGGTCCATGATCCCTTTCTTTTTTTGACCTTGGATCGAACGGTGTTGTGTTTGGAAAGTATTTTGCCTTCAATGTCTGTACCCAGAGTGATTCAAGGTTCTTAAGCATTCTCCATTCTTGCTTGAGTAAAAGAGCCATATTGATTTCCTCCATTTTTTTGAAACCCAATCCTCCATGTTCTTTTAGTTGGCAACATCGGTCCCATGACATAAGTGTAAGCTGCCTTTCCTTAGTCGGATTCCCTAACCAAAATTTTTGGCATAGGGAATCAATTTTCCTACATAGCATACTTAGGAATTTGAAACATTATATTTGATACAACGACTGCAGTTGAAAGACTGATTGTAGCAAGACTCCTCTCCCTGCAAAGGATAGGCTTGATGCTATTAGTTGGCCATTTTTTTTCTTCATTTTGTTGATTACAAACTGTAGATCCTTCATTTTAGATCTGCCATGAATCATCTTGGTGCCCAGGTAGATTGAGTCTTTCTTCATTTTATTGATTCTTAGTGTTGATAGAATCATAATCTTTTCCCCAAAAAATCAAACAGTTTGGTCAACACTTTCCATTCCACCCTATCATAAGCTTTGGACATATCAAGCTTAAGAGCCACATACCCATCCTTTCCTCTTGTTTTTCTCATAAAATGGAAAATTTCGTAGGCCAAAAAAATATTATCCGTGATTTGTTTATTAGCCACAAATGCCCCTTGATACAGGGAGATAAAATAGTCCAAGAAGAGTTTTAGCTTACAAGCCATGATTTTTACCACAATTTTGTAGCTCACATTGCACAGACTAATTGGTTTAAAGTCTACTACCAATCGAGCTTGCTCCTTTTTTGGAATGAAGCACAGGAGCGTGTGATTTGTTCCAAAAGGGAGGGATGAGTTATTAAAAAACAAGTGAACAAAGTCAAAGAGGTCTTTACTAATTAAATCCCAATGCTTTTGATAAAAAAAAAAAAAGCATTAAAACCATCCATTCCTGGTGCTTTGTGGGGATCTAAGGAGAAGACAGTCTTTTTTATTTCCTCCAAATAGGGGGGTAACGCGATTCCTTCCAAATGAACCCTATTGGCCATATTCGAAAATAAACAATCAATGAAGGAGGGGTCCAAAGGTCTTGAAGAAGTAAACAGGGTTTGCATGTACTCCGAAAATGCATGTGCAATTTCATAGGGTGTATTGACAAACCTACCTTAAATTCAATGTTCTCAATTTTCCTCCCTTGAAGATGTAATTTAGAAAAGAGATGATAATACCTAGTAAAAAGGAAAAGTTATATAGACCCAATGAGAGCCTAGATCCTCTGAACCTTGGTGCATGGTGCACTCAACTTTTTCTTTCGCAACCCATTTGATAAAAGTAAGCTTGAAGTGACAAATGTCAAGTGGATTGTGAGAGAAAAAAGTTGAGTGCTCAGTCTACTCGGCTGGAGGAAATACAAATCTGCCCAATGAATGGAAAAAGAAGAAAGATACAAAGGGACAGAACGGAGATCCAACCAAGATTTTCTTATATATATTGTCTTTGCATGCAAATCTTCATTTTTCTTTGGCCAAATTTAACTTCCTTTTTTATTTTTTTTATTTTTTATATGAGGTTCATCCGAGCCAGCTTGCGCGCACCACGATTACATCCTCAAATTAATGCCGCCGAATGGGTGTGAATCCAAGAGCTCCCCGTGGGAGGTTGAGCCTTTGCATGCAAAGTGTGGTTAGTGTGCCAGAAGCACATCCCTGAGTAAAGGAATTCACGGTTTTGGAGATTGGTATCGTTGACTAGTGACGTGAAGTACTAGTAGTAACTGACACAAAAGATTTCACTCTAAAAGAATAAGGTTTTGGACTTTGTTATCTTATTTTATATGGTATCACAAAAGTGGCACGGTATTGGTAAAGAAGAGTATCGATCTTTAGTATACTTATAATATTGATAGATTCAACGGTTGTGACCCTCCTGTCTCTGCAATCATAATCGTATAACTATCTCTTGCCACTTGTTGCTTGAGAAGCAACATGAGAAATACTCGTGTGATGGCAAGATGCTTATGGTCATGATTTGTTATATTCATTATGGTTCAAGTCACTAAACCGGGACAAACTGTCCAAATCAAATCAAGGGTTCAAATTTGGTCTAAAATGGTCAACCTGACACTTCTCAGATTAGGCACTTCTCAGGAGATGTCTGTTGAGAAGTTGAGAAGTAGGTATTGTGTTGACACCCAACTGTCATCGTGAGACTTCTCGACAAAAATAACGTTGATAGAAGATTCAGCGTATCTTTTTCCAAACGTCAATCACAGCATTAATTTCAGCATTGAATGCACTGAGAATCATTAAATGCTTATTGCTGGCGAGAAAACTTCTCATTCGTCCAAAATCAACCTCGAGTACAGCATTCTCACGTTTTGTCTCTCCATTTGGGGATTGATGTCACATCAAAGATAATTTAATGCTGACCCCTTGATTCAACGATGAGATCTCCAGTTGTCTAGCAGATCAACCTCTTAACTTGTTGATCAAATTTCTATCAAGAAGCCATTACCACCCTCCATTCAAGTACGAGGAGATCATAAGGCTATGGGGCATCTACTCTCTTCTAAGGTATGGACCAGTTATATATGCATCACTACACACAAGTGAGGGTAAGATTTTTAAATCTCCAACCATTAATCTTCTGCAACCAACTCAAGAGACATTCTCTTCTTTGTCTTCTTGGGCATTTACTCCCTTGAAGGAGCTCACTGGTTCGGCCATTTACTGACTTAATCATTGGAAATGGTTTTCCGTCCTCAAAGGCTGCCCACTCTCACTTGTTTTGCCTTCAAAAAGCAAATATAGACCAAGAACGAACCAAGAAACTAACATTTTAAATTGATTCAAAACTAAGGTTCTTTTTCTTCTTTCTTTCTTCTTCTTTTTTTTTTTTTTTTTTTTTTTTTTTTTTTTTTTTTTTTGCCCAAAAATTATTTAGAATTCCAATCATCATGCATCAACGGTCCTCAAACCTACTAACAATCATTGAAATGAAATCTACAAGGGCATTCAGACTCCGAAGTGGCAATTAGGACTTTATTGGGTACTTACCGCCCACATTGGGGGATACTACACATTGTTGAGGATATTCTTCACTTGAGATCCTTGTTTCAGGAGTCTATTTTGGTGCATGTTGTTAAGGAGACTAATAGGTGCGCGGATTTTTTAGCCGGATTGGCAACGTCGGACCAAGAAATTTTGTTGGATCGTCTCTCTTTGCCTGGCTAAGCTCGTCAATATGTTGTAGAAGAGCGACAGGGTCGTAGGTTCTTTAGAACCTAATCCTGTATTATTGTTTGTATTTTATTTATTTCTATTAATATAAAGTCTCCTTTTCTCCAACAACAACAACAACAAAAATCTACAAGGGTATTCTTGGAAATACAAAAACCCCTTAGGGTATATATGAACCCCCAAAGAAGTAGTGCAACGTTCCATGTCATAGACTGCCAGCCATTGAACCTTTTAATGATCAACGTGCCTTGATGCCAGAGCAATTCACCAGAGATACATGATCAACAACCACTTAATGATTCAAGAAGCTACTGTACATGGTTTAATGGATTTTCTATTTTAAAAGAAACTCACCTTTAATAGTTTTCAATATCTAGGGGTTTGTCTTCCTTCCAAATTTGAAAAACTAGAGTTTTCACATTAGAAAAAAGAAAACAAAAATAAGGAGCTTCTAATGCTTTTCAAGGGGAAGCATGAATGCCAAATTTGATACACAAAGAATTGAGTTCTGTTTCCCCCTTGTCTCTTAATGCACCTACTCTTCACTCCCTATCTAATCAGGCGATCAAGATTTTTAAGCATATCCCTACTTCACAATTCATCCTTCAAGTCTTCACTACTGCTCTTCTCACTTCCTCTACCATCAGCACTACCAGACTTTAAAGTGCCAGAGAGACTCTGAAGCTTGAAAGGAATTGAAGCATGTTTCTTGATGAACTTATATAATTCCACCGCAGTTCGATTAGCTTCAAAAACAATCTGCTCAAAGATGAAACCATGCGTTGTTATAATTAATATAATTAAAACATAAATGTTATAGTCAGAACTTCAGTGAACCTAAAAGGGTGCAAAAGACACAAACTTACCGGATCAAGCAACTTATCTCCTGCAGGATAAAAGAGGAAAGTGGGGAACCCATCAACCTGCAAAACCAAATCAGAAATATTTTTCATTGTATGTGTAAATTATTGCTTTTCCCATCCTTTCATTTCTCCTCTCAGTACTCTTTCCAACACGGACCACAAGAGATGAGGACCAAAAGTAAGAGCTCCAAAGTAACAAACTCAATGATCTGCATGTCCAACAAATCTTCTACATAGAAGAACTAGAAAACTAAGAGTGAACACAACATCAGAAAGGTTGTTTCTGTTACAAGGATGCACTTTTACAATGTATCACCTGTTGACGAGGTGAGGGTCAACGATCAATCGCTACTCATGCCAAACGTCATTACACAGTTGGCTATGCAATGTATACAGATTCCAATCAGATAAAACAGCACTTAATGTCAAACTGCTAGTGGAATAAGCATCTAATATAAATCACATTAGACCACATATCATATCATGTGATTTACATGCAGAGAATAACAAGAATCCAATAGTATATATGTCACTCCAACTGAAGGATTGAAATTCTCTATCAGAAATAGAAAATTACCACCACTTGAATAAGAGAAAAACAAATTAACAGGGAGAGAGTCAGTCAAAAGGACTTCTCTATTTGTATAGTCATCTTAATCTGAAAGCATACCACACAAACTCAGACCTAAGCAACTTCTGTGGATATTATTTTCTTGAAGAGGTGGTTGTTTTCACTGATTAGTTCATAATTCAAGAACAGAACTTATAGAGATGCAAATACATGGTTTTGGAGATATTCTCATTTACCAAGTACAGGTTAGCAGATTAACTTTAGCAAAAAAACGGCTTATCAAAGTCGAAGTTCATGATCAAGACCTGTGCACTTGGGTGTTCATTGGTGCTTCCATCCATTTTGGCAATGACAACAGAATCAATACCCCGCAGATGCTTGGCCAGTTTGTTGTAAATGGGCTCCAGTTCTTCACAGTGCCGACACCATGGTGCATAGATCTGGTTCACATAAAAATATCAGAATCCTTTTAATTAAAGGAATATTTGAGAAAGGAAATGTAAATGTACGTGGTTTGCATATAGGAAGATTACTACCTCAAGGAGAACATCCTTTGACTCATTCAACACAATCTCATCAAAGTTGTTTCCAACCACTATTTTCACATCTCTGTTGTTCTGTCCCATTATACACAGAGGATTGGCTTAGGGAGATGAGATGGACCAAAAGCACCAAGAGAATGGAACACAAACTTACAGTCTCAGGAATTGGATCTGACTTGTAGAAAGGCTTAAGGTAGCCTTTCAGGAAATCCTCTGCAAATGCCTGGCATACAGCAAAAAAAGAATACAATAACTGAATGTCTAGATCAAATCTAGCATTTTCCATATTTAAAAGCAAACTATGTTTGGATGTATAATAGCTCAACCTTTTACAGCTACAAGAAAAACAATTTTAAATCTTTTTGGGTGGGGGAGATAGCTAGGATGAGGAGCATTCAGGTTTTAACCTTAATATGGTCCAAGGTCAGTTCACGATCAAAAATATACTTCCTGCCAACATTTGCTTTGTATGCAAGAAGCTGCGGGCAATAAAATGTCATTTAGCATTTGATAATCCCAAGAATATTAGAAACTTAATAAGATAAAGATATAAGATGGTTGGTTACATGTGGACCATCTCCAGTGACTCCAAAGAAATATGAAACTGGTCCTGCCTCTTCATTGTCAGTGTCAACAGATATTATGATAAGCTGCAGTTTACAGAAACACTATAATGAATCCCAGGCTAGAGATTACACAACAAATTTTAACAGGCATGAGACTACAGATAAAGGAATGCCACAAAAATCTTAGGAAATGTCCATAGATCAGATATTTGACTGGGCAATTTAAACTTCTTTTTTTTTTTTTTTTTTTTTGGGGGGGGGGGGGGGTTGAAAGAAATTTAAATTGATAAACATGCAAAAGAACTCTCTGATTAATGCAGCACTTAGTAGGAAAATCTTGATTGGACACACTCCAAACACTCCTCTGAAACCAGCCCAGTGAAGCATCAAATCCAGAAACTGACTTGAAATTGATTCTGGGTTCTAAATAAGTATTAAAGAAAAATACCAGTGACAGATTAAACAAATTCTTTATGAAAAATATTATAAGTCACCTTTCCCTTGAAACCCTTTGCTACTTCGTGAAATATTGGAATGAGCTTCTTCAAACGGTTTGAAGTGGCAAACAACAAAAGCTGACAAGAGAAGCAGTTGACATGTCAAAACAATGAGAATGAAAAAAAAAATCCACCAGTTGGCAAAAGTGCTCATGTGGCACATGATCTTACCTGCTTCTTGATTGGACTCTCAAAAATCAAAGGAGCATTGTCCTTATTGAATGTGGTCACTAAAGGAAGTTTGTTGGCAAGGACAAACTTAACTATAGAAGATTTGGTAAATTTGCCATCTGCAGAAATTAAAATCCAAGAAATAATGGTTTTAAGGATTCAATTCTTTCAAGGCACATAACCTATGCAAATACATCAAGGGAACTAACCGAAGTGGCTTAGTTTCTCCGCCTCTTTTTTCAGCAAGACCAGAGCAGGACGTTTAACTTTAGGATCAACATGGAAATGCTTGGCCACATCAGGACTGGTAGTTTGGTAGAAGCTAACATGATTTTCATCTTTTGCAGCACTAAAAAGCTCATTACTTTCAGGACCCTGACATTATTGGAGAAAGTTAATAAGAAACCAGTAATCATGGTAGTAGATAAAAAAATTCATTTATACTATTAAGATGATATAGATTACAATGAGATGAATGTTCATGACCTCAAAATTGGAAACTGGCCTTCCAAGTTTTAATTTAACTAAGACAACTCCCTAAGAAGTTTGTAGATTTTAGGGCGCTTCACTATCCAATTTTCTATTAAATTGAAATTTTGGGCTGATAGGCATAGGGCTCAGGTTGGGAAAAGGGAGAAGGGTGGGGGAAGGCAACTTAGAGAAGTCCACTCCCATCATCAAGATTTGAACATCACAATAAATAAAGTTATAAATACATTCATATTCAAACCACCTAAATGAAAGGTTAACTATTCATGCAAAGGGAGCAAGGCAGGAGTTGCTTAAAAGAAAAAGGAAGTTTAACAAATAGTTTTATTGATGTAAATACAAGTGACAGGGATGGTCAAGACAGAATTATACAAATGTCAGTTATGATATTCAAAGAAAAAAAGAAAAACCTACTTTTGAAACTATTCTAACATACAGCAGTCACTCTCATCAAATCTTAACAACAAATGAACCAACAAATTTGAAGATGTCACCAGTCGCCATCCATTGGACCCTGGAGTCATCATCAAAATCAAACTTAACATGTAGAAATTCTAGAATTTTCATATAATTAACATAACCTTGACATAACTGCTCTAACTGATTGAGAACTACAAAACTAGATGAAGAAAAAGAACTCAGTTCCTCAAAATCAAAGGAGGGTAAGCGAGATTATATGGATAATTGTGCAAGTTGCACTTATACGGGTAATTATGCTAATTACACCACTATCTATCAACACAAAACTAGTAGAGTTAAGGAAGTACCACAAGAGAGTCAAGAAAAGCCAAAACCAGTTTATCCTCAGTATTTAATATCTTCTCTGCATCCTCTGTTGTGGTTATGTTGTAAATAATAGGTCCAGTCTTCCTCTTAACCCAAGTCACAATTGCATCTCTGTAGAATAAATTAAAATCATCAGCCTCATAGAGGTGTTGTAAGCTATTCAGTCTCAAAATATCAACCGAAAGATTGTCACTACAGAAAAACAAGGAATGCCCTCACATTGCCTTAGCTTTCAAAAACTAACAAACTAGAATATAACAAATATAAAATTGTAAAATATATATATATATATATATATATATATAATAAACTAATACTTAACTTTCCAAATTCTCAGTATAAGTTTTCCCATATTGTGTAGTAATAGGTACATATTTTACAACTCTTTAGTGATCAACAGGTTATGTTTGAAACATGA
This sequence comes from Hakea prostrata, assembly GCF_041222555.1. NCBI lineage: Eukaryota > Viridiplantae > Streptophyta > Magnoliopsida > Proteales > Proteaceae > Hakea > Hakea prostrata. Next base: position 29,044,994 of record NC_142602.1, read on the forward strand.
AATTTCACCCAAAAAATAAATGTTTGAAACATGAAACAGCCTTTCTATGTGATGTGGGTAAAACTGTGTACCCTGCAGTACTGGGAGCCCTGTGGGCTCAGAGATTCTAATGGATCAAGAGGTGCACCTAGTACAAAACTCAGGGTTGAATATATTCATCTCCTTTCATCTGCTGGATTATCTCTCACTCAGCATTGTCAATTCTGTGCGGTTCTTTGATGTCACCTAAAAATCCCTTGATTCTCTGCTTAGCTTCCAATGACCTGTTCTTTCAATAAGAAAGGGATATCATTTTTCTTTCCTTTTTCCTTTTTCATTTTCCACTTCTGTAAACTCCTAATTACTGACTAGGTTGATGAATCCAAAAATATCCTTGATGGAAACACGCTATGATGATAAAAGCCTTTTGGTGGGCTTTCAGTCTTGACAGAATTTCAATAACTGCAGTTTATAATCTTCAAAAGAAACACAAGGAGATCAAGAAGGTTACTTGGTTCTTTGGCCCAAATAAGGCTTGGGAACTCCATCAATGAAAAAGTAAATTGTCGGGAAGCCCTGGATTTGATATTTCTGCGCCACTTTGTCTTCTACAGTGCCGTCCACCTTCGCCAGTGCTGCTACTCCTTTCAACTCAGTCGCCGCTGCGGCATACTCAGGAGCAAAAGCCTGGCACTGTTCACACCATGGAGCGTAAAATTCCACCATCACGTACCGATTCTTCTTCACGAAGTTACTGAAATTCTTATTTTTCAGTACGACAACATCCTTCTCGTCAATCTCCGGCTGCGAATAAGACTGCTGATCGGTGGTATAACCTCCATCGCTAGGATAATCCGGATTTGAAGTGGAGTGGTCGACGACGGTATCATCGTCGTCTTTCTCAAGGAAACTAAGATCTTCGTTGATATCCTTGTCATTGGAGGGAGTCGCAGAGAAGAAGGCATTGAAGAGAAGAAGGGCTGATAACCAAAGAAGGAGAAGAATCCGAGTCTCCATCCCCGTTGTGGAAGATCCGAACAGAAGTGGCTCGGAAGATTCATAGCTCAGGATCTGATCAGTGATCCAATTTGAGAAGTTAAAATTTGACGTGTGAGTTGTAACGGATCTTTAGGATTTGAAAGAAATGTGAAATACAGAGCTTCGAGTAGGATCCTCTACCCTCCTCGACAAAGGATTGTAATCTCGGCGTTCGGTTCGGATCGATATTATCTAAACTTAGATCACAATTAAATCTCTGTTTTAGCTTATAAATAATTTTCAAAGCTTTCTAACCCAGCTCATACATGAATGAGCGACTGGAGTTAGAACTTGAGGCTCTCTTGAGTTTGTCCATATATCCTTTGTGATTATTCTTTTTCTTATTGAGATCTGCACTGTAAGACATAGAAACCAATTTGATTGATCGATCACTTAATTGACAGACACCATCCTTTATTATCTTTTTTCTAAAAGTTTGTCAGATAATCTTCATCTCTCTAGTCTGATAGGATAATGGAATCCATACTTACAAGTGGAGGTTGATTTTGGGGAAGAGAAAATTCTGAGAAAGGAATTAAGTTGGGAAACAAATTCAGTAATGATGAGCATACGATTGTTTTGGGTATCCTTCCTGTTCTTGTACTATCTGTGCCTATGGCTGGGTCGCTCTTTGTCGTCGCTCCTGCAATCAACGACCTCGCCGGCGGAGTTGGTGTGTCTAGCGTTGGGCTCTGGTTCGGAGCCAATTAACGACCTCGCTGAAGACCATGTCGACGCTCTCTTGTGGTTCACCGATGAGCTGATGCAACATCCCAGGGTGGATCCGAATCGTCTTGTCCTTGCTGGAAGTGCGTCGATAGAGCTCTTCGACGCAAGCCGGGTCACAAAGCACGTCTTGCTCGCCGTGAACGATGAGCATCGGCAGATCCACCTCTTCAAACCTCCCTTGAAGCTCCTTCGAAACCCTGAGCAGCTCCCCGGCCGTAGCAGCTCTCGGCTTCGCCGTGCTCCGCCTAGGGGAAGCCATTCCCAACTTCCTCTTCCACTCCTCCTTGAAAGAAACCTCTACAATGCTCCCTTTCGTCGGAACAATCTGCCACGTCGGAACCACGGCTGCCACGAGCGACAGTAGGTGTTCGAGCGGCCATGGAGGCTTGATCTTGTCGCTCACTCCACACATAGCGCCGTTCAACACGATGCCGTCCCAGGGTTTGCTGGTGCTGCCGGGTTGCTTTCCCCGGAGGTGGATGAGCAGAGCGATGGCGCCGCCGAGGGATTCGGAGTAGAGGAAGGAAGGGAGAGAGGGATACTGAGCCCTAAAGGAGTCAAAGTAGGCGATGCAGTCGTCGACGACGGGGTTGATGTCGGGAATATGGTTCTGGAGACCGTCGGACAAGCCGTGACCTTGGTGGTCGATTGCACAGGTGGCGAAACCCGATTCGGCGAGTAGGATGGCAGTGAGCTGTACAAACCAGCTTGTCTCGCCGGTATAACCGTGGACGACGGCGACGACGCCCAAGACTGGGTTAGGTGGGAGAGGAAGCCATGACTGAGTGAAGAGCTTCATGCCTCTGGCATTGGTGATGTAGTCAGAGGAGTGAGAGACTGAATGGCGTTGGTAGAATTCCTCAGGCGAGAGCGTTCCGAAGGGGCTTTTCTCGTTTGCGTCGGCTATGGGGTGTCGGACGACCAGCTTCTCGTTCTCCATTTCTGCTCCTCCTGAAGATTTCTCGATCGTTCCGGAGAAGTAGTAGAGAAAGGGTTTTGGGTAGATGCAGAGAGAATTCAGATTCAGTTTTGGCTTCTCACGCTTTCTGCGTTCTTCGCTCAGTAGTATTATATGTATGTATGAGCATGGGGTCACGTTTGCATTATTGAATATAACGGATAGGATGAGAGGGCGTGAAGTGTAGAGAACTGGATTTCAGTTAGCTTTGGTTTTCCCGAAAACTAAATTATTATCTATTTCAATTTTTTAGGGTAATAAAAGGGCTACCGTCTACTTGACTTGACCGTGGAATTTTTAAATATATATATAATATAATATAAAAAATAATTTAACGTGACCGGTTGCCAATGACCTGTCCGAACGAAGAACCCAAGTTTTACTCAAAAGCACAAACAGTGTTTGTTTGCAAAGGTGGGAAAGAAAAAATGGGGGTTGAAAAAATATAAGTATGAGATTTATATATAATAATATAAAAAAATAGGAATAATAATTGAAAGGAGAAATGATTTTATGGAAAATTTTCAAGAGTTTTGTTCTTAGATAATTTTTCACAAAATTTCACTTATTTAATAAGATTTTAAAAAATAATGAAAATATAAAAAATTAACATGCTCCAAAGACTATATATATATATATAGGAAACTGGAGATGAGATATTATATATGCTGCCGGTAAGAATTGAACCCACAATCTCTCCACTGAGAGGTGAGGTTCTCAACCACTCCACTATCTTTCATTGACAACGGAAGAAGAATATGTTTTTTTTTTTTTTTTGGAAATGAGGTTCATCCGGGCTAGTTAGCACGCACCACGACTACATCCTCAAGACGCTTTTTATATAATTAATACAGGCAGGGATTCGCCCCTGGCCAGAGATTCGAACTCTGACCTCCTATATGGAAGCATTGGGCTGCCAACTAAGAATATTGGTTCGTGCTTGGAGGTTTGATTTTCATGGCCGTCCGTTTTCTGTGATCAAATGCTACGTTTATCAAAGGGCAACAAAGTCTCTTAAAAAGAGGGAAACAAAGTCATTCGGCACAAAACGAAGGGAAAGAAAGAGAATGAGGCACAAGGGTCCGTCAACTTGACACTCTGAAAAAGCCTTCCACAGCTGAGAATGCAAAGGAAAATAAACACCGTGATTGCTACGTCTTTGCAGATAAGATGACAGGGACATATTCTGTAATTTTCCCACCTGCCTCTCAAGAGTCATAAGTCTTAACGATTGTGATTTTATTTTTGTTTTTGTTTTTGTTTTAAATCATGCAAAAGATTTGAGCTTTTGATCATGAAACGATCAATTTAGTTGACAATGATTAATATCTCTCACCAAAGAGATCAATATCAACACTCTGATGCCATTATAAAAACATCTGTCAAAGAAAAGAAAAGTTGGAGCTTCCAAATACAAGTACTTCCAATCAGAAATCATACAAGTATATTCCAACATCGCGTTGTAGATGAGCTACACATATCCAAGGTTAGATCTAAGGGTCGAGATTAGATTTGAAATGTAGAAATTTTTTCATTTTTATTTAATCTCAACCATTAGATCTAACCTTGCACACGTGATTCATCCATTTAATGCCGGAAATGGATTGAAAACACCCACCCCTCCCAAAAAAAAAAACAGACAAACACACCAAAAAATCTGATATTCAGCAGCACAGAAAACACCAGGAAAAATCTGATATTCAGGAGCTTACAGAATTACTACAATCATTTCATCAAGATGAGAGATTGAAGATCCTCTGAATTGTAGCTAAAGAGCTGTGGCTGGTGAAAGAAGTGAATATTAACTGGAATATTAACGTGAAAAATGAGAATGGAAGTTATTAACAATTCATGTATTTTGTTCCTCTAAATGTCAAAAGACTAGTTTCATACAGTAATTGAACTAAGTATCCTTGTTGTATCTTCTTTACTCTAAATTTGCCTGCTACACACTAGGTACCTTCAAAGTTCAAAATATCAAGGAATTCAGTATCATAAAAGGAACCAGAACTGTACATAATACGGTACGACCTTTCACATTCTAAGAACGGATTCCTCCTGATCACAGATTACTTCTCTTCCTGACCAGTACATGCTGCAAGAGAACCCAGAATCAGAAAACATGAATATTTTTATAATTCAAGCAATTTTCAATTGGAAACATAAGGCATACACAGTGCTCAGGGCTCCTGCGACTTCAGTGTCTGGGGAGGGTCATAACATACATAAGCAGCCTTACCCCTGTTTTTGCAAAGAGGTAGTTTCCAGCTCATGAACAAGTTGGTCATAATGGAGTGAGCTTCACAGTTTCTAAAATATCATGACCGGCTTATCAGAGATTTCTCATACATGAACAAACAGGTATAAGTAAGTGCTGCGAATGGGCATAATCTTCAGAAAGAGATTCAGACACCTAGACAAGCACACACAGGAAAAAAAGTTTCACTTTTGACGCGGTATGTTTCTATTTCCTGTTGAAGTACAAAGGTGGAACACCCAGCAATGTAACTCATGATATCCCCTCTGGATTGACCATGGTGATAGTGTCATTTCTCTTTCTCAACTATAAAGCAAATCATATGTTGGAAGCCTCTTCAGCAAAACCAAAGTGAAGATGTTAAAGGTTTTGGATATTCAAAGAAGTTGGCTATGGGTGAAGATGCTCAACTGTCTTTACACTAGGCAGTGGACCACCATACTGAAACTGTAGTTCATGGAAACAAAGCCGCTTGAAATGGCCAATAAAAATGTTCAAGACAAAACAAAAGCCTATAGGCTAGCAGATACCTGGATGACATAACAAAGAAGACCCTGCTCGATCCCATGCACGGGAAATGTCAGGAAACCGGGGTTATGTCAGTTTCAGCTACAGTAAAGTAGAAAAATACTGGAGTAAACCATATACTGTGAACCCGTCAAGATCTTGCAAGTGTCTCATTGTCATAGGATTTCAAGATGAGATAAGATACGAGTTGATATCTCTGATATCTAGTTATCTCAGTAATATCTAGGCAGTTGGATGCTTTCCACTGAAACCTGGTTTCATTTTAACCAAAAAATACAAAAAAAAATAAGGGTGACCAACTCTGCAAGATCCCAGTCCAACTCAGTTTTTTTGGTAGACGTTGGGCTCTGAACTGAGTTATCAAACCATTGAACAAGCACATAGAAAAACAGAGAGAAGTCCTTCACATGGATTCTGTATTTTCAGCTCACCTTTTTGGGGACTGTTAGCTCTTGCCTTCCTTTTTCTCCTCCAGCTCATCTTAATGCTCTCATTATTGATAGTGGTGGGATTACCTGTTTACCACACTATAGGTAGGTTGTGGTGGTAGTAATGATAGGAGTGGTAGTGAGAACAGCCATCCCAAGCTTCAGACAAAAGAATTGATGAAGTACATTTTATGTGCACAGCTAGCTTGATAAGGAAGATGAACTCTGTCAAAAGTCTCTTCCTGAGTCAATGGATCTACACTAATCCAGTAAGTCAATGAAAGCATAGACAGAGGAGCAATGCTACACTTATTGGTGCTATAACCCTCAAATATATGGGTTAGGCTATGATGTAAGAACTTCCTAACCAAACGGGTAAACACTTTGACACAGTAAGTCAGATGAGATATTAGAGAGGTACAAAGCCAAATTTGTTGGTATTTTACCTGTTTATGGTTTTGAAGCACGAAAAAAAGAAAACTAAAACAAGATCAAATCAGAAGTTAACGTTTATGTGGTCAGTGACATGAGTGACTATAAAGATAATTTTCCTCAGCGTCAAAAGATGAGCTCTGATAAGTCAATTGTATTGTCTTCTGTAACTTCTATTAGCAGCTATATAAATTGGATATGAAGAATGTTCTTAATGGGGATCAACTAACCTCAACCAAGGTTTCAGTTATCACTTATCAGGTAGCAATGGGAAGGTGTCCAGATTGAAAAAGGTTTAGTATGGATTGAAACAATCACCTGAAGATAGCCTGAGAGATTTGGTGCTTAAATTAAGAAATTGATTGGACATGTCTAAAGGCTGGTCATGCTCTATTTGTTAGGCAGTTAGGCTGTCTCAAGCTAGAACAACTGCCTATGTTGTTTAATGTTTATGTTGATTATTATACATCTGATTACTGGTATGTTTAGAAGAGGTGATTAGTCTTCATAAAGAACGCCGGGCTAGTGAGTTTAAGGCTGCTTACATCCCCCTTTAGTAATTACAGCCTCATGAACTGGGTATATTGGAATTTCCCTAGATTTTCAGATGGACCCTAGGTGAATCAACTTACTATTTTTAAACAAATGCATATGCAAAGTGGCACAATAACTGCTACTAAGCATGGACTGTAGCATTCTTAAAAAGCCTATGGTTGCAAGAGCAAGTTCTGATTTTAATCCACATATGTAGCCAGTGAAATTACAGAATTTTTAATTGACCTAAAATTATTTTATTTTAACATGGAAAGATGATACAGTTGTATTAGATATTTGTCTCATATGAATGCCTACGTTTATGTATAAAGAGCACCCAGTGCAGTTGGCAGTTCAATGTGCTGAAGTTGATTTTTGGATAGTAATAGTACAGGTGGGGTGTTTTATGTCTTTGGTTAGTCCAAAGGATTTAAGTGGATGAGGTTAGATTAAGATATTAATTAGCTAGAGTTTTTATTTGATTTTATTTACTTTATTATGTGTTGTTAGGAGTCACTTTTATGAGTCAATGAAGCAATTTTAGAAGGTCTTTGCATATGTATAACAGCCACAGCAATGAAAACAATCTAAGAAATATCTACTCTTTCTTCATTTCTTTATTTTTCTCCTTTTTCCTTATTGAATGCTGATAGAATAAATCAAGCCAACAAAGCCTTTTCAACTCTGATTATTTGGAAAAAGTCAGGACTTGTAGAAAAGCTGATCTGATGTTTGAGCCTTAATCAAGAATCTGGGTTAGCTGGTTGCATCTTTAGGTGTACAAAACCTTGAATCATGGTTTGACAATACAAGTGCAATGTGTGCATAGCTATAAAATAGCTCAGAGGAGACAAATATGTTGAAATTCATAGCCTCTATATCAAATAGAAAATGATAATCAGTCACATTGGACGTGTTATATAAACACCAATGACCAGTTAGATAATATCCTGAAGGAGAGCAGCAAAAGTTGAATTACTGATGCTTGGCATTTGAGCATACAGATATTCAAGCACTGACCTGAAGGAAGTAATTTAAAAAAGTTTCCAAAGAATTCTTCTATGGGGGAAAACTTAATAAATATTATAATTTCAAATAGACCCAGACAATCAGTTATGTTACTACAAGAACTGTTAGATAAACCACTGCATATGGTTACCTAGTAAACAGTAAGATTTTAATGACACTCATGTACATCTAAGAAATTAAACTCCCTCTCCCCACCCCCACCCCCAAAAAAAAAAAAAAATTATTTTCAGATTAATATTTCCCAAGTTGACTAAAAAATATTATAGAGGTTGACCACCTCAACTGATTCAGGAAGAATATATTACATCTTCAAATCAGAATTTTGCTACTCAAATACCCAGTCTTTTCATTTTAGCATAATGAAGCTTCTAGTACATATCACTTTGCTCTGTTTCCTTCAATTTCAAAATTTCCCATCCCTAGCAAGAGGACTGCTGACTGCTGTTATAGTAGCTCCATCAAGCAGCATGCTTAACATTCAACCAGTCATGTAGCTTTTGTAACTGTCTGTTTGGCTATCCCCACAAGTCACATTACCAAGTCAAATGGATTTGGTCCCCATTTGATGCCATTTATGCAAGTCTAATAGAATGAAATGCATCCATCCCAAGAAAGGGGGAAAAATTACTACACAAACTATACAATTGCTACAAAGTTCATTAAGAGTCGAAATCCCTCCTTTCATGATTACAGGTAACCCTGCAACATTGGAAGGACATTGAAGCATAAGCTCAAGTACCTTCATGTAAATCATCTCAAATAACTTTTCTTTTCCAACAAGATAATGATTTTGACATCTCCAGATACATACATATGCTCTCTTTTTTTTTTCTTTTTTTTCTCTCTCTCTTTTCTTAAGAGGCTACTTAAGGTCAAGTTTTAACCCATTCACAATTGCAGCTGTCTTAAACCAGTTACCGTATGGATTGGGAAGAGGGGCAACCACTTTCTCTGTCCCATTGTAGGCACTTTCTGTGGAGAAGCAGCCATTAGAAGTGAGGCTCCAGGAGGGAGTCAAAATGCTCATTGTGCATCAGAGTCTTGGATCATCCCAAAATTGAACCACCTATTCTTTCCCAACATTTCTTCAATTTAAAATATTCTTATTCTACTTCCTCCTTTAGAGCAATTACTTGTATATTTGCATTTTGGGTGGTTAAAGTGGATCCAAAACTAAGAGAACATAAATTATTGTGTTCCAGGGACAGATCCCATAAATAAAGTTACAGTGACTTTGACAATCAGGACAGGGAGTATCAATTTATAATCCTCAATTCCATTGCCTTGTAGACTTGGTACACCTGGCAACAACCATGCATTCACATTTTCTACAATTACCAACACTGCAATCACATAAAAGTCATCCTCATGAATCATGATCCACTCCACCCTTTAGATGGGCCAAAGAATTTACCACCTCTCTCATGTGGGTGCAGTAATACAGCAACTATGAGGTCTAACATCCCATTTTCTCCCTCAATGCAATTGTCATGTAAAAGGACTTAATACTACTCACTCTACAATGAAATTCCAGTCTAACATCCCATTTTCTCCCTCAATGCAATTGTCATGTAAAAGAGCTTAATACTACTCACTCTACAATCAAATTCCAGTCAATGGTGCATCTCCTACCTATCAAAGAGAACACTATCATTCTTGTGTGGAACTAGCAACTTTTCCTCTAGTAATGACTGGTTCATGTGATTTCTTCCTAATTTAGTGGAGAACCTCCACAAGTCCAAACCATGCAAATAATTGTTTAAACGTCATTACACTAAACTTAAGCTTTTGGATTGAATTAAGATAATTTCTCTTACCAGTATCTATTTGGTAAAGGAAATACCAAAATATTTTACAGTTGCCAGTCTGAAGAAACTTGACTACTATTCATGGAAATTCTTGAAAACTTTGAAAGTAATCGGATTATATAAAAATTAATAGGAAGAACTATGTAGAAAAATAAAACCAACGGACTTAACAAAAATTAAAATAAAAAGAAAGACTTAATCCAGCAGACGAACAATTCTAATTTTATATAAAAGGGGAAAAAAAAAAACCAGAGAAGTCTACAGGAGCTGCTTCTACAGTGCTTGGGGAAAGGGGTGAGGGGGTGAAGACCAACAGAAATAGAATACGGGGAGTTTTTACCTCCACAGCAGAAACAGCAGTAACAGCATGACAGGATCATCACGAACTCCTGGAAAAGCCCAAGGACCCCAAAAAACTTTGGGTGAGACTCTGATTGCGCTTTCGGATCACCATCTTCTTTGTCATTATCAAGCAAATTTTGAGTACCTGAAGATTCTTTGTCACTTTTCATTCTCTGGAGATTCCATTCGAGTTTCTTCAGGTAATCCAACTTGAATGAATCTCGTATCCTCAGAGAAGGCCATAGATGCATTTCTTTTTTCTTCTACTTGTAAAGCGCAAGAAGAATGGGTTAGATCGAAACGCAACAACCTGATGAACGATTCAAGGAAGAAAGTGCCGTTGGGCCTTGCCAGGAAGGAACGGATTATGGATCAACACGGGCTTTTTCTATTATTTTATATTCTCATTAGTTTACGGCTATTCGATGTGACGTTGGGAAATGTAAACTAATAAACTATTCGTTACATGATTACGTCACCTTCGGGTTGGGTGAAGCTATTCCCTTCCGGAGAGTGCGCATGCTCCCAACTCTCTTCTCAGACATTCCGGTTGCGTTTTGTTTGTAAAGGTGACGTGGAAAAAAATGGATGGAAAAAAAATGTGTGTCCTATGTATAGTGAGGTGAGAGAAAATGAAAGACAATGAAAGAATTTTGTAAAAAAATATTAATTGTGAGTCTGATTTTTTTATTTTTCTACACTTTTTTACATATTTGGTGAGATTTTGAAAAAGCTTTTAGATGAGAAAGATCCAGCTTCCATGCTCTCCAGACCAGTTTTCTTTCGAAAATTTCGCCACTCTAAACAACCAAACAAACTACACACCGTTAGGATTTAAAGGAAAAGTTTACTTTTTCAATAATTTTTTCACATCTTTTTCCTTCCCCACAAACGCAGCCTCATACATGGGAGGCCTTGCGTCTGGCGTTATGTGAGAGTTGGGGTATAGAGGGACAGGACAGCCTACCAAAGTGGAGACGATCTCCACTCAAATCTAATAGTTCATATTTCATTCACACCTCTCTCTATCACACATTAAGAGGGGAATTGATTGGGATTTCATCTTGGATTTATTATGTCAAAACTTAGAGAATAAATCATCTCCTAATGTATAATAGAGAAATGTGAGGAAAATATATATTTTGATCTCGATAGGTAGAGAATTTAGATTTGGGTGAAATTCATTAGAGTTAGGATCTTTTACCGATAAGAATAGAAATTTGTGTGCTCTTCACATCTTTCTATTACATATTTAAGATAAGAACTCACCTCTGAGTATTAACAAAATAAATTAAAGATATGCTCTTCTTCTAAATGTGTAATAATAAAATATAAAAATGTTACAATTCCCTGCCCCTACACCCTGTATCCTATTTCTAACACATTACATACTATATTATGGATGAAATAGCATGATCGAGGGTTAAATGGTTAGGGAAAAAACACTTATTCTTCGAGATAAACCAGTGTTAGGTTTTTTATTAAAATCTATATTATCTATATATTAAGTTTCAAAATTAGTTTTTGCTTTTCTTTTATTTAATTGTTTTGTTTGTGTGTGGGACCCTTGTGGTAAGGGTGGTAATGAGGCACCATGAGGTAAGGGTGGTAATGAGACACCATGAGTTAAGGAGGCCCTTCATGACCTTGGTTAAAGGAGGCCCTTCATGGCTTTGGTTATGAGGCTCTTCATGACATTGGTCATGGGTCTTAAAGGTCTTGATCATGGTGATGAGGTGGGCTAACTTGAATGGTGGAATTACTCAAATTCTAACTCTTGACCTTTATTTCTCATTTCAACTTCATGACCATTCATGGCCATTACCATGAGTGGGGGTTAAGGTCTTTGAATGAGTTAAAGCCTATTCATTCCAAAGAAGTGAATATGAGAGTTACTTCCCCAAGTAGTGGGGAGGTTAGGTCAAGGGGGTTTATTCACATTAGTGGAGGAGGGACAAACCATTGATTCTCCATTAGTGGAGAATTGATTCTCCCCTTGTGGGGAGGTGTGGTTTGGGCCTATATAAACCCAACTCTTCCTTGCATATTGTGTGCAATTGTGACTCTCCTCACTCACATTATTTGTTTTACAAATTTCATTTCTTTCTTGAGTTGTCTAAGTGTTGTGCTCTAGCTTTTGACTCCTTGAAGGGACTAGAAGAACTACCTCATCTTCTAGTTGGAGGTTGCTTTATCTTGGAGGTGGTGGTGCGAAGAACCCTTGGTAGTAGGGTGCATCAATTACCTTAAAGAGCTGAAGATGGGGTGACTCAACCTCATCAATCGGTGGTTCGTTCGGTTGCTACTTCAAGCTCTTCAAATTTGCTAAAGACGATCTTCATCTCTCAATTGTATTGCGATTTCATCTTTGTATGTTTGAAGAATTTGTAATACAATTACCCCAACAACCAGAGGAGAAATTTGTCTCATTGAGATTTTTTTTATTTTTTTTTTCAAACCGGAAATGATTGAGGCCTATCTGCATAATTATTATACTCATCCATGGGCCCTGACTGCCTTACGCTCATCCTTAGGGCCTTACCTAAAAAACCAAACAAAGGAGAAGAGGACAAAGAAATTCCCCGGGGATGATATCCGATTTGATATCATGCACAACAACCATTGTGATACTTATAAAATTAGATCTCGGTGAGAAAGAAATATAGATAATTATTCAATTAATTATGTGTGTTATTAGTTGATTAATAATTATTAATTTCTTTTAGATTTGGGTGATTTTCATCTGGACCCCCTGAAGTTTGGTCTATGTCATTTTTAGTCCAAATAAATGGACACTTTGCATTTGCCTCCCCTGAGGTATCCAATAAGATCAATCAAGGACAAATTATAATTTTTATGACCAAAATACCCTCAAATAGTGTGGGCTCACTTATAATTTATAAAAACTTTTTTTGTTATTTGGATTTAAAGTTTCTTAATTTACAAAAACAACCCCTTATTTAACTCACTCTCAAATCCCTCTTGTTTTCTCTAAATCCCAGAGGATGGAATTTACGATGTTCTCTGGGAGACCTACAGTTTGGATTAATCAGATGGGATGATCTATAACAGGTCCCTGATCCTCATCAAAAAAACCCACATAGTCACTGTCATGTTGGGGTGGAGAAATTCTCAGCTTGATTCACAGTTGAATAGGACTTCACGATGACTACTGCGGTGAAGCTTTAAGAAATGAATCTGTAAAATATTTCCCCCCACCCCCTTTTTCGCATAAAGAAATAATCCTGTAGTACGATAGGTATGACCATCACCAAACAAATGTCTCCAAAAACTCCGACTCCTCCATTAAATATTTCTGAATGATTATCGTGATTTAATGGCAACTTTTGAATTGTGATGTCATAGCCTCAGTAAGAACCTCAGCAAGAAGTCCAATAGCCCATTTGGAAAAAAAGAGAAAGCGAAACGGAATAAAATGGAAGGTGGAGAAGTATCAGAATCTCTTCCATCGTCTCTCAAACTGAAACATGGTCTGTTCACAGAATAGGAACCCAAGCTTATAAAAAAGAATATAAATCAGTAGATAGGAAGGATGAGAGGGAGAATCCGAGGTTTACCTAGTGATTAGCAATTGCAGGTATTTGAAGTACAGGATGTAGAGGATGCACTTGTGTGATCAAGAGATGAGAAAAGTATTGATTGGAACTTTAATAGTTTTTCTCCCTCAACCCATCTCACAATATAAATTTCGAATTAGAAGCACATAATAGAATTGAACCATCTGAAACAATTAAAAAGAAAAAAATTCTTTATCAGAATACCATAAGATGCACAGGCAAGCTCAATGCAGCGGATATAAAATCACCAGCAGGTTTTCTATTTTTATTTTGGTAGGGTCTTGCATGACTTCTCCAATATCTAATACGCGCTTTGAAAGACGATGGAAGAGATTCTGATACTTCTCCATCGTCTAATGAGCATCAGGAACCTGTTATAGATCATCCCATCTGGTTAATCCAAATGGTAGTTCTTCCAGAGAACATCGTCAAGTCCATCCTCTGGGATTCAGAGAAAACAAGAGGGATTTGAGAGTCGGTTAAATAAGGGATTGTTTTTGTAAATTAAGAAACTTTAAATCCTTAAAATGTAAAAAGAAAAGTTTTTATAAATTATAAGTGAACCCACACTATTTGAGGGTATTTTGGTCATAAAATTATAATTTGTCTTTGATTGATCTTATTGGATACCTCAGGGGAGGCAGATGCAAAGTGTCCATTTATTTGGACTAAAAATGAAATGGACCAAACTTCAGGGGGTCCAGATGAAAATTACCCTTTAGATTTTGATTATGTGTTAATTTCCAATACAAAGTGAAAGATGTAAGGAGAATATACTCTCATATCCAAAATAAGCATTTGGATTCTTTACTTCTAATTGACCATGCTTCTATGTTTTTACATTCACATGAGTGTGGGGTCTACACTATCTAATCTAATATAAATAGACCTTACTCAGTGTAAACCTCACACTCACGTGAGTGCGGGGGCATGAGGCTACGATTGGGGGCATGAAATCTTAATCCAAAAAATACAGACTTACGTGGTAATATACATTTATGAGTTATGACATTTAACTACCCAATAAACTGAAACAAGACCACTTTCGTGGAAATTGCTTCAAAATGCACTGAACTGTTCAGCGGGAAGGAGTGGACCATTGTATTGAGATCTCGATCGATTTTGATAATTGAAAAACAAGCAATTGAGATTAGATGCACGATCTAGTTGCTGTAAATCTCGCTAAATAGTTTTTTTTTTTCTTTTGGTAATCAAATCTTGCTAAATAGTTGAACTAAAGCAAGATCGTACCTTGGGCCAATGCAAGGTTGGTAAGGCTCATACATATCTCATTGGTCAATGTTTAAAATCTGTTGTCCCCCAACCCCTATAATAATAATAATAATAATAATAATAATAATAATAATAATAATAATAATAATAATAATAATAATAATAATAATAATAATAATAATAATAATAATAATGTCAATGCTGGGTTAGTAGAGCGGTTAAAAGTCCAGATTCCCATGGAAAGGTCTTGGGTTCACACCCATTGACGACGTTTCATTTACAGTATTAAAAAGCACCAGTTCCAACAAAAAATAATAATAATAATAAATAAATAAATAAAACACCAACCGTACTCAAATGATGGGTCCAAAGATTTTATTTTATTTTTTATTTGATAAACGGATGGGTCCAAAGACTTATAACGAAGTAATGGGAAATGGGTCAGAACTTTTAGCTCTTTGACTGTGGCAGCTATTAATACTTTGCTTTATGATGTTGTGTACCTGTTTTGACTCATCATTTACTACATTAGAGAGTGAATAACCATTGCCTAAGAACAGCATGTTAAGCTATGCATTTTGTCTTACAATCACATGAGTAATTATGATCAACAGAAAACATACATCAACAACATCATTGCACAGCTCATGAAGCCTCTGATTATGTTGTCTTCCTGGTTTCAGTCATAAATGGTGTGGACCAGTAATTACTCTAACTAGGCCAACTGCTCCTCCCCCGTTCTCTACTTTATGTTGAAAATATAACTATCTACAGTGAAATCCATCGATCTTGCTACACCAGCGAGTGTACAACTGTTTTTTTTTATGAGATTTTAATT
Organism: Hakea prostrata; assembly: GCF_041222555.1. Lineage (NCBI taxonomy): Eukaryota > Viridiplantae > Streptophyta > Magnoliopsida > Proteales > Proteaceae > Hakea > Hakea prostrata. The sequence goes on from NC_142602.1 coordinate 29,060,705, forward strand.
TTAACTGTTTGTTTTCCATAGTTGAGATCAAAATCTCAATCGAGATCTCAATTAAACAATTAATTCTTTTTCACTAAACAATTCAGCATATTTATGGCTCGAAATTGAAGCAATTTCGAAAATCCATGTGCTTCTATTCACGACTCAAGTGAGACTAATCGGACGGTTTTGATTTTCTTGAACCAGACCCAGATGAACCAACCCACCAAAATCGAGAGTGAAAGAACGAACAAGAACCCTATTTCGTCTTCGTCTTTGTCTCCATCTTCTACTCTGATTTTAAGAGACTAAAGCCAGACAAACAAATTTGCAAGCTTTAGGGTTTGGCCCTTGACATACATTTGGTAGAACCTAGCAAAATGGTGTTTGACACTAATCAAAAAGGCTAAGAAAGGCAGAGCCAAAAGAGATGATGTAGACCATGATGATAAGGACGATGATACTTTCTAGGAAGGTGGCCCTATGATTTATTATGTGGCATTTTCCAGGGGAGACTGTATGAAATATTGGGAGGCCAAAAGCGCAAGCGATAACTCAATTCAACAATTAATCTTTTTCTCACCCTAAATTATTTTGTTATATTAAAGAATAGACCTATATATATTTTGTGGGGCTCACATATATTTGAAAGAAAAAAAAGTAAATTATTGATAATGATATTTTTTTTCCAACAAAATATAGGTAAAATTAAAGCAACAATATAGAAAATATATATATACACATGACTTCAACCTTAAAAAGTTAGATGCAAGCCAATATTTTCTTTGGTAAGAGATGTAAACCAAATTTTTTTTAGGTAAGAGATGCAAACCAATGGCAATTCACCTACTAACTTAGATATTTTATTCCGATTCAAAATCAAATAACAAAAATTGCAGAATAAATAAAGAAACATAGAATATAAAATCAAATAAAAAGAAAAAAAAGGATAAAAAAGAAACGATAAATAAATTGAGAAAGAGAAAGAGTACCTAGTTGTAGAGTAGATTTTTTTTTTCCAAATTTTCTTAACCCACGCTTATAGAAAGCGAAGAGAATAAATAGAAAGAAAGAAAAGGAAGAGAATAAATATGAAGAAAAGATAAGAGAAAATAGTGGGGAGAATAAATAGGCATTGAGGAATTATTTTTTAATTAGGAATGACATATGTGCCATTATTTTATTTTTAAAAATTGTTCTTAATATTGGGGGGGAAGGGGGCAAATAGCGACATTTCACATATAGGAAGAGAAAAAAGTGAAAAAAAACAAGGGAATTAAGGGAATTTATATAAAAATTTTAAAAGTCCGGAGGGCCATGGCCCCCCTCGGCCCCTTCATAGGTCCGCCCCTGGCCTTTTCTTTCTCTTCATCATTTTCTGCTTGAATGAAGTGTCTCTCCCTCATACTTTGGAGGATCATATTAGGGCTTGTTTGGTTATCTTACTTCGGGGATTTTAATTTCTGAATTCATGAGTTGAAGATTTATTCCTATTTGGTTGTAAAACATCTTAAAATTCAAGAAAATTAAGGATTTTTTCTTCTAAGAACTAAATTAAGTCATTCTTAAATATTGGATGAAATTCATGAATTTCACCACAAGTATAAAAACAGATAAAATTTGTGGATTCATGCAGAGTAATCCGATTGAAACTCTACAAACTTCCATAAATTTGAAGCTAACTAAACAGTTAATTTTTAGAATCATAAATTCACAAATTTGAAATCTCATATCATTTTAAATCCTTAGATTCATGTAACCAAACAGGCCCTAAGTCCCTCACCAAACCCAGCCAATCCAAACCAAAAATCTGGTGTTTTCTCCATCTGGGTAAGCAAATTCTAAAACCAACTGATCACTTTAATGTCATCGACCATAAAGAAGGAAAAAAGAAGTCAGACTAATTTTCTCCAAACTTCCATCATCTTTGTACTAAAATTTAATGAACTTGATTTAATCTAAAACTCTGAAATCAGGATAAAAGACGAAGCCGAAATCAGAGTTCTTGTTCGTTCTTCTTTCCCTCGATTTTGGTATTTAAGATGTGTGTGGGTTTGTTCGTTTGGTCCCGTCTGTGGTTCGGTCGAGAAATCAAAACCGCCCGGTTGGCTTTACTTAGGTCATGAACAGAAGCACATGAATTTAAAATCCACGGTTAGGATTAAATTAGATGGCGTGGCCATCATCCAACGGCCGGCTGAACTGTTCTGGCGCATTAATTACACTTAGACTTGTAAAGGACCTGGGATGAGAAGTGGTTCTTTCACTTTCTCTCTTTTTCGTTGGGTTCTCAACTTCTCATGATTAAGTCAACCTGGAAGAGAATTAAAGTTTTACAAATAGGAAGAAGAAGAAGAAGAACAGAGCATACCCTGTCTTCCACTCTTTCTCTCTGGATTGGGGGTTACAAGGAAATGATTAATGCAAAAGCCTCTCTATTTCATAATCTAAGTACATAACTATCTGCAGGAGCTATGAACAAAAACACAAGAAAACATCGATTAAGGAGAACCCAAGCATCAAATCAAGCATCAGGCCTAACAGAATTAGCTTGAGAGTTGTTTGATTTACGAGTGATCACTGTATAATAGGCACCCATTGCTAGAAGCACTACAAATGCAAAACCAAGGACAATGGCAGCAATCCCACCAGCACCCACTCGGCTTCCACTCGTCTTCGACTCGGATATCTTGCTTTCATGAGCTTCAGTGGCAAGTGCAACAGCTGCAGCAGAGGGAAATGTTGTGAGAGGCACAGGTGCGCAGTCAGATTCCACACAAGGTTTTTGAAAGTTGGGTTGTTGGTTACTGGGGTGGAAGAAGTCATAAGCTTCTGGAGTTAGAGCAGTGGGATTCTCATAACCAAGCCCATGAGGTGCTCGACCTTGTGCGTAAACCAAAGAGATCAGAAGAGCAAGAAAAGAGAGGAAGAAGAGAAAGACAGGTGACATTGCTTTGGAAATTGAGGCTTTACTTCTCTGCTGTACTTAAAAATGTAGTGCTTGGATTTGAATGAATTGTGAAGTTCATGAAAGTTTGAGATGGGTTTTTATAAGAGCTGAGGAAGTGGATTTTGCTTGGCCATGAATTTTTGGATGCTTAAGAGTTAAGACACTCTGAAAAGAAGGACAACATTATGAGCAGCTTCTTACCCATTATGAGTAATTATTTTCCATAACTCCCCTCACCCCATCAAAGGTCAACCAAAACAAAAATTTTGATGAACCTGGATCGGCCGATTCATAGTGGGTTTCTAGGATTCGAGCCAATTTTAAATAGTAACAAGTTAGTGAAATAGTGTTTACTGCAAGTAGAGGTTCCTTGATTTGCCTTCTTGTGAGATCTGGAATTGAAATGGCAACCAACCTACATTGGGTTAACAAAATGATGGCTTAATTTCTACTTGATTGCCTTGACAAATGAAACAATGATGAAACCAATAGAGGTTAAAGTAGCATCAATGACTAATTGCTTGCTACTTGCTCTTATTACAACCTTAATTACTTGCAATAAGCAAATTTTGATTACAACTCATAGTAGTTACTATGTATACCAACCACATGTCACATCCTGCTTGGAGGCATTGAATAACATAATTTTTTTTATGCCTTCAATAATGAGAATAGGGCAAATAATTTGGGGGAGTATGAATACATGAATGTGTATATTATAATAAACTGATCAGTTCTAAAATGGGTGAAGTAGTAAATTTTTGTTTTTTTAATTTGAGAATTCATCATTGAAGAGAATGGGGTAGGGGTGGAGAGTAGAATGAGGTCGGTCCATGCTCGCTTCTTGGAGCAGCAAAGACTATAAAATGCTTGATGTGTTAGACAAGTTGTGATTATAATGGGCGACCCATTGATATTCTCTATGTCTTGGCGAATAAGTCATTATGTAAGGTGGTGATTCTTCGTGAACCAGCGCATGCTAGGCGGAAATCAATGCGCAACTCTGGCACCAGGCCCAGGCCCCCCCACCCCCCCATCAGTCATATATCACGTTTGTTGTCTTCAGTGTCCTCTTCCGGCCTCTTTATCTCTCTGGTCCCCCCCCCCCCCCTAACTCTAAGGCTATCAATATTGCAAGCCCAGCCCAGCAAGCTCGACTAGAGCCCGGTTCATTTCGTAATAGACCGGTCCTGATGTGGGGCTCTTATCCATCAGTCCAATCTTGCTCGATGTTCTGTTCACAAGAAGGACCGGTTTTTGAGTCCTGAATAGACCAAGATACTTTACGAACATCTTTTGAATAGATCAAAATTTGGAATCAAAAGGCTTTAAATTAAGTAGAACGAGTACGGGATATCTAATGTGTAACGTAAGTTTGTGATTGGATGGATAATTAGATGGTTAAACTTGATTAAAATGATATTCCATAAAGTGATTATTTTAAGTACATACGTTCAGTCATAAATAAAAGATGTGATATAGAGGAATAACGTTTCCTAAAGAATTAAAAACAACGCAGATGAAGTATAGAGGTGCGTTTAGAATATTGTGTCAGGAATTCCAGGAACGTGTTGCGACCACGTTATAGTGCAAAGTGTTGTTGGACTCAAAGGAAAATTCCATAAACTTGGTGTTGCAGAAATAGGGATGTAGGATAAGGTAATGAATGATCCCAATAGAGTTGTTTTTTTTTTTTTTGTTACAAAACAATGCCTGTCGGCTTTTGTTAAAGTGGTTTAAGAGGGTGGGGATTTAAAGTTACAAAACAATGCATGTCTGCCTTTAGTTAAGTGTAGTGGCCATGCTACTTTTTTAGGTTTTTGTACCATGTTGAGAACTTCAGGGATGTTGCACCAGATTTCCGCTAGAGTTGTTCTAGCTAGGAGTAACTTCAATAAGTGTTAAGTCATGAGAAAGTTGATTGAAGTGGCATGTCATGTTCAATGCAGGCCCTTAAATACCCCTATACGAAAAAATGATTTTATAGAGATTAAAAGAACTAAAAAAAACTAGGAGCAAACATAAGATAATTTGAAAAAAAAGTGGTGAAAAATGATATGCATAACTTAGGCCTTGTGTCTAATATAACTTCCAAAAGAACTTACGGAAATGCAAAGATCTATATAATCAACCCCATTTAGTTGGAACATTGCATGTTATTATTGTTATCAAACTTGAATAAGTGATTACAAATGCGGTCAACATTGAAGAGCTGAAAAGAAAAAGAAGAAAATAATCAACGTAGCATATATCCCCTCATCAATCTTTTATTCCAACATATAACTCCTAATCCTCCTGTGTTTACTGTCCATACATATAAAATTTTAGATGACAAATTTTTTGAAGCGATGAAAAGTTTTTCCTGAATGATTGACCATGAAAGAGTGAATTGCTTGAGCAATAAAGTTTAATGGGTCTCCTTGAGTCCTTATAATGCTGACAGACAAACCAACATCAAAAGGCTTCAGGACACTCACCTTTTGACAAAGGGAGCTTTTAAGGACGGTCACCTTTTAAACAAAGCTTTGAATTTCAGATGTCTAGAATCCTGGTGAAGTGTCTTCTCTTTCTTTTCTCAGATTCTGTATCCAGTAGAAGATTTTCTCTTGATTTACATAATTTAACACTCAATTCTTCCTTTATTTAAAAATAAAACAAAGTTAACATAAAAAGCTTATTACCCAGTGTTGTTGCAGAATCCTGTTTGGTAGTGCAAACGAGCAACCTGCAAAAAAGTGTACTCAACCGGGTTGGTCGAGGTACATCTCCGACGAGCAAGATAGTAAGGGATCGAATCTGTTGAATCTTAGAAGGAATAAAGTATTCACGATTGCTTACCTTCTTCTCTTTCCCTCTATCCTTTATATAGGTATTAGGATGTATACTTCTTTAGTGATTGAGTCCCACTCATACTATTATTGGAGGTTTTGTCTAGCTCAAACTCTTAAGTCTTGTTCGGGCTCTTGAGTCTTGTTGGGACTCCTTCTGTTGAGTTCTCCTCGGTCCTTTTTTTATTTGTTCGGTGGTTTGTCAAGAATAGACCTCTGGTCGTTCTCGATGAACGACCTTTCTTCATTCATCATGGTCGACTCATTTTGTTAGACCGGTTTATCAGACCGAGTATTGGTTGAGCCAAACCATGGTCGGCCCTATCTAGATACTTCACCATTAACATAAGCCCTCGAGTCCCTTTTGGCTGATAGTCATATGTTCAGCCCGAGGGACTATTTTATCTTCGTTCTCTATATGTGTGTTCGGTGGAGAATTGTGCTATAGTTTCCGTACATGTTTCACATTTGTGAAAATCGAAGCTTCGTATTTAATGTTAGCCGCCTTTTGCATGCATAACCTCCTTGAATCTCGCGATATGCTCCACGTGTCAAGATGTGCGTCACGTTTCATAATTACACGTTGGACATTTAAAAGACCCATTGTCTTAGCCGTTCGTTCATTTAATGTGGTGATCGTTGAATGAGTATCTTTAGGATACCAAAAGGCTTTTCATTTGGATCGTTGAAGAAGAAAGGATTTAACCTCTTGGATTGGAATCTTTAGAAAAGTTCTTTTAAATACTCTTTTCCTCTTTTCTTCTCCATTTCATTTATGTGTGTACGAGAGTGGGGTTCACAGCTTTTTTGGAGGAATAGTCCCTTATTCTTTGGTTTGCTGACTGCTTGATTTCTTCCGAAAATTTCGAAGCAAGCTTGGAACCAGTAAGTTTTTTTCTCTCCTTTATTTCTACAAGTCATTTTTTTGGAAAGATTGGTACTTTCATATATTCGAAGATGTTTACAATCTTCTCCATATATTCTTCTCTGAGTTACTCTTTTTCATTTTTCTTTTCTGTTCTTCACTTGTGAGAATGTAGCAGAGACGAAATAGGAGATTTTTGTGTGGCACCTCATTTTTGAACTTGTTTAGTAGCTGTGGTCCTCGACCTAGAATGCTCCAGCTTGGTCAGGCACCTTTTTTCTGCCTCTTCCATCTCTTCATTAGCAGCTGGGGCACACTCTTCCGAATTCATCGTCATTTTGTTGGGACAACCATCTTTTTCATTCAATTACCCTCTATCTTTTCAAACAAGTGAGTAGATTTCTCCCTTTTGTTTCACTTCCTTTTTTCTTAAAATCCATGACTTACCATGGTTTTTCTTTTTTTCTGTCTCCTGCTTTGTTGTATTTTTCTTTTTTGTGATAGCTTGTGACTAGTCATGGTTTTGATTAAATGAGCCAAAACTTTGGCTTCAAAGTCTAAGAAGCAACCTTCTAGTGAAAAACCTCTCATTTCTGCTACTGCATCCGTTTCTAGGTTCAAGGATGTCCTTCCTAGTGAGAGACCGAACTTACAGCTAGTGATCGGTCTGACGACCCATACCAATCATTTTCTGGACGGGAATACCCTAAAAATGACCATGAAGTATCCGGCTCGGGCCTTCAAACCCGTAATCATGAGAAGACGACCTTAAGTGCTCGGGCCCGCTTTAAGGTTGAGAGAAAAAAGTGGAAAGACAGCCAGTCCCTTGAGGAATATCATTTAGAGAAAAATATGGATTTAACTCCTGATCATATAGATTATGATCCAACCTCATCTTGTCCTGACTTCCAACCTTCTATCATGACCGAAGAGAGGCTACATTTTGTACGTAAAAAATATGGAATTCTTCCCGAATACCGCCTTCGTGTTCCTACCCCCGATGAGAGGGCTAACACCCCCTGACCAGGAGAGTTCTCTGAATATGAGGACGCATTAAAGAGCTGTTTAAGCCTTCCCGTGCAAAATTTATTTCGAGAAATCTTGATTCATTTTCAAGTATGTCCGGGTATGTTGGCGTTGAATAGTTGGCGTAATGTCATATGCTTTGGGGGTTTCTGTCAAGGTCGGAAGTGGGAGTTCAACCATCCTTAGCCATTTTTCTTCATTTTTTTTATGGCTAAGAAGCAATAATAGGATGGCTGGTTTTACTTGTCTAAGTGTACCAATTCACAATGTAGTTGGGAGGGAAACTTTGTTGGGAAGGTACACTCCCTTCCAATACAAGGGGTGGCGCCCGAAGTTCTTTTTTGTTCGACCGCCTACCAAGCCTTCTTTCCTGATCTTTTGGGTTCAGGGACTGGCCAGAGGATCAAATGATTTTCCAGACCTTTTTGATGTCGAGGAAAGACCCAAGGGGTGCATCCTCAAATTGTCTACGGAGGATAAGAATCGATTCTCCATTAACGATCATTGTTCGGAGTATCCCAAAATTTTGAGTCACTGGGGATTTCTTCCTTGTGAGTTACTTTACCGAATATCATTTTTCTTTTTTCTTCCTTAGGTCTTCTTGTTCAACTCTTGAAGTCTATTGAATATATATTTTTTTTTTGCAGTGTTGTTAAATCTAGAAGAGTGTGCCCGAGCTACCAATGAAGAGATGGAAGAGGCAGAAAAAAGGTGCCCGACCAAGCTGGAGCGTTCTAGGTCGAGGACCACAACTACTAAACAAGTTCAAAAACGAGGTGCCACACAAAAATCTCCTCCTGATCTTCCATCCCAACCAGAGAAAAAGTTAGCTTGTTGCATGGTGTATTTTCGAGAACAGCAGAAACAGAACTTCCTCCTCCGTCTTCGAGTCCTGCTCGTCCTTCATCAAGTAATTCGTGTGGAACCTTTGACTTGGATCCATCTGTTCTTCATCCTTGTTGGACCGTGATGAATGACTCCTATGTGATCAATAATCAACAAAGTGGAAAAATTGTTGCTCGTCATTGGTTATCAGGAGTTCTCCTTCCAGCCGATCAACAATTTTTTAACTGTATCGGTCATCTAAGAACATATGATGTGGCGACCAAGTGAGTTGGTTCATGCTCTTATTCTTTTCGGTAATAGTTTTGTTTTCTTTTTGATGTATTCTCACTTGTAATGAATCAGGTTACTTTGTGGTCTAACTCAAGCAATGGGCGGTACCTTAGAAGCTGCTCAGAAGGATCATGTGGCCATCCCTCAATTAAGCAGAAAAGTAAAGGACATGGATATCCAAATTTCCAACCTCCGAGCATCGAATGATCGATTGGTCGCTATAGAGGACGAGCTTCGAGGTCAGGTATCGTCTTTAGAGCTTCAATCAAAATCTACTAATTACCAGGTGTCGGCCCTTTAGCATGAGTTAGAGGAGCAGAAGAGAGAGCTAGAAGCTGTTCGGATAGACAAGAAGAATTCTGACAAGTTGATCAGGTAGCTTCGCGAACAACTTGATCGGTCTTCTACTTTTGAGGATCTTCCTATCGAACTCAAAAACGAAGTTATTCGTAGATGGGTTAAGACTAAAAAGTGTAGGGAGTTTATTGCGAAGGTTGTTGCTCCTGGTTTCAACTATGGTCGTCGTTACACTTATGCTAGTATTATTGGAGAGTTCCATGGTCTGGATTTGTAAAGGTTTGAATAGTTTATAGACCTAGGCATTTATGATGATTTGAAGATTCCCCGGCTAGAGTGGGCCATTGGCAAGCAAGCTTTTCCCAGATCGAAGGAAGTGGATGTTCGGGATTTTCTCGACTCCGACTGGGAGCCGACCCCTAAGGAGGTACCGCCTGCCGGTGAATCTTAGCCAGAGACAAACGACCAAGTTAATACCTAGCACGATGAAGAGCGTCCGTCCAGTTAACTCCAAGCATTTTATGTTGTCCATGAACAATAATAACTTTTTCTTTTGTGAACAAACAATATCACTTTTCTTTACTTCTTTTGGGTGAACGAAAACTTCTCTTTTTGTTTATTTCTTTTTATGTTGAAGAAACATTTTGTATAGATTGAAGTTTCCTTGCTCATTAAGTTTTTGTATGGAGCACAATGTTGTTGATCATTCATTCTTTTTTCCCTAGCATAGTTACTTCATAATATATTCTAGGGAGTTGAATGTAAACTCCTTTTGCTCGAAGGGTATGTGTTCGACAATCTATGTGTTGTTATGAGTGATCGGAACACATTCTTTTTCCTGATCATGGTTACTTCACAATATATTCTTGGGAGTTGAATGTTTTCATTCAAACTCATTCTTCTGCTCGGAAAGTACGTGTTCGAAAATCTATGAGTTGCTATGAGTGATCGGAACACATATGTTCGGATTCACACTCCTTTGCTTTATATTTTGCTCAAGTAATGTTGCTTATTCTTTCTAATGCTGGTTGTTCGAGCATCGTTATTTTGATGATTAATTCTTTTCTCTTTGCCCCCAAGCATAATAACTTGGTAAGTTTACACAAAGTCATTATGTTGACTATGGGTTGGTTTACTTGATGGGTACGCAGATGTGTTCATGATCGGAACTCATGTTTTCAGATCTATAATTTATTCGGAGCACTTTTATTGGCACATGAGTGCTTTGATATGTGTGACCGGAACACATATGTTCGGTTTCACATATTTTGTACTCGGAATTTGTTGTTCGGATACACTTGAGTGGAATTAGAAAATATTCAACATAACATTTGATTTTATTTGTTCAAAGTAAGAATCGGAACACATGTGTTCGGATACAAAATTAATCGTGTTGCTCGGAATATGTGTTCGGATGCAGACTTCTAAAATAAATAACTGATAAAATTCATTATCCTGCTCGGAAAACAAGTTTTCGGATGCCGGGTTTTTCTAAAGGACATAATTGACAAAATTCATTGCTCTACTCAGAACACGTGTTCAGATGCAGAGTTTTTCTAAAGTAACTAATTGGCTTTAATTGTTTAACAAAATTGGGGTTGTGTAACTTTGAAAGAAATTTGCTAAGAGTAACTTGTTTTCAAAAATAAAGTCATTCAACCAGGTCACGGTCCCACTTTATTGGCAGTATTTTTTGAGGTTGTTTGAGTTCCATGATCGAGGGATCGGTTGCCCTGTTTCTGGATCACGAAGATGGTAAGCTCCTGGGGTGACCTGTTGTATTAATATATATGATCCTTCCCAATTCAAAGAGAGCTTTCCTTGGTTGGTAGGATCTGAAGCTACTGTTCGCCGAAGTACAAGTTCTCCAGGGAAGTATTGTCTCGTTCTTACTTTTGCATTATAATAAGTGGCGATCCTTCTCTGATATTCTTCAAGACGATACTGAGCTTTGTCTCTTGCTTGTCAATGAGATCAACGTTGCTACTCATTCCCTCAATGTTGGCTTCTTCATCAAATTCCTTTTCAGGTTTCTGGTCAGCTCGGGTCGACCATTTCTTTTTTGATTGGTGGTCGGATTTATACTTTGCCTATTGATTTTTGCTTCTGTAGTGGGCTCCTTTCAAAACTCTATGGTTTTTGATATCTCAGCTTGCTTATGGCAGCACTCTAGTAGATCGGCATATGTTTCGGGCATATCTAACAAGAGATGCTCAATAGCCCATCATGATTGAGGCCTTGATATAAAAGCATGAAAGGCTATTTTTTTTCATCGAGATTTTTCTATCTGAATGGTCAGATTGTTAAATCTCTGGAGATAACTTCTAACTGACTTTGTACGCCCTTTGGAAGCGAGATAGGAATTCTCGACCAAGGTGGTCGAGATTCTCTATTGTATTGTTCTGGAGTCCCAAAAACCATTCAGATGCTGCTCCAATCAAAGATGCTGGAAATATTTTACACATAGTTGTTTCGCTATGTCGATATGCTGGAATCCTTTAATTTTTCAATTTTTATCCAATTCCTCAAATCGCTTATTGACTTAATAAGTGTGTTTGACTTGAACTTCTTTATTAACATTTTTTTGCCGGCCATCACCTTCTTGGCGAGTGTTGTTGTGTCTATCTTCTTGCTCATAACTGGGAGGAGGGTCCTTAGACGCTGCCTCTCTTGGTGCTCGCTCCTTTTCTCCCACCTTTCTTTACCTCTGTTCGGGTCTCTCTGGGTTGGTCTTGCCGAGTGGTCGGCAATCGATATTGGAGCTTCTTTTTGCTTTGATGGTCGGCCCTCTCTAGTTTTATCAGGATCAATATAATTAACTTGTTGACCTGCTCCAGGGGCGACCAGATGACGAATGCTTACCCTGACCAATTTGTTTAAGCTTGAGATTTGCTTTTGAAGATCATTGAATTGATCTATAGTGACGAACTGGTCGGGTGCATTTGGCAGAGCATCGTGCTCGGGAATTCCTTCAATCGCTGGCTATTTCTTCCCTTTATTGATCTCCTTCTCTCCACTTGATTCGTCCCCTACAAGTAAGCTTGATCTAGTTTGCATAATGACTTTTAGATTAGTTTCCCACAAACAGCATCAATTGTTGTTGCAGAATCCAGAATCCTGTTTGGTAGTGCAAACGAACAACCTGCAAAAAAGCATATTCGACCAGGTTGGTCGAGGTACCTCTCTGACAAGCAAGTTAGCAAGGGATCAAATCTATAGAATGAATAAGAATAAAGTATTCACTATTGCTTAGCTTCCTCTCTTTCCCTTTGTCATTTATATAGGCTTTAGGATTTATACTTCTTCTTTAGTGATTAAGTCCCACTCATACCATTATTGGAGGTTGAGTCCAGTTCGGTTTCTTGAGTCCTGTTCGGGCTCTGGAGTCATGTTCAGTGGTTTGTCAAGAATAGACCTTTGGTCGTTCTCGATGAACAACCTTTCTTCATTCATCATGGTCGACCCATTTTGTCAGACCGGTTTATCAGACCAAGTATTGGTTGGGCCAAACCGTGGTCGGCCCTATCTAGATACTTTACCATTAACACCCAGAATCTCTGTGCTCAGTTACCAGATCTTAATCCATGCAGTAGTCTCTAAGGGAAACCTATATATATTTGGCTGGGCCATGCTTACCTTCTGCTGGAAGAGAGTTTGTTTTGGTAGCCAAAAGATATTTGCACTAGAGAGATCCTCCCAAGGTGGAAATTGTGGGTAATTTTAGCTCGCTGCCTAAAGGAACATGCTTCTGAGCACATGCTTTGCGCTTTATCAATTAGAAAAGAAAATCTGAAAACTGAGATTGGAAAACTTACAAACCCAGTTACTAGATTAAGTGAAAACAGTAATGTTAAGTGCTTACACCAGCTGATCTAACTAAGGATACGTACGTACATACATACTTGATGATCATAAACTTGAAAACAGAGAAAACTTCGATGATCTACAAAGCCCACGGAGAGCAACAAGAGAACCCTTCTGCAAAACTCCTTCCCTGAACATTTTAGTTTAGTTTCTGGGGATGCTTCTGAAGGAGCTGAGAGCTTTAATGGCACCAGCTCTGAGAATGTATTGGTGGTAGAAAGCAGCTATAGCTGCACCTACAAAAGGACCAACCCAGAAGATCCAGTGATCATCCCAGACCTTGTCTTGTTGTTGTATATCACTGCCGCTCCGAAACTCCTTGCTGGGTTTATACCCGTTCCGTCAATTGGGATTGTGGCCAAATGCACCATGAACACTGCAAACCCAATGGGTAGTGGTGCCAACACCTTCCACCAAAATCAAAATCATCCATCAATATAAGATTAATCTAACAGTTATCATCAACCCAATCAAAACAATTGGAAAACTATTAGATCTTATAGGCTAAGCATGAACACATGCTGATTTAACTAATACATTAATTCTTATAATTGATCATTAAAATGACTAATTCGGTTGTAAATGGAAAATGGTTTCAATTAGATTCAAATAGACATTGGCCAGTACGTTTCATGCTTGAAAACTGGGAGACACTGGGAGTCCCATGGAGCCAGTGATCGATCTATCATCCTGAGGAGCGGAGGGGACAGATCCAGACCATACATAGGGTGTAAACTTTATAATCTACATTCTATATATGATTAAGATCTGTCTCCTTTGCTTGTGCAAGATAGGTACAAGATAGTGTGCCCACCAACCCAAATTCTATATAACCAACTGTAGTTTATAGCCCAATTAATCAAATATATAACTCATGATTATAACAGCAAACAACTAATTAAATAAAAACATGAATCGATGTACACCAATTCCACCATATCCAGTCAAGTATGGGGCCAGATCACCTCCCTTATCAGCGGAGAGATATGTGTTCTCCTGACGCTTTTCCACCACACAATAAGAGTGGGGTTCACATGGTACTCATGGAAAATCCTACCTCTGATTCATTTTATCATTAATCAGAGATGAGTCCTACCCTTATTATATGGTGGAAAAAAGTCAGAGGAGCACATAGCTCTGAGTTTGGATCACCTCTCTATCGAGGAAACCCATACCCCTAACATTTTTTTAACCATACATACTGTGCGAAATCCTCCAATGGATCTCATATGGATCCCACACAATATATGTGTAAAAAATTTGTCTACTTCGGAGTTCAGATTTTCTCCACTTGAATATACACTATTCACTCTATTTTTCCCTCTCACAGCTCACCTGACACAAATAGACCCAAATAGCATGTATCAGGTGAACTATGAGAAGAAAAAATAAAATAAATAATACACTCAAAGTATATAAAATCTAAATCGGGATATGGTGTCCAAGCCTGATAAATAGGGGTTCTAGACCCAAATAACTTATATCAGATTAACTATGAGAAGAAAAAATAAAATAAATAACACACTCAAAAGTATATAGAATCCGAATTTGGGATATGGAGTCCAAGCCTGATGAATAGGGGTTCTAATCAATTGCGGCCCAAAACCTAGCGGCTATTCAACAGCTGCTATGGTTGACACTTAATTTGCTATTTTTAAAACACATGGGTAATATGAGCAGTCTGAACAATGGAGCGACATGGTTAAATCAAACCAGTCCATTATTTCTTCACTTTTTCATTCATCTAGATGGCAACCAGCTTCGCCTTCTCTGGCGAACTATTGCCACCTTCGCTTTGCATTTGCTTATTTTTCACCTTGTTTTGCTCTCAGTTGGATGTATTAGTTCATATTAAAGTGAATAAACAATGGACCAATTTGGTCAATGTGGTTTAACCATATCGGCTCATTGTTCAGACAATTTCATATTATTCAAGTGTTTGAGAAATAATGAATTAGTGTCAGCAGCTGAGATTTCAACCACTGACATGTACTGGCCATCCAGAGCGGCCGCTAGATGGCCGCTGGGTTTAAAATTAGGACCCGATGAATAGATCCAGAATAGTGCTACCGGTGGACCCGTCTAGATAAACTTTTTAACGGCTCTAGCCTCTCATTGTTTGGGTCTGGGTTTTGATTTATCATCAAATAAACCTTCGTGGGTTAAGTTGCCACCAAACAAACAAGCGGCGAGTGATCCCACCACGTGTTTCGACATTCCCGAGAAAACAAACAGGACCATAGGATCCATAGTATTATCTCTACTATTACTTACGTGGAATAGGTCCGAAATAAGAAAAACGAAGACCATAAATAAAATGAAGGTAAGAAGCCAGAAAAGCTTATCTACTGTTACTGCTACTGTGAGAGTGAGAGGTCACAGTCCACTAGAGGCCAACAGAACTTACAGGGACGTGAGAATCTCTAGCGCTCCTTTTTGGATCGGTAGCAGAGAAGACAGTGTAGACAAGGACAAAGGTTCCGATAATCTCTGCTCCCAACGCCACACCAGTGGTATACCCGTGCTTCACAGAGTTGGTTCCTCCACCGTATCTGTTGTATATGGACTTCTGGAATCCCTTCGCCAGCCCAGCCCCGCAGATGGCACCCAGGCACTGAGCTATCATGTACAACACCGCCCTGATCAGCGACACCTTCCTTGCCAGAAACAGCCCGAACGTCACTGCTGGGTTTATGTGCCCACCTGCAAACCACCATCACCAGTTCCACAACCTTAACTCAAAATACAAACCCTCTCTGCTAGCTCGAAACAGATAGGAAACCACATACGTGGGAAGGAATTCAAAAACCAAAAAAACTTCATCTCTACTACTCTTGGTGCCATGTAAGTTGGTGGGTGGGTGTGTTCATGCTTTAATAGAAAACGGGGAAAGTGAAAATTTCACAAGGAAAGAACCCATAAGTACTGCAGGGAAGAAAAGAGTGGGGAAAACACACCAGAGATGCCGGCGGTGCAGTAAACGAGGACGAAGATCATGCCGCCAAAAGCCCATGCGATGCCGAGTATACCAACGCCATCGCAAGGATCAGTCGAAGTTGCAGCCTGGCTCTGGTGCCCGATCGCGGTTCTTACTCCGATATAAAGGAAAAGAACCGTCGCGATGAATTCAGCGATGATTGCCCTGTAGAAAGACCACTTCGTCAGTTCCTCAGCGTCGATCAACGGCGCCGGCGGCGGGTCTTGGTAGTCTCTCGCTGAGAACTCGCCGGGCTCTGTTATATCCTTTCCCATACCTTCCTTCACTCAAGAACCAAGAGAGACAGAGAGAGAGAGAGAGAGAGCTCTTAGCACTGAAACCAGAGGCGCTGCTCTCAGCTGATTTAGGGAAGAGAACCTCCTTGCTGGTGAGTTGAGTTGAGCTGAGCTGAGCTGAGCTAGCAGTCCAAGACTCCAAAATGAGAGTGAGGAATTGATTCCTTATTTAAGGAGACTTACAGACCTTTAGTGGGCCGGTGTTTCAAACTTTCTTCGTTTCACCGGTCCCATGGCCCACCATCCCTACCTTCCCCAAACGGCCCACGAAGCCACGAGGGATATCAAATCAAATTTCACTCCTGATTCGCTCGAACAGACAAACCCGTTCGGTTTCGGTTTATTCTGATCAAAGAAGGCCGGTTTTCATCAGACCAGATGAGATTATCAGATTATAAAAGAACATAATAAACCGAAAACCATCATGAACCAATACGATCGATTTGGTTTGTCCAACCCCGGTTCATCCAAATAGGCAGTAAAGCCTCAACGGGAAGATTCTAGATTAATACCTTTAAACTCCGGTCCCACCCGGCGACTGCTTTATGTGTTTCGTGTGTCTTAGGGTGTCCCACGTGTGCAAGTGTGCATATGCACCTCGAGACCCGGAATTTTTGTCATACTTTGGTTTCTGACCGTTAGATTCTTAATGACGCTTTTAATAGGAATTGACTACACAATGAACTCCAAATGGAGAGTGACGATCGTCTGAATTGGCCACAGATTGGACAGAAACGTACATCTCTGGATTTTTAGATTCACCATTATCGTCTGTACTTTTCTGTTTCTGGAAATTTACCTGCTCCTCAAATCCTCACCGTCGGATTATGATATACACATGTGATTAGGTAAAATGGAGATTAATTATTGAAGATTTTCATTTACCCGTTTTTTTAGTAATTAAAGATTTTCATTTACCCGATGGAACGTCAAATATAGGACTCAAGTGTCTTTTTCATTTTGAACTTTTCCAACACGTGAAACCACCACGAGTCTGAGAAAAATCCGAAGGTCGTACCGAAAAAACAAAAAGGAAAAAAGACAAAATCCGAAGGCGTAGCCGAACAGACGGCTATAAACTTCTAGGAGGTTTAGTAGGTTTCTCGAACATAGCTATGTGGGCCCTACATCAGCTTGGACTAAACGGTGCGATGGGGCGCTCCTTCTGTGTGTACTAGTAGATACTAGTCCTTCACGAAAATGGCGTACCCAGTGCCGAAGTTCCTAGGCAGCCTTACCCCTGCTTTTTGCAGAGGACGTTCGCCAGCGCCATCTAGCGCATGGGAGACTCCACCAGTAGTACACGCATCACGAAAATGCCATGCATTGGTGTTTATGTTTTTTTGTTCCCTATTCCTTCCCCTTCCTCTGTTTACTGTTTTTCCTTTTTTTGAGCAAAAAAAATTGAAAAGCCTTACTGAGAAACACTTACACATGATAGAAAATGTGGTCCCAACCTTTACATTAGAGATGTTAGTTATTTTCTTAGCTAGGATAACATAACTTTCCTAGACCATGAGGCATTAAAACATAGAATCCTTAACTTGTTTTTGTTGCTTCAGCCACAATTATTAGACTATTAATATTACTAATTGGCCAAGGCCTAGCGGGCAAGAAGGTTAACAGTTAAGAATTGTTGCTCTATATTTCCTTAATTGCAATCTTCATTGCTTTAGCTTTGTTCAATCTTGCTTGGATTGCTACCAAAATCACCGCATCCGCATTTGCATTATCAATTGTTCAATCTCACGGCTGACCGGTTGTCTTAACAACCATCGCAGCCACAGATCTGGAAACCTGTCAGAAAACGATCGTGACCGTAAGTAGAAATGGGAGGGACAGCGTTGAGAAAGGAAGACGATTCTAAAATAAAAGAAGAAAGAAAGGCGCGCTTCCTCTAACCTACGCTCCTATTCATTCGTGAGATATTATCTCTGCACAGAACAACATCGGATGATTAGGATTATGCATATATAAGGTTGCTTTAAGTTGATTACAAGTTATAGGTGCATGAGATTTTTGCTATTAAGCTCTCGATTCACTAATTGGTGCTGAAAATTTTAAATCTAAAATCCATTTTGAGGTTTGCCCTAAAACATTAATGGGATGGGTTGAGTTTTTTTTGTAAAGGGTGAGATTTCTTTTGTTCCATGTAAAGTAGCAAGTAATTGTAAATACAGAAAGAAACCAGGTTTTTGATTGCTTATCCATTTGGTTGTTGGCATAAAATGCTTGGCAAGAATGTAATATAGATTGGAGTGTCCAATTCTCTATCATCAATCCAAGTGGTCATGTTGCATGAATTTTTGTCTAATTGCAAGATAAAAAGACATGCTAAGTTGTTTCTCTTTCTTGGTTACAAAGTAGACAATTCCTTGGCTGTTGAGTCCATCGAGATGAAGTATCTCAGAGTGATAATCCTGCATTCAATAGTCTCCATAAAAAGACTTTAAACTTGGGATGAATTGGAATTTTTCATAGGTATTTCCATCACTTCAAAAACTCATTCCTCATCTTCAGAATTTTTTGTCTCTCTATGACACGGGTTGCTAATTTTTTAGTGAACCTACCCTTTGAAGAGAGTAGAGGGGACCAAGTGTCAGATTGGTTAGAGATTGAGATGGGAATATAAATGAGAGCCATAGAGTTTTCAGAGGTATCGGATAACTCCCTGTTGAGCTCTTGGAGATCCTCTACCACACGAGCCATTATCGCATTTCTTGGCCAAATAGAGAAGTCCTATTGTTGAGATATACTTCTTTGTAAAAAAATGTTCCATGGGTCAAACCAGAATGAGGTCTTTTGTCCGTCCCCTATTTTTTGGACCACCATATTCTTTAAAGTGGGTAAAATGCTAGCAATGTTGGCAATGTTGTTCCAAATCAGTGAATATCTTTTATACATGACTTTTGGATCAAAAGGAGATATCCCATTAAAGTAATGGGCCTGCAGTACCTTTACCCACATAGCTTCTGGTTTTATTAGCATTCTCCACCTTGCTTTAGTAGCAAGGCAATGTTGTGATCTTCCGTCTTCTTAAATTCTAGCCCTCCCAATTCCATTGGTAAACAACATTTGTCCCCATGGTATAATGGTGATTGATTTGATCTTTCTACACCACCATTCCAAAATCTATGACATAGTGAATCCATCTTTCTAGATATGCCCTTGGGAAATCTAAAGCACTTCATTTGATAAAAGACCATAGATTGAAGTGTTGAATGCATCTATATCCCCCTTTTTCATATGTTAGATTCAATGTTTTCCATTTAGCTAGCTTCCAAATCATTCTCTCCAGATTGGTTTTGAAATTGTGAGATCTATTTTGCCCATTCAACAAATTGGAACCCAAGTAAGTGGCCTCTTTCTTTATTTTGGGAAGACTTGACACTTTATTGATTTAATGTTTTTTTGATTGTTGGACATTTCGGCTATAAAAGATCCAGTTTTTATCTAAATTGATTTCTTATCTTATCAGGTCTGAGAGTAGTTCTAATGCCTTCATTGCTAGTATGTCCTCTATTTTAGTTTTGCAAAAAATAAAAGTATCATATGCAAAAAAGAGGTGAGAAATTTCTAGGGATTCCTTGCCAAGTTTGATTCCTTAAAAGAGGTTAAGAGTCATGTACTCATTTAAGAGTCTTAATAAAACTTTCATTACTAACAGAAAGAGATAAAAGCTCAAAGGATACCCTTGTCGTAATCCCTTGGATCCAAAGAACCACAAAAAAGGGGCACCGTTGATTTTGTTAGACCAGGAAGCCGAAGAAATGAAGGATTTGATAAGATGGCACCATCGATTATCAAAGCTTAAAAACTAAAAGAGCTTTACAATGATTCCCCACTGCAGTCCAATCATAGGCTTTAGACGGGTTTAGCTTAAGAGCTAGTATTAAGGATCTGATTAATTATGATTAGAATTAATCAATTGATTTGTTCAGAGGATGTTTTTTTTTTTCTCCCTAGTAAAAACATAGTAGAGATTTATTTAAATATAAAGTCATGTTCATGTTTACAACCTAAGTTATCAAACAAAAGGTACCAAATTAAAAAGCTGGGGTGTTGTATGATAGAACAAAGAATGTTGGAGCATGCTCCTTCGGATCCAAGACGATTGGCTACACTATTGCCTTCGCATCATGTATACTAGAAGACTAATAAATCAAATTGAAGGGCGATATGACGACATTCTTAGATGATAGTTTTAATTTTCTAATATAGATCTCTTTATGTGTGATTCATGAGATCAATAACATCCCAGTTGTCACCTTTGAATGTCAAGTTGGTTAGCCCCCCACATGTGTTGCCCAACTTAGGGCTTTCTTTAGTGCTATTGTCTTGCTGACTTGGAAGATTGTGCTAGTCCGTAATTGGTCATGCTCAATGGGGCCATTCTCATAATTGTTTCAATTTTTGTTTCATAAATAGTTTTTGTCATTTTAGTAATTTAATTATTTATGTCTAGGGTGGCAATCGAGTTGGTTCTTAATTGATCTTGATTTCGAGGGGCCATTCGCATTATTTTTTCAAAATTTTAAGGGTAAATATCATTTACCTCCCTTCTTAGCTAGACAAATAGCATTTACACCCCCTCTTAGTGGGATAATATCACTTATCTCCTCCCTTACCTAGTAAATATATCAAACACCTCCTTCTGTTAACTTTCTCGGTTAAATTTAACTTTTATCGTTAAATATTTTTCTAAAATCCCAAACTACCATTGGCTAAATTTTTTTTATATTTTATTTAAACCCTAAGTTACTGTAATTCACCCTAACAATTAAACTACTAAATTACCCTCAATTAAAATAATTATTAAAAATCAAAACATTATAGTTAAAGTCCAAATTATATTTAATTATTAAAAATCGAACATATATTTTTTTTTAAAATAAAAAATATAGATCAAAACGATCCAAATATAGATCAAAACGATCTAGAGAGGTTGCTCACGTTACTCTAATGAAACATCATTAATGTCCACACATATACAAAGCGAAAGAGACAATGCACATGAGAAGGCTTGAAAGTCCAATATGAAGCATAAGCATGGTGGCAAGGAGGAGAGAATTTCACGTACGACATGCATTGAACAAGAGAGATAACATTCTACGACTCTAACGTGTCACATTTGCATGGAAAATTATGGGTGTGAGTCATATCATATTAATCACATGTATTAATATGAACGGACGTGATTACATCAACCGACCATAATATTTGGCACACTATTCTATTTTTCACTTGTGCACCGCCCTACCTGTCTTTTCACCTTTGTTGACTTGTCTTTGGAACTGACGGTTGTGAATGCCCCTACGGCCTAATTGAAACCACAATTTCTCCGCCCAGGTTTTTTAGATCCAGTGGGGTTTATGACACTAAAATCTAACTCTAACTAGACACGTGTAGGTAGTTCATTGTCTTTCTTATTAAGTATTTTTCTTTTATAGCATGCAGAAATTTATATTAATAGGATTTATAAATAAAAAAAAATTATTCATCATATCAAAAGATTTCTTAATAATAGATTATACATATGTGTACTCAAAGACTAAATACTCATTACATAAACGTAAAGACCACACAAGCACGTGTTAGGTGACATTGTTTGCATATGAATTTTCCTTTATAGTACACCAGAGATCATTCATCTTTACTCGTACTAATAATTGGATATCTAAGAATATTCTTGCTCTTGCCCAGATCGCAAGGATCATATAAGCTAGGCAAAATGATATGCTTTTTGCCATCATCTCACTAGGATAACCGTAACATGTATGTACACATTATGGTTGTACTACCTTTCTTCTTAACAATCAACATCGGTGCTTACATAATGGTTTACTTCACATTATAGGGCCTCTTAACTTTTCTTGAAATTGTTTCTTAAGTTTCTAAATTCAATTGGGTTTCATTCCTTGTAAGCCTCTATTCTTGATATTGCATCATGTACCAAGTCATTCTTACCTTCAAGTTCCCTTTTAGGGGTAGATTTGCTAATATCTTTGGGCATATTAAAGGAACCCTATTACAATCAGCTCGCTCATCTGGATCTCATGGTCTTAGTATCCATTGATTGCCATATGTCCTTAACATCTTTATTTTGTCCATTATTTTGCTTTCAATGCTAATACCATTCTAGGTTGTGTTGTCTTTAACATTGATACAAAAGTTTCCTACCCAGGCAGGTCAGACCCGACCAGGGCTCTGCATACCATGTAGTCGGGACAATAACCGACTAACGTGATCAAAGCGTAACGTCCGCTGGACCAATACGGCAACTGTTCTCGATTGATCAGAAGGTCAACTCAGTCACTAATCAAGCGTGACCAATGACATGGAGTCATAATCCTAGGAGAAACAGCAGCCTCCGCCGGGTAAACTTACCAAATACATAAAAGGTAACACTTACAGTATAAGAAGAGAGACATACCCCTCCGATAAGCATCCAATACATTTTGAGCATAGTCTTGTGTAACCTTTACGCGGGATCTTAATCTGTTCACTTTCTGACTTAGCCATTTGAGGCGGTTGCCCGGTATTCTAGCCGGCCGGCGTCTCACCCTTTTTGTCGGACTCATCGTCTTTGGCACAAGGGGAGGTTTAGTCGGGAGCAGCATGAATATTACTGTGACGCATCAAACATCATCCCAGAAAACCTAATTTTCTTACTTATTGCCTAGTTCAAACCCCACTTTCCTTTAAGCACATAACATTTACATCATAGGTAGCTAACCATTCCATTCCTAATGTAACATCAGGTCCTTCATTTTTCTATCAAAGTTAGCTACCACTTCCATCCCCTTTTCTATCCCAACACAATTAGCATTAACATATTTAATAACATCAATTAATCATCATTTGAGTATCTCAGTCATACCAATCCATACATAGCATTTTTAAGGAGCAACAATCATTTGTCAGCATTACTATTGGTTACTTGCCACCACTGTAGGGGAGGTTTTCGGTTCTTTTTGGGTCATATTATGCATTAAACCCTAGGTTTTAGGCTTTTAACCTTCAGTTTTACCTTTCTCACCTTTTGTTGCTCCTCCTGAGATTTCTGGTATGCTATAGAGAGTATGTCCTTCCTTTCTATGCTTGAGGACATCTAGACATACCCGACAACCATTTACACTTTGTGGTTCATACCACCCTTAGTACATTTCTCATTTAGTCCCTTTCTTTGGGACTCTTTTCTTTAAACATTTTCTTTATTGCCTCTGAATCTGGGTTTTGATTTCCTTTCCTTCATGATATTTCTAGATAATCACACACACCGTCATGACAAGAAGATGATGGTAGTATGGTCGCGAGTGATTTCGTTTGCTTTCCTTCTTTTTCTCAGGCAAACAAGGCTTATCAGAACTTAGCTCCTTCATTAAACAAGAAACAAAACTCAAATGGTTATATTTCATTCTAACTTTGATGTAAGATCGTATTAGTTATCTCCAAATTTGTATAGGTTATATCAAGACAATAAAATACCCTAGCTTAAGATGAGGGCTCAAGCTCTGTCGATGCCCGTTCCCACTATATGAGACTAAACCACATTAAATTTGTTGTTCCTCTTTTTTTTTTTTTCTTTTTTCCTTTTCTCCCTGGTTTCTTTTTTCTTTTTTTTTTTTTTTTTCATCATATTGTGTACCATCGTGTGGAATTAAGAGCGAGTTTGAACATACATCTTGGTTTTTTAAATTCCAAGATGAGAAAGACTAGAAAGCTTTTTATGTGTGAATGTGTAGGCTCACAATTCTTAAAAGATAGGCCATCTTCACCGTGTTTAAAAGGATAATTGTGATAAAAGAGATCGGGGAATTCCATTCGATGGACAAACATCATATTTGTTAGTGACGAAAATTGGTCACTATGGGTTGAGTCCGGATCGTCCCTCCCGGTGGCAATTGACCTAGAATTACAACTCATAGGATTAGCATGATTGATTTTTTTTTTTTTTTGTGTGGTTGTAATGTTGTCAGAGAAGATGATCCACACTCCTGTGGAATATGCCTTCAGCAAGTTATATGGATCTTTGCATAAAGAGAGAAACCAATGTTGGTATGATTGTTAAATTGGATAACTTCAAGGTGACATCAATTTTTTGGGTTATTAAGGAAGCGCTACTGGAAATTTCCCTTGATATCTTTAGTTTTTTCATGAAATGAAAGAATTTAATCACAGCGTGTAAGTATAGTTAACCAAAATTGAAAAAAATTGAACCTAGGTAGTTGGTATAGACAATTAAAAAAATTAAGCATGAATTCAAAGATCAAATAGTCATTTTACTACTTAATATCTAGGTTCTTGATTTCTATAGAATTGGTGGGTTTTTTTAATGGAAATTGACCAATAACAACTTTGTTTTTTATATAATTTTCGTTTTTGTTGTAGGATACTCAATTGTTTCTTCTTATTCTTTTTCTTACATCCCATAAACCTTTAGTCAACCCAAGTCTAAATCATCAATCCAAACCGATAGTTAGCCCGAACCCAAACCGCACCAAACCGTTATTTTGCTAATGGGCCGTGTTTGGGTTAGGTGTTCTTCAGCACGAAACTGCTCCAAACCGCACCGTTGACACCCCTAGATTATTCCAACCAAACTCTAAATACCAATTATCACCCAAATTTTTTTCTAATGATCTAAATCTGATCTATTCTAAACTTCAGATCCAAAACTGATGAATTATAGCATCTTCAACTACTTCCTATGGCTAAATTGTTTTGGGCATGTTTCAGTGTATAACAGGATACTTTTTACCAAAAATAAAAGTACAAGAAAATTTTTTTTTTTTTTCAAAATCTTTTTACAATAATTCAAGCTGAGATGAATTAGCATACATTTGTAACCAAACTTAAAAGAACCAAAAAGAGAAAGAAAATCACCAAAGCGAAGTTATAGTTGAGGCAAAACTCAAGATTTGTCCAAGCTTCCAGCCAAAACAAACAAAAAAAAGAAGATCAAGTAGGAACTAGAAGATGGACACATCTTCATCATCATAATCTTCTGTGCCTTCTTCAAATATGGTTTCTAATGCAGGAGAGTTCGAAGGTCTCTCTAGAGAGATCACAAGTGCTGGAGCAACCTCCATCCATGACTCAGAATACCTGAAGCCAACGCTTGCCATTTGTAGTCACAAACACGACCTCAACTATTGCAGAGAACCTCGAATTAACGCAGTTGAATCTTACTCTCAACCAATCTGGGCTTGGGGTTCTTTTTTCTCTTCCTAATCTCTTGTTGAGGAGAGGAAGAGAGATGGCAAGAGAAAATGGAGATGAATAGATTGGTGAGCGAAAGCCAAAGATCTAATGAGCTTTGTTTCTCATTTATAGAGGAGGTGAGGTTCTCAGGTGGTGATACTGAAAAAACCACCAATGGCACAAGGCAAGCCAAGTGGACAAATGGAAAACCGTTGCTAACAAATTCTAGAAAACAATTATTAGCAGGCAAGCCAAGTGGACAAATGGAAAACCGTTGTTGACAAATTCTAAAAAACAATTATTAGCTTCTGGTGGAGACGTGTGAATGAGAAATGAATCACTCAACGGTTAAGAGGTTTGGATCCTAAAAACTTTCTGATATTTTTAGGGTATCACTGCATTTTTGCCAGGTGTCCAATCAAGTCTGATATTTCCAATTTTCAAGGTTTCAGTGTTCATCAATGGCTGACTCGTTCTTCATCCTGAAGAATTGGTGGACTATGGTTTGTTATCTCGGTCTAAGCTAATCAGGTTCGGCCAAAAATGGCAAATTGAATCTAAGAAATCTAACCAACCAATCAGCCAGACAAGTCTTTATCACATCACCGACTAATTAAGATGTATCTGTTGGTCATTAGATACTAGAAGGGTCGTTCCCCTATAAGGTTATAATCTCTTCATTCAACCTCTCTTTCTTCACTCGGATTTTTTTATGCTACGGTTAAAATACATAAATCTTAACTGAAAGATGTGAAAAACCAACAGAGAAATCCTATGAGAGCAGTGTTTGAGAATGGTCGCTGGTGTTTTGGTTTGTTGTTCTTGACCCGGGAAGAATCAGAGAGAATATCGAAGATGCATGCAAAAAGAGCCAAAATCAAATTAAACAATTAGAAGCAATCGAAACCCATCTTCAACTTGAAATTTTCTGCAACTATCTGCAACAGAATCACCATTTCACCATCTTTTGCTCCAATTTTCATGTTCTTCCTCCAATACCTGGGAACTGCATTTCCCTCCTTTATCGTATGGTACTTGATATCAACCTTCCTTCAATCCATTCATAATGATCCAAAGAACGAAATGCAAGGTCTGGCAATTTCCAGACTTCTAAGAGTCCTAAGAGTCCTCTTTCCTGACTTTAGGCTTAATAAATTATAGAATGAAAAATATGTTTGGTATGTCAAGACAAAAATTTGTTAAAAGTGAAAAAAGAGAAAAGTAGAAAAAATATAATTTTTTATAAAAAAATATATGTATTAACTATTTTACCCTCATCTTAATTATAAAATTTAAGTGAACTTTTGCATAAATGAAAAAAATGAAATTTTCACCATAATTCATAATAGACAAAAAGTCTATTATGGATTTTGAAAATTATCCATTATTTTAAATAAAAACAAAATTATAATAGATGCCAAAGAATTTAAAATAATAAAAAACCCTCATAATTGAGAATGATAATTGATACCAAATTGAGCTTTTAAGTGTATTTCAATCATTATGACTCAAAGCTATAGGCCCTTTGGAGATGGGATGAGGTGAAAAAGCTGTGATTGAATCGAAGGACAGAACCATAGGGATTTTTATCAGGTCCAGTTTGTGTCAGGTCGAGTTTCCTCATGTTGACCCTTGGATTACCAACATGTGTATTATTCTTATCTTATGGTAAAAACTTCAACCACTAACTTAACCACCTCTGACCAAGGTTACCAACTTACTGTCCTGTGATTTCTTTCACTCTCGTCTCCTTCATCTTCAACACTGGCACAGATTGTTCTGAAAAAAAAAAAAAAAAAAAACTATTATATCGCAATCATTTCTCTCCGCTCATACCCTCTGTTACTCTATTTTTTCAAATGAGTCTTTCATCTTCTACTTCATCATTTCTTTTGTTTCTCTTAAACAATACTAAGAAAAAAATCCATGGCTTTGGAAGCTAATTTTTCTTTCAAGTTCACGGGCGATCAACATTCTTTTACCTTATAAACCACCCATACATGTCCTTACCTTTTCCCTGCATTTTCTAAGACTAGTGAAAGAGAAATTGAAAAGAAATAAAGAGAAGAATTTCAGGAGGAAAACAATAAGTCCAAGAAAACAAAAATCAGAGTTTCAGCTCTTGAAGATTTCATGTTCTACAAGTTCTTCTTTCATCTGTTTCCTTTTTCTTTCTTTTTTTTTTCTTTAAAGATCGAAACCTCAATCAGAAACAAGAAGGGAAGTTCGGTGACTCCAAAGAAAAAGATTATTAAGAAGAAGATGAAACGTGCAAGAAAACAAAAACACGATTTGGGGTTGCAGGGCATTGGCATTTGAAGGGTCTGAACTCTCGAAATTTTTTAAAAACTAAAAAACATTAGACCAAATCAGTGCCGGCATTGAAGGCAAAGAAACATCAGACTTTGAATAATACCGGCGTTGAGAGACTTTTTCCTTTTTTTTTTTTTTTCACAACAGTTTGGTGCCGGTGTTGAAGACGAAGAAACAAGAGATAACCTCTTCTAGAGGTTAAGTTGTTGGTTGAATTTTTACCATAAGATTGGAATAATACACATGTCAACAATCTAAAGGAATCTTGTCGATCAACTACCATCAGAGACTTCCCATTTTTTTAGATCTACAACTACTACTTCTCTGTGAGTTCAGCACATATGAAAATGTACAGGGTATTCGAAGAAACCAGCTAATCTGAGTACGAACTCCATAACTGTTAGTCTCAGTTTTAGTATCAAGCCCAGGAATGTTACCAGCCATTTGGGCCGGCGGAAAGTCAAAAACTGATGAAGAACCCTAGTATCTATCATGTGGTCAACCTGCATCCAGCAACCCGTACTCAGATCTTGTTTCTTTTCCTAGTCGATGACTGAACCACCCTAATATAGAGCACCAGAAGCAAATTAAGGGTCGGTGAGTCGGAAGAAATGACACATTCCAAGTTGTATAGAATTAACTCACCTAGAAACTAAGGACGACAGGGAAATTTACTTAGATACTACCACTTCCCAGTTCGATCTTGAATTCAGAAATTGACAAAGAAAATGCATACGAATTGACCATGGAACAGTAACATAGACCAACTACCCATATTTCACATACATGGACGCAGAAATGTTTGAGCAGTACAGATATAAGAATAAGAGATACTCGAGCTAATGCCAGATCAACAAGGAACTGCAACACAGAACAGCAAGAAATAGGAGACGCTGCTGGGCATCATTGGTTGGATCAAGAGCAAGAACTAGGCAAAAGAATTCAATTAAGGAGGAGCGAATCACAACAATCGAAATTAAGCATTGAATATTATGGGTTCCACTGCTGCAGTCAGGAGTAGCGAAGCTCTCTCCAACTACCAAATCCACCAAAGCAACGAAGAGCAAGGAAATTGGCACACAACATACCAATGCAAATGATTAAAGCATTTCTCAAAAAAGCAAAGTGAAAACTAAGCACTGAAGCTTTTTTATGGGCAAACACTGTTCTGATTCAATATATTCAAAGACCATACGTGTAAATAATGTTTGACTATTTTTATTTCAAAATTTTAGCTGCTAAAAAGCCGATCAAACGTACATCTTGAAAATGAAACTAAATTGCAACGACACCAACAAAATACAAGCCAGAGGGGAACATGTCATATTCATCAAATATTTGACACAGATAATGGTTGGTTCAACACAACGATAGTCATAGGAATTTGATATACCATCCGAACTTCTTCATTATACATTAATAAAATAAAAAAATTCCAGTTACATAATCCATAAAAAGGAGCTGACAAGCATACTAAAAAAGACTGCATTCTCTAAAATTCTGCTTGATTACAAGCCCCTTGCTGAGTACAGAAAGAGAACCTAACCAAATAACAGAAGCTACACAGAACCAAACTGTAACATTGTCTCAGCCATTCAGACATTCCCTATTTACCCTACTCTTAAGAGCACATACAGTGGAGAATCAAGAAATGAAACAATTCCCTGGAGATTTCACCCAAGAAATCATCCCCACCAATAATCTGTCACAAGCCACACCAATAGGGAGGTGGGTAAGGCCACATTAGCCCCGATCATCATTCCCTAGACACACACTACCCAAAGGCCAGCAGGAATAACAAGCTAACTATTTGCTGCATACATAACCTCTATAGCAAGGTGAAAATGCCTGAGGCATCATAAAGATGCTAATGAGAAGCAAACTATGATGTGATCAAAGCAGAAGAAAAAAGCACAGCAAGGGCAATATCATTCTATGAGTGATAGAAATATTCAACTTACATCAACAAACTCAAGATAATGTCCTACACAAAATCAACAATGGGAGATGTTAAACACCAAACAATTGCCCATGGATTTTTCAGTGACCTGGAGGCCAAAACAGCTACTAATAATTCTATCAATCTGAAACAAAAAAAAATGTTCATGTGGTAAACTCACAATTTGTTGGGGGTGGGGAGATGATACATCTAAACTGCGCAACATAATTAATGTCTTCATGGACTACAAACTAATGGTTCACCCTCTATACAGAGAATGTACAAGAAGACTTAAGACCATCAGATCTATTTGTGATGAGGAAAAACCATTAACATAAAATCAGTTTAAGAGTCAACATCTAGAAGTAACATAAAAGGTTGGGGGGACAGAAGAGGCAAACCCATTAGCCATCCATAAGGTGAAGCACAAACAGTAATCTAACGCATCAAATTAAATCATCAAAATAACATCTCTTATTGAAATGCTTCTCAAACCTACCCAGAACAGAGCAACTTTGACACGCAGTAAGTACACATTCAAAAGCCCAAATAACATGTAGGGAACAATAAAATTGAAAAAACTAAATAATTTATAACAGACTTCCGTTCCATTTTCCCAACAAGGTACAAACCAGCAGAACATCTACGGTAAAATTTATCAAGCAATTAATTAGCAACTTTGAAGACACGGAAACCAACAGAATATAAATAGTTGAATGCAATTACTAAGCAATGCAGTGGATCCATAATAGAAGCAGTGAGTTGAATTTGGATACATGATAGGAGCAGTGAGTTGAATTTCATATTTTCTGAAAAATACCACGCATCCATTAAAAGGGGCAACTACAGAACAACATATAGCATTCAAAATGATACTATTAAAAGAAATTACCGAAATACTACATATTTTATCAATTGTTCGCAAAACTCATTGACTGGAAGTTACACTAGGGGGAAAGGAAAAAATCTTCAACATAAAAAACGAGAGTAGCCAAAAAGGGTATGGAGGACTCAGGTTCCTCACTGGAAATTAACTTAATCCAGAGGAATCTCAACGTCACCATCAGTGATCTCCTGCTGGAGATCCTTAGGGTCCTTCCCATCGACAGTGCAACCAACAGAGACGCACGTACCAAGGATCTCCTTTACAGTTCCGCCCAGTTCTTTTGCCATGGATCTGGGTCTCATTACTTTGGCAATTTCGATAACATCATCGAGAGAAATGTTACCGGAGTGTTTGATGTTCTTGGTCTTCTTCCTATCACGCTCGGGCTCCTTCAGGGCTTTGATGACAAGAGCAGCTGCAGATGGCACGACGGAGACCTTAGCTTGTCGATTCTGGACGGTAAGCTTCACCGTAACTCGAAGACCCTTCCAGTCCTTGGCAGTTTCTTTGGCGATGTCTTCTCCGATCTTCTTAGGAGAAAGACCTAGAGGACCAATCTTGGGAGCGAGAGAACTCGCAGCACCAACCTCACCTCCTGTAACCCTAACATACACATCTACGACCTGAGAAGGATCGAACTTTGGAGGCATGGCTGTACAAGAGTGAGGATTCCGGCGCTATCGGCAAGGAAGGAGACAAGTGAAAGAGAAGAAATAATTAAGCGACTGCGAACAAGAGAAAATTGTTCTCATTGCCCTAGGGCATTTATAAAGCTAGGGTTTCAGGGTTTTGCTGCGAAATGCGAATGGTGATTAGCAATTTGCTGGGCCTGGTCCTGGGCCTGGATATGGGCCTACATGTGGGCTTACCATAGAAGTTATGCATCTGAGTTTTAGGTAAGACCGTAAGACAACCTTCTTCTCTTTCTTTCTTTCGTTTTTTTTTTTTTTAGACCCGATTGCTTACAAAATATGAATTCTTACACCCAGCCAACGGTGTAGATTTTTCCATGCACTCAGGACAAAAAAGCGAACGATGTAGAATCAATGGCAGGTTTAGTTGTGAATACAATTTTTTATTTTTACATTATAAGGGTTTAATAATTAATAAATTCACGAAATAAAACCCCTCACTCTACTCGATTCTAAAATCCACTATTTTGCTTGTGTTGAACTTTAACATCCGTCACCCCTTACGGATTTTTGTTCGCAGCAGAGCGGATATCCTCCGCTCACCGCCGATAACGCAACACGAGGATTTCTAATATCCAACAGATAGGATGAAAAAGCGGGGGTATGAACACAAATTTCATATTTGTTTTACATTTTAGGTTTTAAACTTTTCTAATTTACAATCAAAAGCCATTACTTGGTTCGATCAAATCATTCCGCGTTAGAGAAGTCTCGGGCTGTTCTTCGACTTACCCACTTCATCCTCTGATTCTCTTCCGTTTCAATGGATCCAATCCTCTTTTTGATCTTCACTGCTCCCTCTTCTGGATTGTGGCAAAATAGAGTTCCTCAATAAACATCAAGAACATTATCTAAGAAAATCATGGAATGCCCTAACCTGCGATAAACTGTCTCTTCTCCGGTGATGGCGAGCAAGCGTGTTAATCAAGATCCTGTTTCGTCAGCGATTTGCAGATTTGGGTTTTTGTTGGGTTTATGTAAGTAATCTATTCAGCCCTATACGTGTTTAATCATACAAGAATTAATAGAAACTGCATCCAAAAGTATCCAAGAAGACTCAAATAACTCGTGAAAGATCTTGGCCCCAACCTCCCTGGCTGCAGCTATAAAAGCAGCCCCAAATGCATTCCCTTGGGCTGTCCCAAGATGTGGCTTTGCCCATACACCAACAATCAAAACTTTGTTTGGAAGTAATGGCTTTTGATTGCAACGTAAGAGAATCAGAGGATGAAGAGGGTAAAGTCGAAGAACAACCCGAGACTTCTCTAACGCGGAATGATTTGATCGAACCAAGTAATGGCTTTTGATTGTAAATTAGAAAAATTTAAAACCTAAAATGTAAAACAAATATAAAATTTCCGTTCATACCCCCGCTTTTTCATATGGTCCGTTGGATATTAAAAATCCACCTCTTACTTGAGATGAAGACTCCCTACACTTTTCCAGCTCCTTGTTTATGCTTTCAAAAATAGAATGCTTCCAAATTTAAGAGAAAGCATGGAATATAGTTCCAAATACATATAAAAGCAAAACCAACGGGGGTTGGTCCAAGTGGTAAGCAGCTTGGTCCGCTTAAGCAAGGTTTCGGTGCGACGTGGGTCGAACACCGGTTTATAAACCGGGATTGGCAACCAAAAAAAAAATTTTCTCCACAAAATATGTTAAATCTCCACAAACTTTAATTGGGATTGATTTAGCAAACATACCGAAATGAGAGTTAAAAATACAAAAACAAATAACTAAATTAAACACAAAAATGAATCTTGAAGTTAAGCACGGGTATGGGAGAATCGTTGAGTTAAACAAAATAATAATAATAATAAAATCATATCAAATGCTAAAAATCAAAATGTAAACATCAAACAAACCTAAAAAGGAAAATGAAAAAACAAATGTAAAGTTGCAAACCAAAAGAAAAACTCACCGAATTCGACGATTCTTGAAGTAGATGAAAATCACCAACGTCCAACCTTTGGCTAAGGTAAGGGAGAACTGTCTCTCTTTTTTAGGGTCAAAGGTATGGGAGAATTGTCGATTCTAAAGAATCAAACTCGAAAATGGTTATCTCTAGCTAGGGCTTGTGAAATATGGGATTAAAGTCGAGTAAGGTGAGGGTATTAAACCCTTAAAATGTAAAAATAAAAAGTCGCATTTACAACCAAACCCGAGCCATTTGATTCTACACAGTTCAATTTTTTTTCTGAGTACATGGCAAAATCTACACCATTGGTTGCATGCTCCAGCGGCTACAACAAATAAAAATCCACAAAATATGGAGGGCCAAGTTAGTAAACCATCTAAGTAAGAAGTAATTTTTAAATCTACTAAGAGATGCAGGATGATAAGGGAGAAATAAACTAGCTCGAACCAGTTTGGATAAACTAGGTCGGACCAGGTCGGTTAAACCCAGGTCGGACCAGGTCGGACCAGTCCAGATACACCCAGTTCGAACAGACCAAGTCAAGGTCGGTTATACAAGCGTAAAGGCAGGATAACAAAGTGAATCCTAGTAAATTGAGAACCGAAGATAAAGTATTCGACTGGGACTCAATAACTCATATTTGAGTAAGACTCAATCACGAAAGTTCGTATTGCAGTCCAAGTAATGTTTTAGTTCAAAACGAACTCATACGTGAAAAACGTATTTGAATAGGACACAATGACTAAGAGTCAGATCACAACCAAACTATGGTTTGAGTCTCACTCGAACTCGTACGTGGAAAATCTATAAAAAGGTAAAGGAGCACAAGAGAAAGGTAGGTTGAATCATACGTGAAAAACGTATTTGAATAGGACACAATGACTAAGAGTCAGATCACAACCAAACTATGGTTTGAGTCTCACTCGAACTCGTACGTGGAAAATCTATAAAAAGGTAAAGGAGCACAAGAGAAAGGTAGGTTGAATAGAACTATCACTATTCGTATCATTATTGTTCATTACTTTCTTGTCTTCCTTAGTCGAACTCCTAACTAGATCGTCGGAGGTGAAAACTCGACCTCTACGGTCGAGCTCATTCTTGCAGGTTCATCCGGCTGAAGGGACGAACAGGATTGTGCAGCAACAATTGGCGCCGTCTGTGGGAATCTTGATCAAAAAGCCATCATGCAGATCAGATCATGAACGCTAAATCAACCTCCCGAATAATAATGAGGGGAAGGTAAGCCGTGAGGAGTGGCCGGACCAATTTCCAGCAAACTCGGTGTTCTTTGTCAAATTCTGCGAGCACCGTCTCAAGCAACACCAAAAGAAACACGCACAGCCTCAGATTGCTCGGCTCGGTTACCAGAAGAGCAGGATGGTTCAACGTTGCTTGAAGCCATGGAAACGAGTTTTGGAGAAACCTCCAGATCCTTTTCACACTTTCCCGACGAATTTCCGTGCACTTCAAACTAGATCTCAGTTGGTTATATGAATTTGAGGAAGAAGATTCTTGCCAGAATAAATCAACGTCAATTTCACTAAGATGCAGAAGATCTCCATCACTCTTTTCTGCAAGAGGACCGTCGTGCTTATCAAATTTGTTTAACCTGTTATTCTTCGTCTCGAACTTGGTCAGCATCTTATTTAATTGGCAAATCTCAAACGCACAAAAAGAAAACTGGAGGAGTAGAATGTGCAGCTGAGACAGAAAACGTGAAGATGAAACAGAAAAACTCGCTCCGAGCATGAAGATGCAGATCTAAAATCTCGGATCTCGTAATAGATGTTTATTCAAACCAAGAAACGGTTGCGAGAGAAGAAACGTGGAGTACATACAACTTAGTGGTGCAAGAAGCAAGAAATTTCTAGTTTCAAAGAAACCGTGTGAGAAGAGACTTTAAAAAAAAAAAAAAAAAAAAAAAAAAAAAGAAAAAGAAAGAAAGAAAGAAAGAAGAAGAAGAAGAAGAAGAAGAAAAGTTACTATTCTTCTAATGGTGCATGATCGAGAGTATTCGTCATATACAACTTAGAGTCAGATATGGAATATCAAGCAATATTACTTTTTCAAGTCAGCTAGCACTGGAATTCAAAGAACAATAATATATTTAGCTTCAACAACAAAAGCCTTGTATATAATATTTTCAAAGCTTTTGAGTTCGTGGATAGCAAAATATCATCAAAATTACAAGTATGGAAGCTCGAGATATAATCGAGCATACATAATCAAGAGAAAGGAGTTCTACATACAAGCAAAAGTTCTTAGCTGGATGAAGCATAATAGCTCAGAAAAGACTTGACCTATCATGCTCGGGGGAGTAAAGAGAGATAAACATCTCACATCTCGACCTATACAGAAAGATTTCTTCAGTTCTCAACATTGAACTCCCTGGCTCATTACCATGGGCAGTTCCCAGATTGAACTCCCTTGCTCATCAGCTCGGCCAGTTCCCAGATTGAACTCCCTTGCTGTTAAGCTCGGCCAGTTCCCAGATTGAACTCCCTTGCTGTTAAGCTCGGCCAGTTCCCAGATTGAACTCCCTTGCTGTTAAGCTCGGCCAGTTCCCAGATTGAACTCCCTTGCTGTTAAGCTCGGCCAGTTCCCAGATTGAACTCCCTTGCCGTTAAGCTCGGCCAGTTCCCAGATTGAACTCCCTTGCTGTTAAGCTCGGCCAGTTCCCAGATTGAACTCCCTTGCTCATCAGCTCGGCCAGTTCCCAAAATTGAACTCCCTTGCTGTTAAGCTCGGCAAGTTCCCAGATTGAACTCCCTTGCTTATCAACTCGGCCAGTTCCCAGATTGAACTCCCTTGCTATTAAGCTCGGCCAGTTCCCAGATTGAACTCCCTTGCTCATCAGCTCGGCCAGTTCCCAAAATTGAACTCCCTTGCTGTTAAGCTCGGCAAGTTCCCAGATTGAACTCCCTTGCTTATCAGCTCGGCCAGTTCCCAGATTGAACTCCCTTGCTGTTAAGCTCGGCCAGTTCCCAGATTGAACTTCCTTGCTGTTAAGCTCGGCCAGTTCCCAGATTGAACTCCCTTGCTTATCAGCTCGGCAGGTTCCCAGATTGAACTCCCTTGCTTATCAGCTCGGCAAGTTCCCAGATTGAACTCCCTTGCTTATCAGCTCGGCCAGTTCCCAGATTGAACTCCCTTGCTTATCAGCTCGGCTAGTTCCCAGATTGAACTCCCTTGCTTATCAGCTCGGCCAGTTCCCAGATTGAACTCCCTTGCTTATAAGCTCGGCCAGTTCCTAGACTGAACTCCCTTGCTCATAAGCTCGTCTGTTCCCAAAATTGAACCCCCGTTGCTCAAACTATGAGCATGGGCTGTTCCCAAAATTGAATATGTAAGTCGGAAGTTTAAGCATGTTCGGCCATCAAATCTCTAAAATCCGAACAGCATGGAGCTCGGACTTCAGAGACTCGGGGGCTTATGATAAGGGAGAAATAAACTAGCTCGAACCAGTTTGGATAAACTAGGTCGGACCAGGTCGGTTAAACCCAGGTCGGACCAGGTCGGACCAGGTCAGATACACCCAGTTCGAACAGACCAAGTCAAGGTCGGTTATACAAGCGTAAAGGCAGGATAACAAAGTGAATCCTAGTAAATTGAGAACCGAAGATAAAGTATTCGACTGGGACTCAATAACTCATATTTGAGTAAGACTCAATCACTAAAGTTCGTATTGCAGTCCAAGTAATGTTTTAGTTCAAAACGAACTCATACGTGAAAAACGTATTTGAATAGGACACAATGACTAAGAGTCAGATCACAACCAAACTATGGTTTGAGTCTCACTCGAACTCGTACGTGGAAAATCTATAAAAAGGTAAAGGAGCACAAGAGAAAGGTAGGTTGAATAGAACTATCACTATTCGTATCATTATTGTTCATTACTTTCTTGTCTTCCTTAGTCGAACTCCTAACTAGATCGTCGGAGGTGAAAACTCGACCTCTACGGTCGAGCTCATTCTTGCAGGTTCATCCGGCTGAAGGGACGAACAGGATTGTGCAGCAACACAGGATATTTAAGATAAGCCTAGCATCACATAATGGCCAAGTGGAAATGGTGAGTGACATCATAAATCAGGAATCCTGAACATGGCGTTTGGAGATAATCAACATTTTATCCCGATGACATTGCTGCAATACAAGGTACCCAACTGGCCATTTTCCCTAGGCTGCATTTGTTTGTAAAGGTAGGGTGGAAAAAAAGGGGTGGGAAAAAAAAAAACATGTAAGTCCCATGTGTAGTGGGGTGAGGGAGAAGGAAAGAAAAGGAAAGGAAAGGAAAGGAAAGGAAAGGGTTTTGTAGAAAAATGATAGGGGAGGGTCCCACTTTTTACTTTTCCCAAATTTCTCACAAAGTCCTACCAAATATGTGGGGTTTTAAAATGGCATGGGGTGGGAAAGTTGGGTTGCCACATCAGCAGACAAGTTTCCTTGAATCAAGGAAATTTGTCTCCCACTTTCCCACCCCAAGCAACCAAACAATGTACCATTTTGGGATTTAAAGGAAAAGTAAGAAATCTACACTTTTTTCAAGAATTTTCCCACCCCACCTTTATTCCAACAAACAAACGCAGTCCTAGTGAAGATGAGTTATATTGAGTGGGTTCTAAAGATGGAAAGATAACACTGAAATCAACATTCCCCATAGTGATAAGGTGCAGCAAACTCAAGTAAGTCATCCCTCAACATCTTATGTTCACACAGGGCAATTCATGGGCCTTAAGGAATGAAATTTTATATGGAAAGCATTTGCACTTCCTAAGGTGAAGCACTTTGTATGGAGGACTTGGCAAGAGGTATTGGTTGAGGTGAGGCTTTGGATAGGAGAAATATCCCTATTGACCCATCATGTGTCAGATGTGAAGCCCCAACTGAATCTATGGCAGAATGCCCCTTTGCTCAAGCATGTTGGTTTTTGAGCCCATTGGGTTATAAGCTACCTCAAGATGGCCCATTTCAGTTGAATAGATGGGTTAAGAATGTCTTGCAGATCCAAGCTAACCCAAGGATTAATACCAAAGAATCTCATTGGTTATGTGTTCACACTTTGAAAACCTGTGGCAATCTTTTGATTTATTGAAGTTTATCAGTTTGTGTTTGATACAAATTTGGTTTATATGGGTTAATTCAAATCATTGCAAATGTCTAGGGTGTTGTAATGTAAGCTATCTTAGCCTTAACGCTAACATTTCTCTCCTTTGTCCTCACATATATACAATTAATGACCTTACAAATCTTCTAATTACAAAATCATCTCATTGCAACTCATTTTGTATACTGTCAATGACTCAATGCGCTATGCTCACAGAACCCTTTACCTGTATTATTATTGTTATCGAAATACTCTCATGGCTCAGAGAATTGATTCCTAGGCCAACTCACGACCGCCTGCTAGGCTTGGACCCGTCTATTGGGCTCGGGCTTTCCTCATCTGGATACCGCCCCAAGAGTTCTCCTGTCAAGAAGTCACCTAATAGCACTAGCCGGATCCTAATTCATGACGGGGCAAGAATGGTCTACGTGGCAAGAACCGCTTTTGGCGAGCCCAGTTCTTCTCCAGTTGGTTACTTGTGTCAGGGGGTCTTACATGTTCAGAAGTCTCCTCGAGCCCAAAGATGGCCGTTCCTCGTCCCCTATCCATTAGTTTCCAGCATATAGCGCAAATAGAGGCGACTGAGACTTAGTCATTAGATGTGACCCCTTTGACAGTTGAGGCGACTTCCTTGGCTGTGCCTTGGACCCATAAACTGCACAGGTTACTTTAAGAAGCCATCTCCACTTTCCATCTCATCAAATCAACATTCAAAGACTGAGAAGCATGCTATCTTTGGAGGTATGAATCCATTATATAACCCACCAGTGGGCATGAACGTAAGTAAGCTCTACACACTCCATTCATCTCATTTTCAGCTTTCTAACCACTCAAAGAGCATGATCTTCATCATCTCTTGGGGTTTTTGGCTCCTCAATGGAGTCTCTGATTTATTGGCCAGGGCTAACTTGATCGTGGGAGGTGGCTTCCTGTCCTCAGAGGCGGCCCACTTCACTTTCTTTTAGTCTCAGGAGCAGGGACTGGATCAAAAGCGAACCATGTGGTCAAGATCATATTTATTGCACTAAAAATTAAACTCTCCGAGAACAGACTATGTTAGGTACATTAGCACTCTCCTTCTCATGTAAAACCATAGAATATATTCACCCTTGTATGAAACTGGTTTGATCTTTCTTCTATCTAAGTTTTATTTTCTTCGAATACCAAATCATCATCACTAACACATAAATTAAACCAGTCCCTTTGCCCCATGTATTACCCAAAGAAAAGTTTGATACCCTCTATAAATTTTTCCGTGTTTATACTAAATTCAAAAGAAGCCACATACATACAAAAGCTGAATAATTTTTTTCCTTTGCTCTCTCGTTGGTGCATTGACAGCTAGAATTATTCTAAAAAGATAAGATTTTTATGGGAATAGAGCTTTTGAAGGGACCTTTTTGAGCATCAATTTCATATTATTAAGGTGATGAATTATGAAAGATCTTGACAATAGTATATATAGAGGACCACATCATGTAAGATTCCGATAAAACTCTCTGCTCCAAAGTCCAATCTACTACTCCTACTAGTCCTTATCTCCAAGCCTTCTATTTCAAACTTAAGGTCCATGTCTGACACATACACACATCAGATTTCCTTTATGGCTTCAGTTTGAACAAGCTATCAACACCTTCTCACCAGGTCCCACTAATAAGTTGCTTCACCAAACTCCTAATCTAGATTGAATATTTTAGTGGGTTTTGAATACAAGAGATCACTTACAAGAAATCACTAACATTTATCGAATCAAATCGAAGCAACACAGAAATTTAACATCAAAGTTCCTCAAGAAATAACTTACATGAACCTCTCTTTTCTATTAACGAATCATCAACTCTCATCATATACCGGTATACCGGTAAAGAGAGTCTTTTGCTTGGCTAAATATTTAATCTTGAATACTTGATTTTGAGCAAGAAAAGTCTTTAATGTGTGAGAGAATCTAATCCCTTTGTTGAATATTTGGGATAATCCCTATATGCCACTTTCATATAAGGATATGAAGCATTCATCATTGACTTTCAAGCACCTTTAAATAACCAACCCCCAGAAAAAAAAAAAGAAAAAAAAAATACCGCGTTTGTTTGAAGCATGGTTTCAAGAATCAAGAATGGGATCAATGAACCGTGTGTGATTGGTTTTCAGTTCTAACCAACTAGACATTGTGGATTTACACTTTAAAACTTTAGAAATTCTTTGTTTTTAGACCTGAAGAAGTTCAATTCAACTGTTCTTAGAGGACCAATTTTGACAGACTCTGATTCAATCTGGATTCTGCATTTCAAAATCCTGACTTGAATTGAAGGTCCATTCTGGAGGATGTGCCATGGAATAAGAGAGAGAGAGTAAAAATGGTTGAAACAAGCATATACCATGCTATGAAAGGACAAACCATTCAATCTATACTGCTAGGCTCTCTGTTCTGAATTCTGATGAATGCTCCATTATATTGCAGACAGAACTGTTCCAGACTTGAAGGGTCTTCAGGTATGTGCATGGTATGGTAATGTCAGACAGAAGATGATCTAACAAGGCTCAAGCTCCAAGATGGATATCACCCTCTAAGAGAGAGACAGACAGAGATGACATTGGGAAGCTTATAGGTTCTTGCCTCCTAGTCAAGAATTTCATCCCAATAACTCACAAGATAAGAATGGCTACAGGAGAATGTACTAAATGTACAGGACATTAAAGTCCTTCTACCCTTCTCATTTTATGACATATTATTTTTTATTTTAAGAAAAAGATCCATGCTTCACTAAATATCTGTTTTGGTGAGTGTGACCCCTTCATTGGCTTAAAGGTGGTCATTTATTAAATTAGTCCTCATATGATATGATTACGTGTAGTATTCGACATGTAGTATTCGGCAAGAGACGCTCTAGTAAGGAAGCGTGAAGTCTTGAATTTGACACTTTGTATTTCTCGAGTCACTAACTTGTGTACGTAGTGAAAATAGGGTGAGACAATGAAGATTAAAGTAATGAGAAACTAATCGAGAGATTAGAACAATGATTTTGATTAATTTCCTCTTTTAACCCTAGAAGGATGATCATCATCATAGACCACGCATAGCACATTTAGTACAATACCGTCAACATCTAACATAGAAATCTGATGTGGTATAGAATTAAGATTGATGGAGATTGACATAATTGGATGGATTTGCCTTTGATTTATCTTAAAAGATGATTTTTTTTAACCTCTTAATAATTGTCAAGAGCGTAGCCAAATGTGCAAAACTGTTACATGTATTAATAATCAATCTACGACAATGGTTACGTCAATAATTTCCATTTGACCTCAATGAATACCTAGAACGCGAAATATATAGAATAGATTAAGAAATATTTAAACTATGAGTCATACTTATTATTTTCATCTTATGATGAGAATCTAAATAATTTTCAACCTCATGATGCTTTATTTTCTTGAATTTTCTTGTCATCACTAGCTTTAAAGAAATTTGACCTCATACAAAGCAAGTTAACGTCTTGATATTTATTTATTTATTATTATTATTATTATTATTTTCAGGTTAGGTTTACTTATTTTACACTCATATCATCTCTTAAAAAGCAGAAATCTCATCGTGTGGTTGTCAATGCTTGTATATCCACATGTGAATTGTGCGTAACGTTATAGAGACCAAAACCCCAGACAAAAAAATAAATAAAAGAAAAAAATATTCTTCCCCCTCAACTTTTCTTTATTAGAATATTCTATAACTTACGTGGAGGAAAGAGAACAAGGGCGTGCATTAAATAATATTTAAGAGCTTGTCATATTTAGCGTCTACGAGGACGGACAACAGAGCAAAGAAGACGCGAAGGTCAAAAGTACAACTGGCAAAATTTAATCTCATGTACGGCCCTACTTCACGTGCCCCACTTCCCATCCCGCTTCGAACACCATGCCGACACGTGTCGCTAGACTTGCTACCATATCAATTTTCACACGCGTCACGCATTTAATCCCTCACCTGGGGACCACCTCTATCACATCACGACAAAATCTCACTATCTGTAGGACCGGACCGTAGCCAGTGATGGACTTCTGCAGAGAACGAATGAGTTTCTTAATTTGTTTTTAATTTTTCTAAAATGGAAAATTCTTATCATGAACTCATAATATCCCATCGTTGAAATTATCGTTATCCGACTTGAGTGGGACCATGGTTTACACGTGTTACCGGTAGCTGACAAAAACCAACCTTGATTACTTTTCTTCATTTGCCCACTCGTGGAGCAGTTAGAACTTAGAACGAGATAAACACATAAACACCTACGTCCTAACTCGTACGTACCGTGCCAAGCTAATCCACGTCGGACAATGGAAATTTCGGGCCCTTGGGGTAAATCCGACGTGTCAACGGGGGTGTTTTTGGTAATTTTGGTGGAGTAAAGAGAGATCAGCGATGAGAAATGAGAACCTTATCCGTTCGCACCTTTATAAAAGCAGATCAAGCAAGCACCTACCATGCAAGGACGGAAAACAGAGCTTTCGCATTAAGGGTGGGGAAGTGGGGATCTACCTGGGGAAGAAGACGAAGAAGACGACGAAAAGGAAAAAATTACGGAGGTGAAGTAGTGATCGATCAGTGAATGGCGGCGAGGAAGAGCTACTTTGGGAGACCCAGTTATCGATTTTCTGGTGGGGAAATAGAGAACTCGACGAGATCAGAATCCGTGTTTGATTTCGATGAAACGGATAGCTGGAATACCAACAACCACACTGCAACAGCATCGCCGCCGGAATTCAAGAAGACGATGATACCCAGTTCGAGGGTATTGAAGAAGTCGGTGAAGAGGGTCATCGACAATGGAGGAGGAGGAGGAGACTATCATCGGTCTGCCGGAGCTACTGGTTCGTCTCTGCCGGTGAACATACCTGACTGGTCGAAGATCCTGAAGGATGATTACAGAGACGGTCGCCGGAGAGGGTTTGTCGCTGATGTCAACGACGACGACGATGATGACGATAGCGAGGAAGGAAGGGTTCCTCCTCACGAGTATTTAGCTAGGCAATTTGCCAGAACCGGCGTTTCCTCATTCTCTGTTCATGAAGGAGTTGGTAGAACTCTTAAAGGCAGGGATTTGAGTAGGGTTAGAAACGCTATCTGGGAAAAAACTGGTTTTCAGGATTAACTCCATTTTTTCACAAAAACCCAGTGAGGATTGAGGTTAGAAATCGAATATCTCTTTTTTTGGTTCTCTTCATTGTTCTGTGGTACTATGTATTGAGGTTTTTGATTCCCAAAGCTTTACGTATCACCGGCCATATCTCCTCCTTTATGGGTTTTGCTGTTGATTGGGCGGATCATGCATAGATAATGTAACTCTGACTGGGTTTTAATTGAAATCGTAACTAGAGAGAGGAAACTTGAATGCAATTTTATTCTGAAACTTTCCTGGGTTTCTGCTTCCATTTCTTAATAATGGTAACTGTAAGCTTATTCGTTCATTCTTTCTTTTATATTATTCTTTTTTAGTTTTTTTTGAGTATTTTTAAAGAACAGAGGGCAGTGGAGTAATTTAGACTCCAGAGGTGCAGTTTTTGGCTGTATTTGGAAATGGTAAGTTGGTAATTCTACCTGGATTTGTCGTATTCAGTGTACTCAGAAATGTTGGTAAGACTCGACTCGAAAGAGGAGATT
Source organism: Hakea prostrata (assembly GCF_041222555.1). Taxonomy (NCBI): domain Eukaryota; kingdom Viridiplantae; phylum Streptophyta; class Magnoliopsida; order Proteales; family Proteaceae; genus Hakea; species Hakea prostrata. The sequence goes on from NC_142602.1 coordinate 29,104,621, forward strand.
TTTTTTTTTTTTTGGTAATAACTCGAAACAGGAGATTAGGTGAGAAATCGACACCAATGGCAATGGGAATAATGACAGAAGTGCCCCTTTTTTCTTTACCCTTCACTGAACTGTGGGCGAACAACGGAACAAGGGACAGTTCCGTAATTTGTGGATATCACCTTTGAAGAGTTGAAGTTTGAACTCGAAAGAAAACAACCGGTTTCTTTGACAGAACTGTGGGTGAGGATATGATGGTCATTTCATTTTCTGATACTTGCAGACTAAGGAAACATAAAAATGGTACAGGTGGACAAACTGATAACGCACGGACTTCAACTTCTAAAGACTCTCAATTTATGGAGAAAGTGCAAGAAATTGATTGACAAATGGGACAACCCAACTGGTGGGGTCTACATTTATGTGTCCATTAATGGAATTTGATTTGTGGATTCTTGGATTCATCCACCGGTTTTATTTTACATACACTGGCTTTGATTTTTTGAAGGCTCAGCTAGGGGTAATTCTTATTCTTACCCTCTTACCCCCAAAGAAAAAAATTGCTAGGGTAATTGTGTTTTTTGTCGTTTTATTGGGAAGGCATAGCAGAGGTGGTAAAAATGTACTTAAAGAAGAGTGCATCCATCATTGGGAGTTATTGTGAGCACGATTGGGAGTTATTGAGAGAAAACTCACAATGGGACCCTATAATCTGTTTTTGGTTAAGATGAAGTAGTAACTCAGATTTGATTTAGAAACAGTTCTTCAAAGAGAGGAAATACTATGGGCCCAAAAATCTAGAAAAAATTGGGTGTTACAAGGTGATCGCAATACTAGATACTTTCACATTTCTATGAGAAAAAAGAATAAAATTAGTCTTAAAGAGGTGGACAATGAGTGGATCTTTGATCCAAAAATAACAAAAATAATCAATTGCCATGTATCAGATTTTTTTAGAGGGTTGTTCTTGGTGGAAAGCTAGAAGTGACTACACTTTCCACTAATCATACTTATCCCCCACTTGATCAAGACTGGCTTTATATTTTAAATTGAGATATCTCTGATGATGAAGTTTGTAGGGCTGTCAATCAAATTGAGCCTTGGAAGGCGCTTGGCCTAGATGGATTTCAAACTGCCTTTTACAAAAAAAAACATGGGGGATCACTGGTAAATCATTTTGCAATACAACCTGATCAGCCTTTGTAGGCAATTAGAAGACAAATTAAATGAAATTTTGCTGGTCTTGATTCCCAAAGTGGATAAACCAGAAAAAATTACACATCCAACCAATTTCTCTTTGCAATGTTAGTTTCAAAATTTTATCGAATGTCATTACAAATAGATTGAAGGAGTTTATGCCAAGTCTAGTTGCTCCAAATTAGGTTAGTTTGTGTCAGAAAGGAATATCTAGGACAATATTATTGTTTCTCAAGAATTACTTCATTCTATGAGATGACGGAAGGGAATGTCTAACTAGATGGCAATTAAAATTGATTTGCAGAAGGCCTATGATAGAATTTGTTGGGACTTCATTGATGAAATCCCTTCGTTTAGCAAAATTCCTAATAGGCTGGTGGAGGTAATCATGTTATGTGTCATGACTCCTTCCTTTAGAATTCTATGGAATGGAGAGACCATTGACGAGTTCAAACCATCTAAAGGAATTCATCAGGGAGACCCTCTATCTCCTTATCTCTTTGTGTTATGTATGGAAAGACTCACTCATGGTATCCAAGATGCGATTTTAGATGGCAGATGGAAACCTGTTAAAGTCAGACGTAGAGGACTGCGAATATCTCATCTAATGTTTGCGGATGACCTGGTTTTATTTGCAGAAGCTTCAGTTGAACAAATGAATATTGTGAAGGCATGCTTAGATAATTTATGTCAAGCATTGGGAAGAAAAGTAAGTATAGAAAAACCCGTATTCTGTTATCTAAAAATATTAGCATTTCAACAACAAAATCTATTACCCAAGTCAGTGGTTTTACCATTACGAATGATCTCGGTAAATACCTAGGGGTACCTACCAACTATAGTAAAAGAAATAAAGGTAGTTTTAATTACATCATTGCAAAAGTTAAAGAGAGACTATCAAACTGGAAGGCAAATTTGCTTTTTTTAGTAGGAAGAATTGTTCTTGCCAGATTAGTGGTGTCAACCATTCCCTATTACTCAATGCAATCTGTGCTTATTCCTAAAGGGATTTTGCAAGAAGTAGAAAAAGCAACGAGGGCTTTTAGTTGGGGAGATACTTCTCAACGGAAGAAGGATTACTTGGTGAACTGGGAGATTTTATGTAGACTAAAGGTAGAAGGTGGTTTAGGCTTCAAGAAGTTAATTTGGATGAACAAAGAATTTATTATGAAGCTAGTTTGGGGATTTTTACAAAAAAAAACATTGTTTGGGCAACAATCTTCAAGGAAAAATATGGGCCACGTAGAAGGAGAACGCCTTTTACAAGTTTGGTGTCTGACTCTCCTTTGTGGAAAGCCATATGTAATACTGAAGCGATGGTGGCAAAGCTCTCTTTTGGAGGGACCAATGGCTTAAAAACAAGGACCATTGGAAGCAATGGCAAAAGATCCAATCCCAACGACCATTTTAGGAGACACCGTAAATCAATTAATCACAGATGAAGGGACGTGGAGGGAATCACCTTTTGTGAGCTTGCTACCAGAAAATATCTACAACTCAATCAGATCTCAAAAGGTTCCAATTTTGGAATAGGGTAGAGATATTCCACTATGGATTCCTTCCTCGGAAGGTATATTTTCGGTTTGATCTACTTATGGTGTCTTAGCAGCTTATTAAGGAACCATTTCTCATGCAGGGGTGTTTGTTGAGAAATACTAGGAACAACTATGGAAATTGAAACTACTCTAACAAATTTTGTATGTTCCTTTGGTTAGTTTCCAAAGACAAGCTTTTAACTAATGAAAGGAAGACATAATTGAGGATTCAAGACAATGATTGTTGCAGCCTGTGTATGAATGCAATAGAGAGCTTATTGCATATTTTTAGAGATTTTGTATTTGCTAATAACATATGGCGTTTTATGGTTCGACCTAGAGATCATCTTTGGTTTTTCAGTCTCACTTGTAACATCTGGCTTTATGAAAATATATGCGACGCAGCCACTAGATGGAAGGAAGATTGGGTAGAGAAATTTGTAGGAGCCTTACATTTCATGTGGCTCTAGAGAAATAATGATTTGCATGAGGAAGATTTTTCAAGGCCAGTAAACGGTGCACAAATAATTTTAGCATACTACAACAAAGTTAAGGAAGCTTGGATTTCTTGTCTAAAGCTAACACAACATTTAGGGAAGGAATTCCAATAGATGTTGGAGATTCTCATGCAAAGGATGGTTTAAATGTAATACAGATGCAATAGTCAATTTAAAGGGGAAGTATGCTCAACTAGCAGGTATTATTCAGGATCACGAACCAGTAATTTTCGAGGGGCCTTTGCCCAACAGATTCAAATATGCCAAGTGATGGAAGCAGAATTGTTAGCTATTCGAGAAGGGGTGTAGATTTGCTTTGAATTTGGGAGCATGGCCCTTGTAGTTAGAATCTAATTCTAAGAAGGAGATCTTGATTCTTGAACCTAATGTTCGAACTTGGGTAATTTTGAAAGTCTAGTTAACGAGATATTTTGTTTGTTTGTATCGCGTGTACACTGTCCGCTTTGGATATGTGGGAAGAATTTCAACAGGGCAACAAATTGGCTCACAAAGATACCGACTAATCCAAAAGATGGGCTGATAATCATTATTGAAGCCACTTTAGAATTGAGAGAAATTTTAAGGGAGGACCTCCATGGAGGTGTCTCATAGTCTACTTCTTTTCCTTTTGTGCCTTTTGGGTCCTCTAACCCCCTTTTTGTACGCCAAAAAAAAAAAGAAGAAGAAGAAGAAATGTAAACCAACCAAGGAATGGTGTTTGGCCAAGTAGTTGTGCTGACAATTGACCAAGCCAACCGAGCTAAGCAATTAGTGACAAAGTTGACAAAATTATCTCCCTAGAAATAAACTGAAACTTACAGTCCACAAAGTAGGAAGCCATATGTAAAATATTTGTAACAAGATTTTCGGCCTCCATAGGGGGTGGGGAAAGCACCGTATTTGTAATGAACTTTTGGGCTTCCAAGCAATCGGTTTCCACCAAAACACAATTCAGATCCTCCTCCGGCACATATAGAAGGCCCAATTTGATTGCTAACAGTTCTCCAACTAAGCTAGATGTGAATGTGAAATCCCTCATAACCCTAACCCAAAAATCTATCTTGTAGGTCCGAAACCCGGAGTGCCAGGAAGAAGACAACTGTGGGCCATCCGAGTTGAACCCATTAGATTTGACTTAGAACCAATGGAAGTAGATGGAGATGATGCTAAGATAGAAACCTTGTTGGATTTTAGAAGAATATTTAACTTGAGTGTTGAAGGAGTTGGTAAATAGATCAAAAGTACAGTAATGACACAAGTGGATGGTCCCAGAAAACTAGGTAAGATCCTTCTATAACTTGGAAAAGGACCCAAGAAGAAGTTGGAGCTTTCGAAGTACCAAAATGCAATTTTGACCAAAAAGGGGACAATTGGCAGCCTACCTTGGTTGCCCCAAGTGACCAACCCAGGCCACCAACCAATTTCAGGGCAAAATTGTCACTTTTAGGAAATTAGGTTTCCAAAGCCCTATTTAATCAAATTTTGTTCTAAAACGTGCCATTGTGTCCTAAGGCTGTCAGAGAATGTCATAGACACTCTAAAGAACCCTCTCCAAGTTGAAGGAAGATTTTGAAGCATCCGTGAAGTTTTTCGTTCGACAATTCTTCTTCTACAAGGTTAGCATTCACTCTCTTCCTTATAATTCTTCTTTCTCTATTGTTTTTACCTACTGTGGAGACTTAGAAGAAGTTCTAAATCTACTGTAATGGCCTATTCTTCCATTCTCTTAGTTCTAGAGTGAATCTCCATTCACTCTAGCTTTTCTGTGAACTTCACAATGTGATTTCTATAAAGACCTAGCATGAATCTATGTGACTTTTATTCTCTTTTGTTAGTTTGATTTCCAATCCATGATAGATCATATTCCATAATGTTTTTAGACCTTATTCCACTATTCTCTTTTTCCTAGATGAATCTCCATTCACTCTAGTCTATTTGTGAATTTGCGGTTTGATTTCGGATGAAATCTAATATAGGACTCGTTAGGTTTTCATGCAAGATATCTTTCAAATGGGGGTCCAAACTTGGACAAGTCGACCACCCCAACCCCCCATCCTTTTCCCAGCTTGGGACAGAATAGGGATTTCGGGTTTTAAAACCCTATTTTATATTTTAACTCACCTCTAAAGGCATTTTCTAATGCTAGAGTGGGGCTGAGGCTTTGGGAAGAGAAGAAACCAAGAAGAAGAGTAGATCCCATCCAACTAAAGGTGTTTTGAGACTCGGATCGTTGTGGGAACATTGAAATAGGTGAGAATCCTTAAACCCTTTTCTCTAGATACAGATTTGTGTGGTTTTCCTCACTTTTATTGTGGGATTGCGGTAGTTAGAGTTGCAAGTGGGTCCAGGGCCGGGCTTTTGCAATCCCAAGCCCAACCCTATATGTTCTAATTTGAGCCCATTCATGCCCTAACCCTAGTTCAGGGCCAAGGAATACTGTCCCTAGCCCAAACCCCGCACTAATTGGCCCTAATTGGGCCAAGCCCATGGGTCCGCCCTGATTGGCCCTGACCTTGGCCTTGTCCTTGGCCCGACTAGCCTTGTCGCTGGCCTTGATTGACCCTATCTTGGCTCTAGCCTTAATTGGTCCTATCCTTGGACCTAAAATATCAAATGTAAATTCATAAAAAAAATAAAAAAAAAATATAAAAGTATCACAAGTAAACTTAAAATAAAATTCATAGAAATCTAAGATAATTCAAGCTCCAACAAAATGATAAAAAAGTCAATAAGTTGATAGTGTTGCTTTAAACATAAATAAATTCATACTCCATAATTATATATTAAGCTCTGAAAGTCTCACATTGCTTTGGTGATGGAATTGAAAACCTCTCCCATTGATATTCTTATTCAACAAAAAAATCCATATTCAAAACTTTGTTAACAAGTAAATCAATGATAATTTAATATTGATATTTTTTTTCGTATTTAAAGAAAATGATATTTTAGTTACAAACCTAGCTATCTCTCCTTAATAAGTTTTTTTTTTTTTTTTTTCCCTGAAATATCACATTGGAGGCAAAAGAAAGATGTCAATATTCATGATGAGAAGTTGGGGTGTAGATTTGTTAGATATTAATTCTCTATATACTAGGTTTTATTATTTATAATATAATATCTCGCTTTTAGTAAAAAAAATTCAATGATTTTTGTTTGACTAAAAATGACTTATTTCAAAAAATATAAATTATCTTAAAAATAATATAAAAAGTGAACTCATAGTCTAATATGATCAAAATGACTAAAGGTCAAAGTCGAGACTTATAGTTATATCAATGTTAATATGAAGATTAGGGCAAAAATCTAGTACATGATCAAGGTCAAATTAACATTAAGACTAGAGCCAAAATTAGGGTCAAGATCCGGCCAAAATTAGATGCATGTTTACTACATTGGTAATAATAAATAATTTAATTTTATTAATTTTTTACAAAACATAATCATGTTTTTAAAATTTGACACGTGTCAAGTATTCACCCATGTGAATTAGAATTAATTCCTCTCCATATGAGTGGAGGGTCGATACTCAAATCCTGGCCAAAATCATGGGCCTAAATCAAGGCCAAGATTAGGGCCAAGATTAGGGCCAAGATCAGGGCCAGGATCAAGGCCAAGATTAGGGCCAAGATTAGGGCCAGAATCAGGGCCAAAGTCAAGACTAGAATCAGGGTCAAGATTAGGGTCAGAATCAGGGCCAAAATCAAGGCTAGAATCAGGGCCAAAATCAATGCCATAATCAGAGTTAAAATTAGGGACGAGCCAGGATGGGCTGGGCGGGCCAGAGAGTAATCTCAGGCTCGCCCTTGGCCCTAGTTCAGGGCCAGAATATTTTGACCCTAACCCGCCCTTAGGGCCAAAACTGTAGCCCAAGCCCTATTCGGGCTCAGGGCGGGCTTAAGGTCAGGGCCGCTAGGGCCAAACTTTCACCCCTAGCGGTAGGGGAAGCATGTTAGGTTTATTGAATGCTCTTTAATTATTGTATTAATGTTTTCCTTTAGTATGAGAGTTGTTGGTGTGAATCCTTGCAAAAGATTTCGCATTTTGACTCTCTAAGACGCCCGCAGACTATTTAAGAAAGCCATATTTGGGGCCTTTTGATCTTTAACAAATTGGATCAAATTGAAGGTACTCTTAGAACTCTATTGCTGTCAATTAGACTTTCCCAAAGTTTTCATCTCCGTTCGACCTCGAATCGGTGGCGAAATAATGATTTTTTGCCGTATTGGGTTGAGAACGGCAAAGTTGAACCTAGTTATCAGATTGGGGTTTTGTTGGGTGATTTTGGGAACTTTTTTGAAACTCAATTGAATTCTAATTTGTGTCTATTAATATTCTTGTATGATTAGAAATTTTTTTGAGTTTAATCGTTGACTCTTGTGAGCCAAAATTGTGAAATTGAGAAAGGAATCGAATTGAAATGTGAGGAATGACTAATCATGTTTTGTTTTATTAAGTGTTGTTATTTTAAATTCTATTGATGATATAAATTGTTTTAAATTGATATCTATCATGATATGCTTGTGTGTGACTTTGCACAAATGGAAAGTAAGGTTTAATGTTTGGGTATTACTCTTTATTATTGAATCTTATATTATTGATATGAAAATTATATGACAATGTATGAGATGAAAGATGTTGGATGAGATTATTCTTCTTACCTTATTTTATCAACTAGGGTTGTGGGTTCGCCCATTACCCTAGTGACCTTATGTGATTGCATCTAAACAAACTACATGAGTGACAATGTGTCTAGAAGTGTTGGGCTATGATCCTTATGAGTACTACTACAATTCCGGTAGGGGTATTGAAATCGGTTAACCCGTGATGCCAGTGGCTGGGTCCTGTGTGTCAAGTAGGCTCACTATCATCATAGTTTGGGAGAATTGCATATAATAGTAAGGGCTCATGGGCGCTTAAAACCAGTAACCAACCCATGAGAGGACATGGAAAGCATCCTATCCATTATATGTCGATGACCATTGGGTTAAGGAAAGGGATCCAACAGATGCCTCCGGTTGATGATTCCATTCATAGGTGGGAAGGTATCGAACGGAAAGGGCACTAGGCTTGAGGGGAGAAATCTAGACCATATGTAGTGTGAGACTATAAGACTTTGCATTGGAACTAAGTATAACCTTAACATGCTCCAAGTCTCATACCAAACAAAGATGTGAAAGAGTGGTGACTTATAACCCCAACCATGGCTTGGTGGACTTTACCCAACAACAACAGAGAACCCAATAGATGTCTCTTGTTGAGGGAGAGTGATTGGGACCACCCAAAGGAGATTGGTGATTTTCTTAATGCGTGTCTATCCTAGAGAATTCATAGTAGAGTTAGACACATATCATCAAAACCACGCATTATTATATTTTGTCATTTATTTTTATTGTCTTCTTGGGTATGATATGGAAATTATGGTTGAATGCATGACATGAATATTAGTTATCTTCACTAAGTTCTATGAACTCACTCCTTTATATTTGTATGTTTCTTTAGATTTCTCTACAGATTATGAGGCCCCCTTCCAAGTGGAGGATTCGTCGCAAGGAAGCTCTGGAAGGTACAAATGAGGAGGAAGTGAAAGCGCATGAAGCTACGTGCTCGTGCCTCGACTACTCCTACGGTGCCGGCTTTTAGTGATAGAGACCTTGCCATCCTTAGGAAATCTTTAATATCATTCGTGTCCCTTTTCTATATTTATACGTTGATTTCTTTTGGGAGAGGGGAGGGTATCTTCTACCAAGACTTTTGAATATTTCCACTGTGGACATTCCTTCTTTCTAGAACTCAGATGTTTTATCTTTGGATTTGAAGTTTTGGATGATTGTAATCATTATTTCAAATTTGATAATTTAATACTTGAACTTGATTTATTCTTGTCCATTTAATTATGATATATCGTATGTTGTATGGAATTGTCATTGAACCTAGGTCTTTTGATGTATCACCCCCACGAGTATTCGGGTATGACCGGATCCGGCTAGGTGGGGTGTGACACCCACGAGCAGACACAAAGAGCCAAATTTGGGGCTTTTCGTTTGAGACCTAATTGGGATGTTCATATGGTACTTTGGGGACCCTAAGATTATTAATTTGAAGACCCCAAAGTCCCACTTCCAATTGATTTTGAATCAGAGCCAAAATTGGGGTTTTTGCTCATGACCATTCTGGTAGGAGGGTTGATTGGCCGGTCAATCGGTCCAGTAAACCTATTCAATTGGCCCTATAAACCTATCCAACCGACCATATTTGGGATGTGCGTTTTGACCCTCTTTTGACCCCCGATCAATTCTTTGATTGTTACTCACTCACTTTCTTATGTACCTAGGGTTATTTTGAGTCTAATTGCACTCTCTTTGGAGAACTTTTTGGGACTTTGAAGAGCTTTATTAACTTGAAAGGCGAGGAAAATATTTAGCCATATCTTGTGTAATTGTTGATGTTATATAAATCTTCTTTTCCATTGCAATCATATACTCTATTATAAATTGTGTGAGACTTTGTGCAAACGGAAGGTAATGTATTTTATGTTTGTTTCTACTTTCAAATTCATGAATTGTTATATGGGAATGATGTGAATGTGTGGATTTGATTGTGGGATTTGTCCTCTTGTACGTGTATGCCAATTAGGGTTGTGGGTTCGCTCATTACCCTAGTGACTCTATATACATATGCACTTAGACCTAAGTACATGTATACTAAGTGCCTAGTTGTGTTGACTAGGTAACCCCATGGCTGCTACTACCCTTTTGGTAGGGGTATTGAAGCCGGTTGACCCGTGATGTAAGTGGTTGGGTCCTGTGAGCAACAACCCTAACTCGAAAATTTATATTGTAGGTTCGAAGACTCAAAGTGAAGGAAGAAAATAGTTGTGGGCCATCCCAATTGAACCTATTGGATCTGATGTGGAACCAATGGAAATATATGGTGATGATCCTATGATGGAAACCTTGATAGATTTCAGAAGAAGATGCAACTTGAATGATGATGGACTTGGTAGATGGACCATGAGTGTAGTGATGACACAAGTGGGATGTCCCATAAAATCAAGTAAAACCCTCCTATAACTTGGAAAATGACCCAAGAAGAAGTTAGAGCTTTCGAAGACCAAAATATAGTTTGTGGCAAAAAAGGTACAGGCTGGTAGCTTACATTGGTCGCCCAAGCAACCAACTAGTCTCGGGATAGATTTGGTACTTTTTGGAAATTACGTTTCGAAGCCCTATATAATCAATATTCAACCTAATTCATGTCATATTGCCATTAAGCTGTTGGAGAATGTCAGAGACACCTTAGAGCACTCTCTCCAAGACCAAGGAAGATCCCCAAGTGTTCGTGAAGTTTTTCGTTTAATGAGTCTCCTTCTTTAAGTTTTGCAAACACTCTCATTTCTTTTAGATTTATATTCTCCATTGATTATACCTATTGTTGAGAGTGTGTGGAAGGTTTATTGCTATTGTAATGACCTATTCTTCCATCCACATAATTAGAGTGAATCCCCATTCACTCTAGTTCTTCCGTGAATATCACAGTGTGATTTCGGTAAAAGCCTAACATGAATCTATATGATTGTTGTTCCTTTTGATTAGTTTGATTTTCAATCCATGCTTTATCTATTCCTAAATTATTTTTAGACCTTGATCTATTGTTTTCTTAGTCTTCCATTCACTTTAGTCTATCTGTGAAATCTGCGGACTGATTTTGGATGAAGCCTAGTATGGGACTCATTAGGATTTTATTCCGTTGACCATAATTGATGCCTAAATCATGTTAGATAGTCTTCTAATATTATTTCAGAGTTTTCCTATTAATTCCAAAGTGTTTGGAACTCAAACAATGAGTTTCCGATCAACTGTAGGTTTTACTGTCCATACACAGGCCAAGCAACCAAAGGGTACAATGACAACAAGATTGCCCTGTTTTGACCTCTTTTTCATCTTCGATCCTTTAGGATTTGTTCATAATGTTAAATCCTCGTATTGTTAGGGTTTCTTTTGAAACTTTGGAACCTACCTTCTAGTCCATTCTTCGAAGGATTTAAAATGATTACAAGGTAAGGACATTCACTTAAATTTAACAAAGATTACATTCTCAATCATAATATAACTTGTATGCATGATTGGAGCTATTGATTTAGGACTTGATTATAAATGATGTCTCTATAATTTCAGAATGTTGTTAATTAAAATGTTATGCATATTTGTGAGAATGTGAATGATTGGAATGTGGTACGATATTATATTTAGAATCATATTGTGATGTGATTGCCTAGGTTGTAATTGTGAGATGGGGAATGCCACTTGGGTGTTTCTGTCTCGGGACACCAATGGAGGTGGTATGGGACGATATGCATTTTTATGGTGCCCCTTGGCGCTTTCCATGATTACTGGGTGACATACCTAGGATTTGTCTAGAAGTGTTTATTTAGGAAAACCCCGTCATATCTCACCCTACCGGCGTAGGTATTGAGGCCAAGTGACCCGTGGCAGCAATGGGGATTATGGGCGCTCAAGACCGGTATCCAATCCGTGGGAGGACATAATCACATTGTGGGGCCATGCATTAGTAAGGTCGCAATATAATAAGCCTAGGCTCATGGGCACTCAAGACTAGAAGACAACCCGTGAGAGGACATGAGAGCTTCTAGTTTATTATATGTGGATGACCAATACGGTTAAGAGTCCGTAGTCCGAGTTGGTTGGAGTCATAGGATATGATGACTTTAAGGGGAAAAGTACTAGAAAGGATTTCCAGGGGCAAGGAAGGGAAGTATCCAACCCCAAGATTGATATGACTCAGTAGATGACTTGTATTGGGTTAGTTATAACCCTGACACGCACCAATACTCATACCAATGGTGGAGTGAGAGAGTGGTGACCTAAACTGCAACCATGGTGATTGTGTGAGATGGATGCCTTGACCCAACTACCGTTGAGAACCCAAAAGACGTGCTTAAGATCCATGAGGGAGAGTGACTGAGACTACCCAGAGGAGTATGGTGTTCTATCTTGATGTGTGTCTGCCATTAGAGACTAGCATATGTTAGAGTTAGATGCATATTAGACATTGTCTCATATCGTATTGCATCATGCTTTGTTCTAGAATTTTGTTTGTAATTGTTATTTGAACTTGAACTACTTGCTAAGTTCTTTTGAGCTCAACCATCGGGGACAATGTTTTCTTTATACTTTGTTGTAGGTGTGGATGACGTCGAGACCCCGAAGTACGAGGCCACGGCGAGTGGTCCGTACTGTCTACAAGATTTTGGCAATCACGGACATCACAGTGAAGCATGTCCATGTGATGACTTTGCATATCAAGATTAGTCCGATCATAGAGAAGGAGTACCCTGTATTGGGTACGAAAGTCTTTGAGTTTAGACATTACCTTTTCGATAAGGATACCTACTTTGAGTAGGATTTAGAATAGTTTTGCTTCTTTAATTCTTCCAGTTGTAATACATTAGATTTGATTTACCCTTCCGTATTGATTTTAGATTTATTTCCGCTATACTCTATACTCTGATTATATTGGTATCATTTGTACGCATTCTGATTTTTGAATTAAGACCCTTCTAAGATCCATTCTTTGCTTGTTTCTTCTAATTACATTTATACAATAATTTATTCTTTCTCTTAATTATACTATTGTGCTATGTGGGAGGATGATTGTTGAGACTTGATCTTTAGGGCTGTGGATCACACCTTTGAGTATTGTAGTTAGGGTACCAGCTGGGTGGATGTGACAAAGCCATCCCATTGCCATCATGAGATGGTAGGGTTGCATATGTATGGTGTCGCTTTCAGCACAATTTGAGATTTTCGCGAGAAAGCCATGAGAGATATGTGGATGACCATAGGGTTGAGAAATGAAATTCAACAGATGCCTCCTGTTGAGGATCCATTTCTAGGTGGATAAGGATATTGAACCAACAGATGCCTCCCGTTGAGGAATGATACCTGGACCATATGTAGTGAGACCATATGACTATGCATTGGGCTTAGAGTTATCCTTGACACGCATTAGTTCTCATACCAAATGGTGACTTATCCCCTAATCATGGATTGATGTGACTTGACTTAATAACCGCTAGGGCTGCAACTGGGCCGGGCTTTTGCAATCCCAAGCCCAGCCCTATATGGTATAATTTGAGCCCATTCCCGCCCTGGCCCTAGTTCAGGGCCAATGATTATTGTCCCTGGCCCTAAGCTCTACAGGGCCAAGCCAAGCCCATTCCCGCCCTAATTGGCCCTAATTGGGCCAGGTCGGGATGGGTTGGCCCTAATTGGCCCTGATTAGCCCTGATTGGCCCTGACCCTGATTGGCCCTAATTGGCCCTGTCCCTGGCCCTGATTGGCCTTGTCCCTGGCCCTGATTGGCCCTGTCCCTGGCCCTGATTGGCCTTGGCCCTAATTGGCCTTGTCCCTAGCTTTAATTGGCCATATCTTTGGTCGTAAATATCAAATGTAAGACAGGTAGTAATTAAAATACATATTAAAATAATTATTCTTAAATTCCAACCTCAGTTCTGGAAAATAAAATAGTAAAGATGTCAACAAATAATCCAAAACTTATATTCAATATGTATTTAACTATTTATATCCATTTAGATTTTAGAGAAATAGAGAAATCCAAATTTCTAGGGTTTTTTAATTTGCTATTCGATGAAAATTATGGTTATTATATGTAAGCTCGAAGGAAAAAAGAAAAACATTTATCTCAATTCTCAATTAATTTCTAACTTCTAAGACAATGGTCAAACTTCATTCTTTTTACCTTTTTTCCTTTGGTTTTCCCCCAGATAAAGAGTTAAAATTATTCATGAAATAGAATAAGTAGAGAGAAGAATTGTAATTAAATTTAGGCATATTTGAAAGTCAAGTCAATTATAGAGAATGTCACACAAATTCTTTTTGTAAACTTAGAAACATCAGAGATTCAGAATTCAAAAGGAATCTGATAAATGAAAATTTTATCTTCAAAGTCAAGAACTTAAGCCGTAGGTAGGTATGTTTTCATTCACAACTATTCAATAAATTGATATCTTTATTCAATGCAAAAAAATTCATATTCAAAACCTTGTTAACAAGTAAATCGACGATACTTTAGTATTCAACAAAAAAAAAAAAAGTATTTTTTTCATAGTTAAAGAAAATGATGTTTTAGTTACAAACATAGCTATATGTTTTTAATAATTTTTTTGAAATATCACATTAGATTTGTTAGATATTCATGATGAGAAGTTGGGGTATAGATTTGTTAGATATTAATTCTTTGTGTAATAGTTTTTATTATTTATAATATATTATCTCGCCTTAATCAAAAATCAAAATCAATATTTTATTGAACTAAAAATGACTTTGTTGGAAAAATAAAAATTACCTTAAAAATAATATAAAAAGTGAATTTATAGTCTAATATGATCAAAAAGACTAAATGTCAAAATCAAGACTCATATCAATGTTAGTATGAAGATTAGGGTAAAAATCTAGCACTGGAGTACATGATCATCGTCAAATTAATATTAAGATTAGAGCCAAAATTATGGTCAAGATCAGGGCCAAAATCAAATAGATACTTATTACATTGGTAATGAGGTTATAATTTATTTTTATTAATTTTCTACAAAACATGATCATGTTTCTAAAATTTGACATGTGTCAAGTATCCACCCGTATGTATTACAATTAGTTCCTCTCCATATGGGTGGAGGGTCTAGAGTCTTTAGACTCAAATCAGGGCCAGGATCAGGGTCAGGATCAAGGCTAATATCAAGGCCAAGATCAGGGCCAGGATCAGGGCCAGGATCAGGGCAAGAATCAGAGCCAAGATCAGGGCCAAAATCAGGGCCAGGATCAGGGCCAAAATCAAGGCTAGGATCAGGGCCTGGGTCGGGGCCAAGATCAGGGCCATGATCGGGCATGGGTCAGGGCCAAGATTAGGGCCAAGATCAGGGCCTGGGTCAGGGCCAAAAATCAGGGACGGGCCGGGATGGGCTGGGCGAGCCAGAGAGTAATCCCAAGCCCGCCCTTGGCCTGTTCGGGGCGAATTTTTGCTAACCCCCCTAGGGCCAAAATTAGCCAAGCCCATCGGGCTCGGGCGGGTTAGGGCGGGAGCCGCCGGGCCAAACTTGCACCCCTAATAACCGCAGAAAACCCAATAGAGGTCTCTTGTTGAAGGAGAGTAATTGTGACCGCCCAAAGGAGGCTAGTGTATAGCTTAATGTGTGTCTACCATAGAGACTTTATAATTAGAGTTAGAAGCATGATTGCATCTCCATTTAACTAATCATCTTATTATTATATTCATATATATTCCTTGTGGAAAATTGTGGATGGATGCTTGGTATGTAGTTGAGTTGACCTCATTGAGTTCTATTGAACTCACTCCTTGTATACATATGTTTTTAGATCTTATTACAGGTTATGGGGACTCCATTCAAATGGAGGATCAGTTGTCGACAAAGTATTTTAAGGGAGTGATTTGCGAGGAGGTGGACTCTCATGGAGTTTCATGCCCATGCCTAGAGTGCTCCTATGGAGCCGGATACTAGTGAAGATCCGACGATGTCGTTGGCGACAATAACATCCCTTGTAGCTCTATGTTACGTCTTCGCCTTCAAGCCTATGGAGAGAGACGATGCCATCTTCCATTGAAAAACCTAGAATTCCACTACAAACAATTCTTTCCTTTAAACTTTGATTTTTTTATTTGATTGACTTTGAATAACAATATAACTTAAGTTCATGGATGAATGTGAACATATTTGATAATTTGATTATTATAATCTTCAATCTTGATTCTTTAATTTATTTTTGTCCATTGATTATGCTATGTTGTATGGTAGTATGGATTTGGCTGTGAACCTGGGTCTTGTAGTGTATCACCCCCATGGGTATTTGGATATGACTGGATCCGGCTGGGTGGGGAGTGACACTTGTGGTGGTAGTGAATAAAAAAGATCACTTGCAAACCAGGTTGCTCTGGCAAAAGGGCAATCTAATGTTAGGTGGTGACCATCCTCAATCACTTCACATCCTCTGCAACATAAAGGGTCAACCTGGATAATCCTTTGCATCGAATTTGAACTAGTGGGCAATGCATTTGCATATAGCTTCCAAGGAAGAACTGAACTTTAGGCATTGTATTACTATTCCAAATTGATTGCCAAACAGATGTGGGCATCAGTTTCCAAGCAGGCAGCGTTGAGCTCGAGCTGCAATCCTTTCTTCTCTGTCCTGTTGATTATTTAAGGCATGATAGACCAATTTGACAGAGAATACACCATTCTTAGAGGCACTCCATACCTGTTTATCCTCAATTGAAAATAGGTGAAGCTCTTTGATTCGTTGAGCATCCGTTGGGTGAAAAAAATTTGTTGTAACCAGTCTATTTGCCAACATCTGTTTTTTCAGATCAATTTAACAAGTCTAGAGGACAATTCACTGGTTTGGGATATTCTAAGTAATGATTTTTTGTCGAGGGACTCAACAATCTTCCCACAATTTGATTGATTCTCCAGTACCCAAATACCATATAAGGTTCTGTTCCAGAGTTTCTTTTCCTGCCATTAAACTTCTCCAAGCTAGGATGGTTGGTGGCCTAATGAAGCCTTCAGAAAATTAGAGTGACAAAAAAATACACTGTATGCCATTTTTGAAAGCATAGCCAAATTTTGTTGATCTGATTTAGGAAACCAAGACCTCCTCTAGATTTTGAATGGCAAAGTCTATCCCACACTGCCTAATGTGCTTTGTTCTTGCCTTCTATATTCTCCAGAAGAAATTAGCTGAAAGTTTCCTCAAATCATTGTGAACTTCCTGTGGTAGTTTAAAATGAGAGGCTGCATATTGAGGGAGTGCAAAAATCACCGATTTTGGTGAAACATCTTTTCCAAAGTGGGACAATAACTTAAACTTCCAACTCTCCAATTTAGAAGCCACCTTATCCCGCAGATAAGAGAAAGTGTTGATTTTAGAAGTTCCAATTTCCAGTGGTAAATCCAAGTATTTTGAGGGAGATTTGTGATATTATACCTTCATGATGCGAGAGAACCAACGATGAAACTTTTGGTGAGTATTTGGGCTGAATACTAAGCTGGATTTATGTAAGTTGATTGCTTGGTCACTACATTTGCAATAGGTATTCAGGGCCTCCTTTAGATTATACACCAAATTCAATTTTAGCTCAAAAAAGATGAGATGTGAAATAGAAGGGGATCGATGCTTCACACTAACACCTTTGATATTACCCAAGGTTTCTTGATGATGTAGTAGAGTACGGAGTCCGTGGGCACAAAGAATAAATAGGGCTGGAGACAATGGGTCACCTTGCCAAATACCACATCAAGGGAGAATTAATGTCTTCTGTGATAGATCCATTAATGAGTAATTTATAAGAGACATATCTGATGCATTGCATAGCCAAGTTAATCCAGCGTTGACTGAAACCCAACTTCATTAAGATTGTCTTTATATAATTCCATTCCAAGTGATCGTACGCTTTATACATATCAAGCTTGATTCTTATGTATCTTTTGCGCTTTCTTTCTATGTTTGATATAATGGAAGAGTTTGTGCGCGAGAAAGATATTGTCCCATATCATGCGAGAAGGAATAAATGCCGACTGCTGTGGAGCAACAATGTCACCAAGTAGAGGTTGCAGTCATCGGGCCATAAGTCCTGTGAGAACCTTCATCGCTACTCCTCCTAAGCTGATTGGGGTACTGTTCAGCCTTCTCTGGTGTTACAATCTTTGTTATAAGACAAATATAGGAGAAATTCATTTAGGATCCAGAAATTTGTTTCAAAAAATTCACTCACAAAATTAAAGAAGTCAATGTTCACATTAGTCAATAATTTTTTAAAGAAAACCAGTGGTAAACCATCAGGGCCTGGTGTTTTTAGGAGCCATAGAGAATAAAGTAGCCTTAAGCTCCTCCATTGTTGGTGCTTAGGGTGTTCCTTTCCTCTGAAATAAGGGGTTCCACAGTGTCTATAACTTTGGTTAGGGATAGGGGGTCAATGGGTGAGAATTTAAAGGCTTCTGTGAAGTGGTTTAAATGAATGACACTGGATATCTTTGGAATTTGACGTCAAAATCCCATCACCGTCTCTAAGTTGTCAGATCCTAAAATCCCTTCACCGTCTCTAAGTTGTCAGATCCTGTTAAATTGTTCTCTTTGTAATGTTGATGAGTGAAAGAAAGCCGCATTACGATATCTTTCTTTTAAGCCATGATATGCGTGATTTCTGTAACCAAAGATGCTCCTCTCTTTTGAGTTCTTCCACCAACAATTCTGATAATTTATTTACTCGATCCTGTGAATATGATTCCTGAGGTAGGTTCTGTTCAACTACCAATTTATCTTCCAAGAGCTGAATTTTCTATTGAATATGCCCAAATGTGGTTTTTATTCCATTTCTTTATCGTCAGTTCAGTATTCTCCATTTTTTGTGTCAATTTCTGGGCTGCATTTCCTGTTTTCTTTTGCTGCCATAACCAAGCTACGTAGTTCACATTCTGGGTGTCTAAACCAAGCATATTCAAAGTGGAAGGGAGGAGGACCCTGATTCTTTCCTCATATTGTATCCACAAGTATTGGAGCATGATCTGATCCAGCACATACCTAAATAAAAACTGTGGCCTCTGGAAATTCATGTCGCCATTCAACATTGCATAGAGCTCGATCCAAACGTATCCCAAATAGTATATCTACCACGACGTCCATTTGACCATGTATACGCAGAACTTTTGAAACCCAAATACAACAGTGCACAATCATTTAACACTTCCTTAAAAGCTGAGCAATCATGTGACGTTTTCATATAACAACCACATTTTCTCTCTCCAACCTGGATGGGCGTTAAAATCACCTAGAAATAACCCCCACTCATCAATCCTTCCTCTACCCAGAGTTATAAGCTTTCTCCATGTTTATGCTCGATGAATCCTCTCTGGATTACAGTAGAAGAAAGTAGCAAAGTATGATGGATCAGATGGGACAATAATCTTGGAGTCAATATGTTGCGTCTAAACCTTCTTCGAGAGCCGGATACTTGGATAACAATGGAAGACCTTGAGAGAGTTCTCAAGGCGTAGTGAATAATGGTAAGATGAATCTTGTACATTTCTCCTTGTAGGATGAAGGTTTATATAGAAGATACATGGAGGTAGTGTCTCCTTGTATTTTTCGCTTATTTTGTTGAAGAGTGGGCGAGAGATCTAAGGAAGCACACTCCCTTCTTTGTCGGGCCTAATAGAGCCGTTATTCACTTATCGATCTCCCAAAGTCTCGGAACGGATATGTTGAGTGTTAGTTGTAACTGACCATTTTGACTTGGTCGTCTTCAACGTCACTCTTGGTATTGAAGGTCTTCTTATCTTTTGTACTCTTCTCAAACATGGCTCCCGAGGGGATAATACGCACCTGCCCGAGTGGGTATGTGCTCTCTCCTCAGAAGGGCTTTCTGAGTCTCCCTAGGGAAGGAAACACACTTACCTGAGTGGGTGTGGGTGTTCCTCCCGAGGGGGTTCTCTGAACCTCCCGAGGGAAGGGAACACACTTGCTCGAGCGGGGGGGGGGGGTGTCCCTCCCTAGGGTCTCTCTGAGCCTCCTGAGGAAGGGGGACACACCTACCCGAGTGGGTGTGTGTGTCTCTCCCAAGGGGCCCCTCGGACTATATGTTCTCCACAACAGAGCCCCCCATTCCGTGCGATTGGTTTCTCAAACGTATGGAATGCTTTTCTCGCATCTCTTTGAAGGTCATCTTTTCTTTAGAGATTCTTGGGTATATGTCGTCTTAAATGACGAAAGTCGTTTCTTCAAAAGTCTTTTTAAACGTTGCTATTCTTAACTTCCAACCATCGCATTAATTTCTCTTCATTGCAACTCTTGGTATGCCAACGGTGACATAATCCCAACCGTTGAAGTCTTTGATTCTCGGCCATCCGATCGTGATCTTTAGTATTTTCAATCTCAGCCGTTGTGTCATTTCATCGCCAATCGTTGGATCGTGACCTTTCGCATTCTTGATCTCAACCGTCGCCTCGATTGATTTTTGATCGTTAGATCTTGCCTCTTCATTTCCTCACTTTCACTATAAATAGAGGTATAACCTCATTTTCACTCTTTTGCTTGCAATCGTTTTGTCTCTGAAGTCTCCTTCATTGCATCGCTATCTCTTGCTTTCTTCGTCTTTGCTCTTCAACTCTTCAACTAGTAAGTCTCTTCTAACTCTTCTTGATTTCTTTTTCTTTACCATTTCTGCAATCATGGATAAGTTGAGAAAAGGCAAAGAATTAGCCCGACCATCTTCCCTTAGGGAGGTCCCGGCCATTGAGGTTTTGGGTCCCGAAGCCTCTTCTCAAACTCATTATGTGCAATATTCTAGCGAAGAAGATCTTCCCGACTATGCTGACTCTCAAGAAGTTGTGAGAGCAACGGCTGACTTAGCTAGGGATGACCCGATTAGTCAAGAACCCTTATGTTTTGACTTAGGAGCTAACTTGATTAACTTTGAGCCTTCTTCGATTCCTTCTTCCGATCATCAGAAATTTGATAAGATTAGTCAACCTTTTCCTGCTCAATCTCGAGTTGTTCGTCAAAGGCATTCTTCACCCCATCCCCCTCTCTCTCTTCCTTTGGATTCTAGGAACCGTTGGCCTTCACTTCTTTATGCTGAATTGCTTTCGGAGGAGGCAATTCTTGAGAAAAAGAATAAGCCGAAAACCCCTTCACATATTGATTATGACCGAAAGCTTTATGGTCCTGAATTTTTCCCCGGCGATCTCAAGCAAATTCATCTTAAGCGCCTAAAGGACTTTTTGAAATTCCTAATGATTATTCCTTCCTCCTCCCGTCTGAGTCTAGTCGTGTTGGAGAGCCCCCTTGAAGAGACATTTTCCCTTTATTTTGATGCCTTCTTGGGAGGTCTTCGTCTTCCGGTGCAGCGGATTATAGAAGATCTACTCAAGCATTATGAGATTTCTCCTTCTAATATAATCCCGAATAGTTGGAGAAACATAACTATGCATGGAGTGCTCTTATGACACATATTAACGGCAAGAGGATCCAAGTGGTTTGTCATTTGGATAGGTCAATGAGTTATGACACCTTTTATCGAGAGATTAGATTAAGGGTGTACTAATCTTGAGAAAGACAAGAATGATAATTAAACTATGAGATTTTCTTTGCTTTCGCTAAAAACATTCTTTTGGATACATTTTCCTTTTGATTCATTCATTGGATTACATTTATTACATTTCATTAGATTTTGGACTCTTCATTCCTAGATATTTATTATTGAACTATTATTAGCTCTTGATTGGACGTTGTGTGTATTTATTATTACTGATTGCTAAACCGGGGATCTTGTGGCTGTGGATCACTCCCACGGATTTTCAGGTGGGTCTAATACTGACAAGTGGGGAGTGACACTTCAAGTTGATTTCTTGTTTCCTTTAGGAAAATAATATCTTGTGCAATTCTTTTGTTGAGTCGTCTGAGTACTTTTTTGTGTAGCAGGGTCACCCACCCCTTACATATTCCAACCTAGTAATTTGAGGGGTGCCCGTGGAGGTTTACTGCGTCAACGTCCACGGGCTCGATCATTAAAAAATGTTGTTTATTATGATCCATGGGTAAGAGATGGGGGGAGGAAGATGACTCAACCTTTGGGGAGTTAATGATTGGAGCTAGGAATGTGGGTAGAAAAGAAATTATGTTGGCCAATGGAGGGTTAGTGGAGTGGTTGAGAACATCACCTCGCAATGGAGAGGATGTGGGTTCAACCCTTGCCAGCGGCATGTGTAATATCCCCACCCCAATTTCCCTGTATATAAAGCTCCTTTGTTACCCAAAAAAAAAAAAAAAAGAGAGAAGGCGGGAGAGAAGTTTGGTCTGGCCGTTAAAGTTTTGGGGCTCTGGGGTTGGTGGGAATGTTGGGGTAGAAGATGGGAAATGCCAGAGAGTTGAGGTAGAAGATGGGAAATGGAACCACAATCCCTAATGTTCAAGGACAAGGGTACCAATCCAAGTATTCCCATGTCAAACCACACCAATCTCATTATACATTAAAGTAAAGCACAATAAATTTCATTTATGATTCATAACTTATAGTTGATCATGCATAATGATAATCACAGCAAGTTAAAGAGTTATAGACATGCTTAGAATAGTAAACAGATCAACACATCAAACAATCTAGCTATATATGTAATTGTGTTCTTACCTATCTTAGTGGAAAAATACTGATAGAAGACCATGATCCTCACAAAAAAAAAAAAAAAAACTCCAATAGACCCCAATAAACCTTAGAGTTAGGTTCATTAAGTTACTTTTAGGTTTAGGAATCAAATTGAGCAGAAACAACCTCAAAATAGGCTCTGAAAAGCAACCGGTCGCTTAAGCCTCCACGTAATTCTGGCCATAAAGGCTGCAGGTGCATTTATCAACCCGAATGGCATCACTCTAAACTCATAATGTCCATAAAGAGTCCTAATGTCGTCTTGCAGGTATCACTTGACTTCACTCTAAGTTTATGATAACCAAATCTCAAATCTATCTTTGAGAACATTGTTTCCCCTTTCAACTGATCGAAAAGATCATCTATCCTTGGCAATGGGAATTTATTCTTGATAGTCAACTTATTCAACTCCCGGTAGTTGATTCACAGGTGCGTGCTACTATCCTTCTTCACGAATAGAACTAGAGCTCCCCAATTTGATACACTTGGTTGTATAAAACCTTTTATCTATGAGCTCGTTCAATTGACTCTGCAATTCCTTCAATTCAATAGATGTCATTCTATATGGCGCTTTTGAAACTAGAGTCGCTTTGGGGATCATTCTATGGCAAACTCTAATTCTTTTTTCAGTGGCAATCCTAACAAATCTTCGCAAAAGACATCCACAAAATCTTTTACTATTTCAACATCTATAGTCATCTTCTCTTTCTTGACTTCCTTCTCCTAATGAGGCATTAAGCGTTGCACTCTCCACCAATGCCTTGACTTGCATCATAGTTGCTAAAGTCTTCTTACTAAGCCTTCCTTTATTACCTTGAAATTCAAAAGGTGTATTTTCCTCAGGAAGAAACTACACCTTTCTTATCGAGCAAAGAATAACTGCTTTCGAACAGTTAGCTAATCCATTCCCAAAATAACATCAAAATTCTTCATATCTAAAATCACCATGTGAGCTTCTAAATTTCTTCCATTTATGGTTATGGGACAAGATTCCTTTACTTCATCCAATCGAACTACTTATCTAGTAGGTGTATTAGTCAGTAATCCTTGGTCAACTTCGTAGAGAACATAGAAATTCACAAAAGAAGATGATATGAATGAATGTGATGCACCGATGTCAAACAAAACGAAAGTAGGAACTAGGGCTATGAGTAGCATACCTGTCACATCATCGTGACTCTGATCTTTTCAGTCCCAGTTATGCTATATACTTTCCCAGCAGGTGGGGCTTGTGTGGCTTACCCACACGATTGTAGTTGGTTGATTTGTCTTTTGAGGGCATGTAAGAGCATAGTGCCCTGTTTGTCCATAGATAAAACAAGTATTCTCTTTCTACCCTATAGCTTCAGTGGCACAGGAGGTCTCTGACTTATAGGCCTTGGGCTAGCATAAATAGGCCTTAGAGCTTGAGCAGTTCCAACTGGTTGATTGACACCGGCCACTCTGTCTGCTTTGTACATTTCCATAACCTGCACCCCTTGGTTGAAAAAATGGAGTGGGGTACGGAGCAGGTCAGTTAAACCACCTATCATTGCTATCCACATAAGCAGTGTTCCTGTCTGCACCGCTTGTTGCAAACAATATGTGTCCTTCTCTGACTCTTCCACTTTCTTTGAGTTCTGAACAATCTAGGCATAACTCTCTATAGGTTGGATCGAGAGATATGTCCTAATGGAGGGTTGGAGTCCTTTGTAAAACTTCTTCGCCTTCTCTAGATCCACTTTTATGGACCAAGGAGCAAAGTAAAATAATTCTTCAAACTTTTGTTGATATTCCAGCACTGACATTGACCCTTGGACAAGTGCCATAGATTCGGACTCTTTGGCATCCTTTACCGACTCAGGGAAGTTATTCTTATAAATAAATAAAAATAAAAAAAAAGGGCCCTTAAACACATTCCAAGTGATATTATTATTATAGGGTGCTTCCAATTTTGGCCGAATCGCATTCCACCAAGTGTCTGCCTCATGTTATAGCTTCTTCTCTACACAAATAATCTTCTGAGCTTCAGAGCACATTAGATGTCTAGACGCATTCTTCATTTCCCAAATCCACTTGTTAGGAAATAGAGGATCATTCACGTTTGAAATTTAAATAGACTTAACGGTAGCTAACGTTTTTAGTCTACTTAAGACGACCCACAAATAATATATTACATTAAAGAGACACAACATTAGTTTATGGTCCACTAAAAGGACTCGCACACAAAAAACTCTTTATTTATTCCATCACTATAGAAGACAAATATCATGTATAGTTTTTACATTTTTTGACCTTCATAAATAAATAAATAATCCACTTTGTGAAAGAAAAAATAAATTGACACCATTAGTTCATCGATCTGTTCACAGTGTTTAACATATACTATTTCATGTCCATTCGACAACTTTCTAATATACATTTTGAAATGAGGGAAATCCAGTTTAGAGAAGAATGGTATACCTCTGAGATTAACAACTCTAAGATATGACTAAAAAGCTGCTAGATTCATGTGATGCACCTCTTTACTGACAAGATCCACATAAGAACACACAAAAAATGATGAAGATCGACTCCAAGATTGCAAAAAGCAGAGCTGGAATGGAGGATAAATTTTGACTTGAACCTTTAAAAAGCAAACCCATCGAGAAATCTTGCAAGATTTCGCTGATCAGGTTTGAAACTTTTTCATTTCGCTTATGATTTCATGTTACAGAAATGGCAAAATTTCACGAAAAGAATATCAAAGCAATCACATGAGAAGGATTAATTTGGTCTTTGATTTGCTTTGGTTTAATTAGGTTAGGTTAGCCTCTCATTTCAGAGACTCACCATATAACTATAATCAGCCTTCTTGTTGCCACTTTTAGGGCTTTTGGAGACTTTGAAATTTTATTTGCTTTCTAAACTTTCGCATAGCTATCAATGCGATGAAATCAAAGTTTGAAAAACAGAAGATAGAATTGATACCCTAAAGCACTCATAATATAGTGCTAACTACTGCCATTATGACACCATTCCCCACTTTCTTTTTCTATTCAATGGGTTCACATCTTATCTATAATCATCATCTACAATCATAAATAATCTCCCTCCCCACTTTTCTATTTTCTATGCTTATTCACATTGATGATAAGGTCTCTCTTCGGATTAGCATGGAAAAGCAAAATAAGGACCTCTATATACTAGGAGGTAAGAGTTAATAGTAATATAAAAATCAGATCACTAGATCTTTGGTACATTTCTAAGGTTAGAATTAGGCCAAATATTCCTACACGCTATGGAACTCTTTTAGTCAAAGTATCAACCAAAGCATTGGCTAATAGTGAAATTGATGACTTACGTATAGAAACCGAACCGACGGGGTTGGGACTCCCATGAAAGCTTTCTTGTAGCCCCCTTGAAGTCCTGTAGAGGTATATTAGCTATCCTATTTGAGCTAGAAGTAGTTCGAACGGTCTTCTTTTGGCACGATCGATCAATCCAACCATTCAGACTTTATTTTTTTCTTTTTTTTCTTTTTTTTGGTATCTGATATTCATCTGGTTCAGCTTGCATGCACATCGATTACATTCTCAGGGAAGAGCTTTGTCGTCCATAAGAATCGAACCCATGACCTCTCCACTGAGAAGTATAAATCTTACCACTCTACCAACCCTGCATTGAAAATCATTCAGACTTTGGTGTCTTCTAATTGTCAATTTGCAATTAGGCCCCTTCATGGGCAGCTTTGTTCTTTAGATTGGGTATATTGCAATTTAATTCGGGAGATTTTACATTTGACTTCCAGTTTTGAATTTGTTATGTTTCGTTTTATAAATAGGTTAAAGCAAGATACTTCCCAAAATCCGAATTATGTCTGGGGAGGAATTCTCAAAGCAAGATACTTCTCAAAATCCTCCCTGTTTGATCCAAAAGTTATAAACAAAAAGGGTCATGGATATGGAAAAGCATTACATCCATTCTCCCCACCCTACAAACAATGGTACAAAGAAAGATTGGTGATGGGAAAGATACATACTTCTGGTTTGATCCTTGGGTAGAAGCCACAATTGACCACATGGTAGGTGAATAAAACTTCTTACTCTGGCAAAGGAGCACGAAGCTGCGAGATGTCTTCGACAATTACCAGCAAAGAAGGCGGGAGTTGCACAATCAGAACAATATGGATCTACTAACCCCTTCTCTATCTCCGATAATTTGTTCTTTTAACCCACCCCAACACAGGATTCATGATTATCTCTCATATCGACAACAAGGGAATTTTCTGCAAAACTAGCAGGAAATGCGTTGTCCAATCTGAATAACCATGAACCCCAGCAAACATTTTCTCTCTGGTGGAAGTTCTTTTGGAAACTATAAATACATCTAAAGTTTAAAACTTTCTTTTGGCGTCTTTTAAATGCAGGACTACCAACAAAGCTGATACTATTCAAATGGACAGATACTAACCCAACATGCGAACTCTGCAATAGCGTGAAGGAAGAATCAATTTGGCACATCTTCATCTCGTGCGAGTGGACAAAAAGAATTTGGGCAGCTGGAGTCCTGGGTCTCAGAACGGAATCCATCAGAAACAACTCCCTCTTACATCTATGCTTGTCCTTCCTAAATGAATATAATTTTGACAAAAATAACAAAACATGGTTTTTCTCCAATTTCATAATTACATGCTATTTCATTTGGCTAGTAAGGAATGCAAAGATATATAACAATAAAAATACACATCCTTCTCATATAATTGATAATGTAAATAGATGGATTAGGGATTTAAAAATTGCCCCCAAAAGTATTGAAAGGATAAATAATGAAACAGTAACCCAATACACCTGCTTTAAATGTTTTTATTCAAACAACAACTTTGGAAACTCATCAATGATTATGTGTGCAGGGATATCTGATGAACTAAATGGAGATAGCTGGTGCATAGGACTACTGTGGAATGGAAAGATTGAAGCCATACAAAAAGGATATGCTCCATTAGGACAACTATTGAAGCATCTACTAGCAGCCACCTTGGCAATGATAAAAGAGCACACGAAAAGAACATCCAGCTAAAACACCTATGTTGTGATTGTTTATTAGGAGATTTCCTCACCACCAGAAAACAAAAAACTCAACTTTCCCCAACTATATTCCCTATTTTGGCGATGATGATACCTATCACATATAAATTAGAAGTATGTATCTTAAATCAGGATGTAGCAACAAATTGGCTCTATAGGCTGTCTTATGAGCACAGAGGACTATCTTGTATTGAGACCATGTCTCATCTGAATGTACTACCAAACTTAATATCTATCTATAGTTTTTCAAAAAGAAAAAAGAAGGTTAAATAATGCTTATGTGGGATTATCTAGCCTATGAAGCTAAGCTCCTTGGTTTTAGTCGAGTTTAGTGGCATGTACCACCATTCTTTATGTGGACAACTCTTGTTTCCTTTTTGAAATGTTAGTATAGAGAGTTTAAAATGATAATGAAAATACAGATATATGTGATTTTTTTTTTCTTTTTTGAGCAAATTGTACCCAGCATTCTAAAATGGAGGCCTTAAAGCACTAACACCCCATTAGGCCATTTTATGTTTAAAAAATCACAAAGACCTTAAAATTATATTTTTATTAAACACATTAATCCAATTTGTTACTGAAAATGTTAAGTCACTGTTTATTATAGAGATATTTTTGGAATTGAAAGAAAATAAACAGTAATTTAATGGTTTTTAGTTATAAATTGAACTAATGTATTCAGTAAAAATCCAATTTTACGGTCTCTATATTTTTTTAAACATTTAAGGTCTCCATTTTAGAGTGCCAATGCAATTTGGTTTTTTTTTTTTTTTTTTTTTTTTTTTGAAGTACAACACAAATGTATATGCCAAGAGTATCCAAAAATGAATTCCACAAAAGGAAGGTTTGATTTAAGTTTAGGGATGGTCCTACCCACGTTTCTTTTTTCCTTTTTCCTTATATCCACATTCTGTTTTGGGTGGGAACTTTTTGAAAATCAGAATCAAGAACAAATAGTTAAAACTTCATTCCGTGTGGGTCCTATTTTAAGATTTATAAGATCATTGTTCATTATAGTCAAACTAGATTCGTCCGAAAAGAGAAAAGAAAGATAATAAAAGATAATAAAAGATAATAAGAACAAGGGAAAAGCTTCTATGACCTTGATTCGTAGCCTAGTTACTTTGAATGTTAATTTTTAATTATATTTTCTTCCATTTTTTTCAGATTTTTTAATTCTACTCGTAAAAGATCTGAATTGTGCTCATCAACTAAAATACAAGTCCAAGGGATTTGATGCAACAAGAAAAGCATGCTATTTACTATGTCTTTTACAAGCATGTGGCATTTGCATCGTAGTTCAAATTTGACCAGCTTTCTATGAATCATTGATGACTTTGGTTGTGTTGGTTTTTTTGTTCACAAAGAAGAGAGTGAGTCGGGTTGAGTTAGGTGGTTGAACAGCCGCCTCTGAAGGTCAAGTTAGTAAAATTTTAGAATATATCACCCAATGGTTGGGCTCCTAATTGCTCGAGTTGAAAAGTTTAATAAGAATTATGGGAGTAAATGAGCATTATCATTAAATATGGCAAGTATAGAGTATTTATAGTTAAACATGTTCTCATATATTTTCTTCTCCATACACGCTATAGAACCCTGAGACCTGTGGCCCTTGGTCTAGCCCCCTGGTTCAGTGCTCTTTGAGTCGACGATTGCCTAAGACCAATCTCTCACACTTGGTGAAAATATGCACAACATCATCAAACTACTAAGAATCTTTACGATATTGTTTCCACTTTAAATTATAAACCCACCCACAAAATCCCATCATTTCAAGTTATTGAATATTTTTTAAATGAAATAATTATAATTTTTTTTAAGTTAAATTATAATATATGGTCTAGTGCGTTGTGCTATTAAGAAGTATCATATATACAAACTCAATATAGTAGTAATGAGAATGCTAAGACGAATGAGTGACAAGCTAGGAAAAATAAGATAAGAGATGATCATATTAGAATTGGTTTGAAAGTAGCTCTGATAAATGATAACCTACAACAAAGTCGTTTGAGGTGGTATGGTCACATTCAACAGAGGTCTGTAAATGCCCTTGTAGAAATAAACGATTTATTTCAAATTGAAGGAATTAAGAACTAGAGACAGACATATGATAACCTTAAGAGAAGTGGTGAGAAATGATATGCATAGCTTAGGCTTGTATCTAATATGATCTTAAACAAGGCTTCACATTTAGTTGGGACAAGGCTTTTTGTTATTGTTGTTGTAATCAAATTATCAACAATCACCCTATGAGTTATCCCTAATTAATATTAATAGCACATCAAAACAAATCAAAGTATGAGTTAGACCCCTATTAATAGATTTTCAAAAAATAAAATACACCTTCAATCATGTAAGTATTTATATCTTTTAACCAAAAGAACCAGTTCAACCAAGAAGAAAATAGAAGGGAAATTTCCTGGATGATTAGATTTTAAAAAATATTTTACTCAAGATATTTTTTTAAAATTTTACTAAAATGGATTCTATTTTTTAAAATAATTACCAAATCCTATTTTATGATAATTTTTCTTGTACAACTAATATTCTTCTATGACCACCGTTGCCTTGACTCTGCCAACCCCTAAGAATTTGACGCAGCAAGAAAACTGCCAGGGTGGATACCAAAATTACCCTCAACAATTAGTATTTTTTAACTTTTTTAAATATTCTTCAAATTTTCAAGAATTTTTTTTTTTTTTTTTTTGATAGAAACAAGCAAAATTATAGATGACAAACACAAAGATCTTTAGTGAACGCAGCCTCCCATCCATGGATGCATGTATTGCATCAATTGAGTAGCTAAAGTGAGAAGCCAAGTTTTGGTATCCTCCCTTTTGAACGGTTCAAAGGTAACTGCAGTAGTGACTTTGGCTAAGCAACAATTCTTCCACTACCTCAATTATCCAAGGAGATTTCAGATACGGGAGATATTGTGGTATACTATCAATAGTAGTCTAGACTCTGGTTACATCGATAACATGTTGTCATGCATAAGTGAATCCTTCTAAGAGGCCCTGAATAATCAATTTCAATTGATTATCTTTAGAGAAACGTCCAAGCGTACACTTGTGAAATGTGCCATGCACAATGACCCCCCAACAACATTCTAGCCAATGACTTTGGTCATTAAAGCTTTCTGCACTCAGCAATAAAGTATCATTTGGAAAATCAGACAAATTAAGAGCCTTACGAAAAACATTCTCTAGTGTATGGGGTAGTGGGAGGTGTTATGCCCCATGGACCCCCTACTAAGGCCTTAAAGAGAGATCCACCATCCATTACTAAAGGCCTCACTCTTTTCTAAGCTAACCATCTAATCAGTAATACAGGAAAATAAGTCCAAAATGATTTTGATAACACAAACATCATCAACAGAGGCACAACAAAACAAGAAAGTATCATTAGCAAAGAACAAATAAGAGATCTTAGGGGCATTATGGGAAATAGTAATCCCCTCAAAAGCATCCATGAATTTAAAAGTCTAGACAAGACTTCCATAATAAAAATGAACAAATAAGGACTAATAGGACAACCCTGCCGAAGACCTCGAGATGCAGTAAACCAAGAGTGAGGGGCACCATTGAGTTTCACAGAGAAAGAGGTAGAGGATACAAAACAATCAATTAAATGACACCAAAGTGAGTCAATGCCTAAACAAGTTAAGATCTTTTGGAGAAAGGGCCACTCCACCCTATCATAGGCCTTAGACATGTCTAGTTTCAGGACTATAAAGCTTGGTTTTGTTCTTGAAGTGAAAATTTTCCTAGGCAAAAATGATATTATCACTAATTTGTCATGCTTGGACAAAAGCCCCTTGACAAAGGAAGATACTAGAAACCAATGGTTTTAACCTCAAAGCTAAAATATTGGCTAGGATCTTTTATGAAACATTGCATAGACTAATGGGTCTATAATCATTCACACAAGCAACATCTCTTTTTTTGGAATGAAACATAATAGAGTATGATTAAGACCAAAGGGCAGAGAGGTATTTCGAAGAAATTTTATACAAACATCACAACATCATTTTGTACGACATGCCACAACTGCTGAAAATAACATGCTTGAAAACCATCAAACCCAAAGGTTTTATATACATTAATGGAAAAGATTGTGTTTCTTATTTCAGCAACATCAGGGAGTAAAGCAATATGGTTAACAACAATACTATTAAAGTCAATAGGGAAAATTATATCAATCAAATGGAGCATTGTTGGATTAGATGATGTATACAGATCATGCATATGTGAAGCAAAACAAGAAGTAATTTTACCGGTGAATCTTAGAAGCCAAATGGTAGAAACAAGTGTTTCTATCAGCATCCCTAACATATAGCATACGAGACTTTTGAAACCAAAACATCTCTTTAACATGACAAATCCATCCCAACTATGCCTTCTTTTGATTGTAAGAGAGCCAATTCGGAGTCAGAGAAGATTCAATTTTAGACAATTCAGCTTCAAGTCTTTCACAAACTAATGAAATATTTCCAAATTTTTGGTAACTCCGAATTCTAAGACACCAAAGACAGATTAGCAAGTTTAGTAGGAAGAGACTCACCTTGCATCATTGCCCAGTTCTTACCTATATCATGATGAAACTCAGGTTGACTATGCCAAACAGTCTGATAATGAAAGAGCTTTTGGCTAATTAACACAGATGTATTGGTGTTGATTAGGATTAGGGAATGATTAGAGCCAATTGCAGGGAGGTTAGTGACAGTTATATTAGGGAGTACAACCATCAACTCAGGGTTGATGAAAACTTTGTCCAATTTTTCTTTAATCAAGTTTGGGGGGTTTTATGATTTGACCAAGTGAAGGAGGATCCATTTGCAACTAACATAGTCAACAACTAGTGGAAAAGAGTTGACGAATAAAAGGCAATATAGGTGACGGTTTAAACGATGCCCCAAATTTATCCTCAGAGGTCATAACTTCATTAATATCCCCACACAATATAATAGGTTCAGATACGCCTTCAAGATAGGGACATAAAGTAATCCAACGGTCTTTATGCAGTGGATATGGATATGGGGGGGGGGGGGGCATAAAGGAAAACCACCACAAAAGAGTCATTGTTTTCATTTACTTTAATCGCCACATAATGATCAAAAGAGAAGAGGATTAGAGGGGAGAGAGGAGGGTTAGAAGAAGTCGTGTCCCACCCTGATACCCTCTGGTATCAAAACTTGGAACCTTGAAGATGGAGGTAAATGATTTAAACACACCACTACAATTTTTCTTAACATGAGCATAATTTTTACATCAGGGTTCACATAAGAACAGGAGATCAGGTTGATACTTTTTATATAATTTGCCCAGCCGAGAAGTAGTCAACTTGCAATTAATTCCCCTTACATTCCAACACAAAAAGATCATCATAACCAACCTTCCCCACCACCTTACAAAGACACAAAGATAAAAGAGAAACCAAAAAAAAAAAAAAACTAGTTATGAGAGAGCTATTGGCGTACTTAACAAAAGAGGAGAGTCTAGCTTGAATACGCATGACAAGAACTAGGGAATACTTAAACAGGAGCACACAGGGTTAGCAAGCCAGCCACAATCTTAAGAGAGAAAATTCATGAATCTTACGAATCCAAAAGATGCATGAAGTCCAAACAGCATGTAATAGAAAAACACTTGAATCAAGAAAATTCAAGAAAGATGAAGCAACAAAATCTCAAACAATTGTCTACCTATTTTTTTAGGAATAAAATTAGATAAAAAAATGTATTTAAAAAGGTAAAAAATACTAACTAAATTAATGTACAAAGACTAGAGTGATAATTTGGGTAGTTCAAAGAAGAATGTTAGTTAAAAAATTATCACAATATTTAAGATTCGGTAATTATTTTCAAAAAAAAATATCTATTTGAATACACTTTTTTTAAAATATCTTATGAAGTAAATCTTTCATAAAATCTGACTACCTAGGAAATTTGTCCAAAATAGAAATGTATATAACATTTTTTTTTGTTGAAAAAATGTATATAGCATTAATCCTAAAAACACTAACATTACAACAGTGATTCTTTGATCAATCTTTCTCCAAGTTGATTTCGTGTTCATTTTGATCGCTTTTTTTAAATAAAAGAATATCATAGATACTTTATATCATTGGAGGGGTAATATATTTTATCTTTTTGATAACAATCAACCATCAAAAAAGTTTACAACTTCTATACCCATTCTTTTGATTAGGCAAAATGCACTTAACAAAATGGACCTCTTGGCTATTTCCCTCCACACACATACAAAAAAGCCCAAAAAATTTAAAAACCTAGGGGCCTATCCTTTCTTGTCATCATCCAAGGAATAGAAGGGCCAGTAATTAACACTTTCTGGTAATTGGCCAATTTGGTGACCTTTTCTCTTTGTGGTTTAAAGGCAAAGTGCTGAATTAGCTTTTTAAGATATGATTAAGACACTGATTATGATTATCTCCTAATGACTTAAGTGTGTTATACTCCCACTTCCATCTTCATGGTTGACAGATTAGCAAGGTAAAGATTTGCTCAAGATTTGGTGCCTTAAAAACATCTTTTCTTAATTTGTTAGGGCTATCTACTAATTACACATTTATGTTTGAATTAATCATATGGATTAAAACTTCTAATTGTCCACAAGATTAATGCCCTTTCTTATCTGCCACTAAACAAACACTTTAGTTCTGCTTTTTACAAGTTTTGTTTCATGGGTACTTCAGATAAATTCCACTAAGGGTTCACTTTATAAAAGCATGTTTGATATGATTGAGTGTTTGGGTTGCAGGTTCAACGGAGGCAAACCTTTCTTCTTCTTTTTTTTTATTTTTAGTATTAATTTTCATCACCAGTCCCTAGAGAACTAAGATGCATTTTCTCTCAGATCTTGGACAGATTCAATAGATTAAAAAACAAACCCTTAATTAGATTCATTAATTGTACTTTATAATTAGTAGTTTCTGTGAGGATTGAATCTTGGGAGCCATCGTACAATGAAAGAAAAATTTAATACATACACACTTCAGATTCAATAAGTTTAAGATGAACCCGGTCAATGTGGATATGTATCGCATCGGGAAAAATTTAACCCTAACTATCACCCTACATTTATATAGAATCAGACCTGCGTACATAACAACTTGAGCAAATAGTTTTTGAATTCTAATGGCAAGATAGGGAAAGTCTTTTATGCAAAGTCTGATCAACTCTCAGTCAAAGAGAACAATGAAGTCTTCTGAAGTTTTTGAATCACACATTTGAAGGTAGAGCCTACATAAAACTCTCTGATATTTTTATTAATAATTTTTAAAATTTTCATATTTATATGTAATTTATTTTTTAATAATTATTTATTTATATGTGAACTTCTGTGGGGTGGAGATGCATTGCATGAGGAGATTGTTCTCCTTGGAAGCGTAAAGATTCCCATCATATTTTCTCAGCTCTCCTGGTCTTTACATGGTTTTATTAGTCAATAGTGGCGGTAAACGTCATTGCTGTACTCCAATTAAATATTAATGGATTGGTTACTGTAATTAGGAACGCCATTAAAGAAAGAGAGAAAAATGTATGAAGAGATCACATCACATCCATGCAACATTAACGTTCAGTTGACCCACCTCAATGAAGTTATAAATAAAATAAATAAATGTGAGGTGAGTGACTGAGTGTGATGTGATATCACTAGAACAGAGTCCATGGTTGAGCTTTTTTCTGGTGGGAATTGATTCGGTATCGATGAAGATTTCACATCTGCTACTCCACTGAGGTAGAGCTCTCCTCTCTCTACAAGGGTTTTGATCCAAGAATCCTCTTTTTTCCTTCTTAGAAGATTCCTGAATACTGGGTATCCTGGCTAAGGTGAAGAGTAGCTTGGTTGGGGATCTATGATACCTTATCAGAACCCTAAACGGGAAAATCATAAACTAATAAGGAAAAGGTTGCAGCACTAGAAACTCTCCAGTCTCTCCGCCTGTCTGAAAGCTGCAAAGTGCAGATCGTCTCCACTCTCTTTTTTCGCTCTCCTTTCTATAACAACCATTTGTGGCCAGATAAGTTCTCATAAACCCTAGAAATCCCCTGGGGAAAATTCATTCTTTTTCGTCAATTCGTCGAGAAGCTCTAGTTTTTGCTGCATTTGGTACCCAGAAGCTGTCGATCGGATCTGTGGACTCTTAAACCGTTACAGCATGGGGCTTCCGGGCTTCTCCATCGAGGGAGGAGATAAAGTAGAGTGAGAAAAGAAACTAAGAGAGAGAGATAGAGAGAAGGAGGAAGAGAAAGGGGTGTAAGAGATGTATAAGAACCAGCTTCAGGAGCTGGCGCAGAGAAGCTGCTTTAATCTTCCTTCATATACTTGCATAAGAGAAGGTCCCGATCACGCACCGAGATTCAAGGCTACGGTTAACTTTAACGGCGAGATCTTCGAGAGCCCCAATTACTGTACGACGTTAAGGCAAGCTGAGCACTCGGCAGCTGAGGTAGCTCTCAATTCGCTTTCCAACAGAGGTCCTTCACATTCTCTTGCTGCCAGGATCCTGGTAAGTCCCTTTCTTCTTCTATTTACCGTTAGGGTTCCGTCAAATGAACTTCTCCATTTCTCTTCAACTTTATTGCTTTCCGCCATTTTTTTCTTTCTTTCTTTCTTGGGTTTCTTTTAATCATCCATTCCAGAGAGGAATGTAGAGAGAAACTAAATTAGAAGTGCCAGATTAAAGCTTCCCCTCCTCTCTCTGTGTCTCTCTGTGCATCAACCAATGTGCTCCAGATGGGTTCTTGCTCCTGCTGCTTGTTTGATCTTCGCCGGCGACGAGTAAACCCTATATCACATCTCTGGTTTTTATTTCCTAGAATGACGAAAGTAACCCTCCTTGTTACCCCTTACTAGTGGGACTCCATTTTCTGACAGTCTGAGTCGTCTGACCTCCGATTCCCGTCACCCTGTTAAGAAAAGGATAGGAAAGGGCAAAAAAAGAGGAGAGAATGTCAATTTGGGAAAGAGTGAAATTTTAGAGGTAGCTGAGCCGCATCAATAGCGTGACATGATTGATTAATTTTGTTTACCTTACACGTGTTCCGAGAATACCCACCAGTGGTCGTTGGCATTTTTGTAGAAGACCCCAAACGGGTTGCTGGTGCTTTGAGTAAAATGGAGCATTCCGGCTCCGAACTCCAATCTTTGGCCCGGCAAGGCATTTCTGGTTCTGTTTGATCTGGAATCGTCCAATGCAAACCCACTGTCATATACATCTGGTCCCTCCCGGTTGGATTCCTTTCCAAATACTAGAGTCAGGGGTATCTTTGACTAGAAGGAGTATAATGGAGCCCACCTTATCGTAGCTGTGCATCCCCACTTGTTTCTCACACTCAGAAATTTCACAACCTTGTGGTTCACCTTATGGGTCTTGCTTGGGTCCTGCACATTTAATGCGCAGGACCATCAAGTCACACATTTCAGGCGGTCGAATCGATATTTCGGTCGAAATTTGATCCCGACCGTTGAAATTCAACGGTCGAGATCGAAATCTTGACCAAGATTTCGGGTTTGACGGCCGAGATTTCGGCTTGATGGTTAATGTGCATGATTCAAGCTTTTTCCTTCACCTTATAGTGAGCTTCTTCCCCATTGGCAATAAGCCCAAGGAAATTAAAGGAAGGAAAGTGAAAGTTTTCAAACTCAAACAAAGAACTTATGTAATTATATCCTATTATACTTAAATTATTAGTCATATTTTGTAACAATTCATTTTGCATGCATTTTTTATTCTAATTTTAAACCAAAATTAGGTTTGTTGCAAGGATTAAAGGGGAAGGGAAGTGGAAATTTTCAACCTTAAAAAAATAAAATTCTATAATCATTTTTGAGAAATTACTTCAAATTTCTCATCGTATGTAAGTAATA
The DNA here is from genome assembly GCF_041222555.1 of Hakea prostrata. Classification (NCBI taxonomy): domain Eukaryota; kingdom Viridiplantae; phylum Streptophyta; class Magnoliopsida; order Proteales; family Proteaceae; genus Hakea; species Hakea prostrata. The sequence goes on from NC_142602.1 coordinate 29,142,021, forward strand.
ACACATTTTTTATTTTACACTGTAAAGTGAATTTTAAAACAAAAAGTGGTGTTGTTTTGAATTATTGATATAGTCAAACGGGGTAATGACTAATGACTGCAAATATTAATTTTTAGAGCAAATTACATTTACACCCCTTCTGTTTGCAAACTATATATGTTTACACCCGCTGAAATTTATCCTATTACATTTGCACCCCTTATGTTTTGAATTATATAACTATTGTACTCATACTGGTAGAATAATAGGGTTAAGTGATGATTCAGCATGTAGTGTATTTTCAAAGTTCTCAATATTTTCCTTATTATTTCAAACCTCCCCCCACCCCCACCCACCCCAAAAAAATTATAGAAAAGAAGAAGATTGAAAGTCTCTAATCTTCTACCAAAAAAAAAAAGTTCTTTTTCTCCTAAAAAGTCTCCCAAAAAAGTCAGTTCACACTAATAATTGACCGATTTTTATTTATATATATATTTTAAACTTACGTTAAGATTCACTAAGGGTAAATATGTCTTTTTATACTTAAACTAACGGTGTTAGGCACATGGGGATGTTTTTAATAGATTAAATTCCAGGGGGTGTAAATGTAATTGTTTGCAAACACAAGGGGTGTAAATGTAATTGCTTTGATTTTTAAGTTTGAAAATTCCACTTCCCTTCCATTTCAATTCCCCTTGCAGCCAACCAAAGCCAAAGGGCATTTTTCTTTCTTGGGTGAAAGCCAGCTAAAGGGATTGGGATGCAAGTTAAAATGAGATTTAATAACCAGAAAGTGGGATTGTGCGGAGTTAGTGATATAGTCATGTGGATGATCATTATAAAATTTTACTCGTAATAAATGTATACAACAACAATGAGCCTTGTCCCAACTAAATGTTGTCGTCTACATGGATCCTTGCCTTTCAATCATCTCTATTTGATGTCATATTAGATACAAGGCACAAGCTGTGCATATCCTTTCTAACCACTTCTCCTAAGGTTATCTTAGGTCTGCCCATATATGGTGAACTCCATTTAGTTGGGGAAAGTTAAGTTGTTGTTTGTTGGTTTGCCCAGGTGAAACCAGTAGGTCATGTCTCTATGTAAGGTGTGCAAATGCTTTACCTATCACATGACAGCTTAGTTGATGCTCAAATTTTGGGGGTAGGAAAGATATAACATTAGATCTTACAATTATGTGATAATTTCAGTCCAGAAGTATTCTACCATATGCTATTTTTGGTTAATATATGGATGGTATGGAAAGATCTTCCATTACATGATCACTGACTACTATTCTATATATGGTCATAACCTATCCATTAGAATTGGTGCACAGCCCTCTATGGAATTTCTTTTCTGTTTTTTATTGTGAAATAAAGATAGCAATTTACAAAAGGGTTATGGAATAGAAAGATGGAGTTGGCATTTGAAGCATTAGGAGCCAACTAATGTAGGATCTCCCCAAAAATTTGTAAGGGTTTCTAGTGAACTGCTTTGACATTACATTCAATAAAGGAGCTTGTGCATGTTGTAGTAATCCAATAGCATCGGTCTTTAGAAGGCTTTAGAAGCAGGTCATGCATGAAATTGGTAGAGTGACAAACTTGTTGTACTGGGATATGACTCCTAGATTTAAAAAATCCTTCCAATATTTCAAACAATTTCTGCAAACGGGTGTTGTCAGAGTCTAAAGGACCTTCACCTGTCATAAGAAAAAAAACGTTTGTATAAATCACTAAAGGCCCAAGCTGAGTGGATGGAGTGTGGGTGGGTAAGCAATCCCTGCAGATGAAGATGGGAAAACCATAATAAGGTGCTAGAAAGGAATTCAACCTTTGGAAGATTGAGATTTTGAAAGTTTGATCCACATGCTTAGGATAAGATGGAAGAGGATATTAGGTTTTGCCAATCCTTAAAATCTATCTCTGGTTTTCCAGAACATGGCAAGTAATGATGAAAACTGAGAGAAACCTACACTTTGATTCTCTAGAAAGCAGATTAGTGTCATAAATTCTCCATTCGCGACCTAGAGATCCTGCAGACCAAACATGTTTGGACCAATCACAAGATAAAAAGAGATGCCAATTCATCATAGGCAGCACAAAAGAAACATTTAGAGTCAAACCAGATTCTAGCGATAGATGATGGTCCTAACAGGGATGCCTGCATGAAGAAACAACCACCAAAAAAAGTTTAAATCAGATTATGAGTAGGAAAAAGGAAAGATGGTATTCTTTAAAGTTGAGAATACGCATTGAAGTTTTGACAACTCTCAAAGGGGTGTTGTATTCCTCTTATCATTCCCTTGGTTGATAGGCCATATAAGTCCCCCACATGGACAAACCATTTCCATCTAGAGATTCTTCTAGAGGTGACTAGAGAGTTCTGTGTGCAAGTTAAGCTCATGTGGCAGTTATTATGAAATTCTCGATTAAACCCTGATCAAATAAGTTAATACAATAAAAGAATGATTTTGGGATCATAATAAATGATCAATTAAATGAAAACCTGAAATGGGAAGGCAAACTGTAATCTGTTAAAATTCCTAAAATCCTCTTGCAATTAAACTTAGATTTCAGTGTAATTCCCATGTGTCAGAAAGAAATTGATAGTTTGTGCAATTTCTGGGATGGTGGTGCAAATTCCAAAGCCTGTTGGGTGTCAGGAGTTAACGTAACTTGAGGGATTAATTTTTTACATTAGCATATCATGATGTAATGCCTACTTGTTAGCACTTTTATTTCCTGTTTGTTTCAAAAGTTGAGTTTGGAGATGAAGTGGTTCAATGATTCAGGCAACTGATGAAGGTCATGTGAATCGTACTTTTGATAATGGCTTGGCATTTTAACTTTGAAGAGCCAAACACAGACTCAAAAAGCAAATGGATGCAGAATGAAACATTATTCCGTTTCTTACAGTACTAAGTTAAATACATTCAATGACATGTAGCCCCTCTCTCTCTCTCTTTCCGTGTGTGTGTGCAACACAGCGAGTGCTTGAAGTGGAGTGTTCTTGTTCAAGTCCTGAATTTGAATTAATTACTAAGATCATGCATATTAGTACATCATGGTCCTCCTTAGACCCTGCAGTGGTGATGTAAACCATATTTAGGGCCGAATAAGGCCTAGGATTGTTCCCCGTGCCCCAACAGCCACTACTACCACCAGGGGCATTTTGGTAGTCTTGCAAAATTTTCGTTGGGTTCATATGTCTGTTGGACCCTAGTTTTTTTTTATTTATCTATTTATTTATTTTTTAAATTAAGTCCTTATTTTGCAAGTTATTGAAGAGGCTTGATTAGAGTTAGATTCCTAGAATATGAAGGAGTCCACTGTAATTGCCCTACTCCTTGCAAGGAATCCATTTCTGCTCTTAGAATTCAAGTTTGATTCCTCTAGAGTAAGTTATGAAGAGTCCTTGTGTGAATTAAAGTACTAGCCTATTAGGAGTTTCAGTTTGACTTGACTTGCATCGCAAGTTAGAGCCTTAGTCTAATTTCTTTCAGTAGGCTATAAATTAGACTTCAAACATTGTAATCAGCAATTTGATTTAGGAATGACATATTGATTGAGCATTGGAGGCAAGCTAGAGAGGTCGTGGGTTCCCTAGGGGGCCTGCGGTTACTTCAAGTGAGTGATTTCTGCAGAATTTTCCAAATTCCAGTGTTCTTCTTCAAGTTCGGCAATTCTAATTCAAACCCAAGTAAGTCCAGCCCCCTTCACCCCATCCCAGCCCCATTCCCTCGTTTCTTCTCCCACCCACAAGCCTACCCCACCCTCTAACCCTAGTTTCTGGAATTCCAGCCCCCTCCACTTCCATCTTAGGTTACCCCAGCCCCTCCCAACCCCTGCAGCAGACTTAGGAATCCCCCTCCCCCCACAGCACTATTTCTTAATTCCCTACCCTCCCCTAACCCTAGTCTACCATTCTAGCCCCTCCCCCTTAATGTTTCTTCTTCATTCTTCTTTTCCAGCTTGCGGCACGTCTAGGATTGCAGAAAATCAAAATCCAGATTTGCAGCAAGTGTTGTTTAGCTGGAGTTAGCTAGGGCTGTTGAGATTTCACACAAAATACTATTACCCAGACAAAACTCTAGCCGAAGTCAGCCGGGCTGCTTCGCATAGAATGCTATCACACAAACAAAGGCTACACTATCAAAGGGACACAACACTTCTCATAGAATACTATTATAAAGGAAGACAAGAATCAAGAAGGAAGCTGTCTTTAGGAGAGATGAAGAGCACTAATGAAGGCTACGATGCCTTAAGAGGGGGGGGGGTACCCTTATTTATAGTTGCGTTGGACCTTCATACTTTAAGACCTTTGGAATCCGTAGACTTAAGTTGTTCTTGAATCCGACTGCTAGCGTCATGCTTCCACATCTTGGCTATATTATGGGCTATTATAGAATTTATAAAGTCTAGTGATACTACCAATTCATTAAAATTTTCCATCTCTTTCATGATGTCATGTGTGTTAGTGTACTGGTTAGTGTACTATCCACATCTATAAGGACTCGTGCTAGGGCGTCAAGCTTAAGAATCTTTTCTATTTTGTTGATTCTGTCAAAAAATTCTTGAGTTCTTTTTTGCTCTTTAGTAGAGGCTTGAAGGTGGTGTCCAAATCTATGCAGAATAGTCTTTTTCATCTATCACCATTTTGTTGTATCTTAGGGAGGGCGCGCTAGCTATTCAATGGAGGGGCGATTGATGACGCCTTCCATGCTATTTTACCATCACTGATATTAAACATATTTTTCATCACTAAATCTTCATCCACATGAATGGGTCCAACGTTATCATCTAGGTTGGCTAGATGCATAATCCAAATTTGATATGGCTGATTTCGTTCTCTCCATCCCAGTGTTGAGTAGATGGTGAACATGAAGGCTGGGTAGACTTGCCATGCCTTAAGAGTGTGTTTGATCATTCATTGCACCATTCGAGGAAGCTGGTCTATGAATGCAAGGTCTAGGTCTATGTGAAAGACCATCTTTCCACATAAACCCTTTCAATGGTTTTCATCTCCCAAGCTTGGGTCTAGGATAGAATAGAAGTTTCATGTACCCTTCTTGCTTGTCGTTTGCCTTAAGATATTTCTATAAGGCTTACTTTGGTTTCTATTTATTGTCTACCTCAATGACTAAATTGATTCTTTGGAAAACATTTGTTGGTGTGATGTGATTTACCTTTTCAATTTAACAAATCCTACGGGTTTTGTAGAAGACGAGTACATAATGAAAGGTTGTGAGGTAATTACTTGTCAGGAGGAAATTACTTATCCTTTCATATGGAATTTCATCGTCGAAATTTGTTTGTTTAACAATTTTGAAGACTAATCGTTGAAATATTTTATCATTCTAAGAGTGGTTGCCTGATTCAACTGATAATTGAGTTAGGCTTATTCAAAAAGTTTTTCTTCTCTCTCCACATTGGTTTTTCCACAACGAATTTAGCTTTTCTTGCCATTTTATGGGAACTCTTTTGTGATGATACCATTCTGTTAACTTAAATTCAATTTTTGGCTTTTCCTCCTCGTTCAGGGATTCTACTAATAACGGTTGCACTTGTGATGAAATTGGAAATGGGTCTTGGGAGTCTTGAAAAAGTTCCTTTGGTAGGTTTTCCTTTAGAGCTTTCCATGCCCTTGATTGAGTATCATAGGCATGAAATTCCTAAACATACTGGCGAAGGCTTCCATGGATTGTCCAAGAAGCTTATTAGAGGAATCTTGTTTGGTGGGAGAACCCTTCTTTTTGTATTCTTCTTTGAGGGATTGTTTACCCTTTTTGGGATGATGAACAAATTGTTTTTCCTTGTTATTAACTAATCGAGTTCTAGTGGTTGCAGCTGTTCCAGGGATAGGATGAGTATCATCCTTACTGGACGGTTTCAACTTTTAAAGCCCTTCTTGTTGGTTGAGTACCAGGCTTTATTGGCTTTCTTCAAGATTGTGATCCATCCGTCAGGTGTTTTCTCTATGGGGTCAGTTAAGATAATCGGCAAGAAAATTTTTAGAACTATTAACATATTCAATATCAAATCCATATTGACAAATAAAATTATTCCAGTTGAGTCTTCGAGAGTTTTCTTCATTCTTTTTCTTGGTTTTCAAGAAGGTGCAAACAGATTAGTTATTTGTTCTAATTAAGAAGTTTTTTGGTACAAGGAAAATTTGGAACTTTGTTAGTCCGTTTACTACAATTGAAATTTCTTTTTCAAAGGTAATATATTTGCATTGAGATGGAGGAAATATCCCTGAATCATATCCATATATTTGTTCTTCTTTAGGATTATTTAGTGGTCTGGCTTTAAGAACAACGCCATGAAGTTCGTCACTAACATTTATTTCTGGGATGAGACTATCTCTAGTTTTAGGAAAATAGATAGGGGATAATTGTTTAGCTTCTTTTCTAATATTTTGGACAAGTTGACTATCATCTTTGTCCAGATAAATACATTGTCTTTTTGTAGTTTCTTTAACAAAAGTTTTAGGAATTTCAAGCCTATGATACTCAATCAAAGGCATGGAAACAAAGGAAAATTTTCAAGACTCCCTAGACGACTTCATCACAGGTGAAATAGTTATCTAAGAATCCCTACATAAATAGGAAAAGTAAAATAAATAAATTAATTAATTAATTAAATTAACAAAAGGGCATCATCACAGAGGAGTTCTATAAAATGGCAAGAAAAACTCAATTTGTTGTGGAAAAACCCACTGTAGAGAGAGAAGAAAAGCTTTTCGAATGAGCCTAACTCAATTTTCAGTTGAATTATCCAGCCACTTTCAAGAGGATAAAATATTTCAAGAATTATCTTCGAAATTGTTAAACAAACAAAATTCGACGATGAAACCCTATATGAAAGGATAAGTAATTTCCTCCTATTAAGCAATTATCTGATAACCTTTCATGAAGAACCAATCTTCTACTAAATCCGTAGGATTTATCTATTCGAAAAGCAAAGAGTCAATTCAGCCATTAAGGAAGACAATACATGGTACCCAAAGTATGCCTTACGAAAAAATCTTAAGGCGACATCCATACAAGAAGTGTATATGAAACTTCTCTTATATCTTAGGTATCAAACCTGGGAGATGAAAACCATCAAATGAGGATAATGTCTTTCGTATAGACCTTTGCATTCATAAGTCAACTTCCTCGAATGATGCACCGAATGATCATACACGCTCTCAAGGCATAGCAGGTCTACCCAAACTTCATGTACACCATTTACTCAACACTGGGATGAAGAAAACGAGAATAATTTTATTAATTGTATCAAGTTTGGATTATGTGTCTAGCTAACCTAGACGATGACATTGGACCCATTGATGTGGATGACGATTTAGTGATGGAAATGATGTGTTGAAAGGTATAATCAATTATGGGAGATTAGGGGGATTTGGTTACATGGACCCAGAGTTTCAAAGTTCCGTTTCCTCTTTGTCCTTTCTTTCTGTTACTAACACTTGAGGAAGCATTATCTCACTCAAACTGGAAGGAAACGGATGGAATGTGAGCTCTAGAGAAAAATAAAATGTGGGAATTGGTCACTTTGCCTGCAGGAAAGTGGATTGCTGGGTGTAAATGGGTGTCCGTAATTAAGTACAAAGCAGATGGAATTGTAAAGAGGTACAAAGCAAGATTGGTGGCCAAAGGGATTGACAACCAGGAGACATTTTCTCCTGTTGCCAAGATGGACACAGTTTGGGCTGTTCTTTCATGTGCATTGAATAAGGGGTGGAACCTACAATAACTTAGATGTTAAGAATGCTTTTCTACATGGAGAACTCCAGAAGAGGTGTCCATTGATGTGCCACCTGGGTATTCCAATGCTGAGATTCGTGGGGAAGTATGCAAGTTGAAGAGGGCATTATATTGATTGAAACAATCTCCTAGAGCATGGTTTGGTAGATTCCATAAGGCTATGATCTCTAATGGCTACAAGCAAAGCAATGTAGACCACACTTTGTTCATTAAAAGAAATGGTTCCTACACTACTATATTTCTAGTATATGTAGATGATATTGTGATCACAGGCAGTAGCAAGGATGAAATTTCAGCTTTGAAGACCTTTTTGGGAACTTAATGTGAGATTAAAGATAAAGAAAAGATTACATATTCTTAGGGTTGGAGTTAGCATATTTGACTACTAGTATGTTTCTCTCTCAAAGGAAGTATACTCTAGATCTATTTGAGGAAAGTGGGATGTCAGGATGTAAGCCTATTGAGCCTAACATACACTTGAAGGTGAAAGAAGGATAACCGGTTGACGAGGTATTCAAAAGTTGTTGGGGAAGTTGATCTATCTATCTCATACCAAACTAGACATCACATTTGTAGTCAGTCTTGTTTGCCAGTATATACATGATCATTACCTCATACTTGGATGTAGTGTATCAAATCATGAAGTACTTGAAGGCCACTCCAGGAAAAGGAATTTTGATTTTAGCCTATGGACACTTAAAGTTGAGGCATATGTAGGTGCAGATTGGGTAGGGTGTTTGGATGATAGGAGATCCACCTCTAGCTATTGTGCATATGTGGGAGGTAATCTGGTGACTTGGAGAAGCAAGAAATAAGTTGGGGTTGCGAGGTCCACTACCGAGGCCGAGTTTAGGGCGATTGCTTAGGGCATTTGTGAGGTACTATGGCTGAACAGGTTGCTCGAGGAGATTGGGTTAGATTCAGAGGTTCCAATACAATTGTACTCAAATAGCAAGTCAACAATTAGCATATTTAACAATCTAGTACAACATGATAGGATCAAGCACGTGGAGATTGACCAGATATTTCATTAAAAAGAAGATTGAGGCTAGGTTGGTTCATATTACTTTTGTTATTTCAGACAAGCAGCGGGCTAAAGTACTTACAATGAGCTTGAGTACCAAGGTGTTCAGTAGCATCACTGTCAAAAGTTGGGCATGATAAACATCTATGCTCCAACTTGAAGGGGGAGTGTTGAAAGGCAAAATTGATTATAGGAGATTAGGGAGATTTGGCAAGATCTAGTTTCCTTTTTTGTTCTTTCCTTATTGGGAGTACATTTGCTAGGATCTTATTTTTTTCTTGTAAGATTCCCACATTGGGAAGATTTTAGTTTGTTCTATATTTGGTAAGTTTTGAATATAATTAGAGCTCCTGCAAGTGTCCTTCTGACACAAGTCAGGATTTCGCCAATTCTTCCAACATGATGTTTAAGATTAGTGATGGTAAAGCTGCATGGAAGGCATCATTAATCACCCTCCATCAAACAGCCAATACCCTCTCAAGATACAACACAATGGTGACAAATGGAAGCATCATTAATCACCCTCCATTGAATAGCCAATGTCCTTCCAAGATACAACACAATGGTGACAAATGGAGGAAGACTATTCTGCACAAATTTGGATATCACCTTAGCCTACTGAAGAGCAGAAAATAGAAACTCAGGTATTTTTAGCAAAATAGAGAACATTCTTAAGCTTGATTGCTCCCCAAATGTGGACAGTACGCTAACCACACAGGCCATCATGGAAGAGATGAAAAATTTTAATGATTTGATATCATCAGCAGATTCTATGAATTTCATAATGGCCCACAATAAACAACACGATGGAAGCATGACGTCAGCAACTACTGTTCGTTACATTGGCAGTCGGATTCAAGAACAAGTTAAGTCCGCGGATTCCAAAGGTCCAAAGCAACCATAAACAAGGGTAAACCCCCCCCCCTTCTTTTAAGGCATTGTTGGTTTTCTCTCAAGTGCTCTTCATCTCTCCTAAAGACAGCTTCCTTCTTGGTTATCTTCTTCCTTTATAATAGCATTCTGTGTGAAGTGTAGTGTCCCTCTGTTAGTGTAGGCTCTATTCGTGTAAAAGTATTCTGTGTGAAGTGTTAACAGCCCCCGGCTGACTCCGGCTAAAGTTCTGTTTGTGTAATAATATTCTGTGTGAAGTATTAACAGCCCCGGCTGACTCCAGCTGAAGTTGGAGCCTAGCCCCTTGACCTAAATGCTTCCCCTTTTAAAATTAGAACATACCTACAGTCCCTTCCTTTGGGCCCAACTCCCAGCCACTTACCACATCTAAAACCTTAAACTCTGCAACTTAACTTCATAATAGGAAACCCTAACCCTAGAAAACTTCAAAGCCAAACCTCAATTCCAGATCTGAAATCCTTAAAAACGGCAAGGCTACAACCTTTAAAAACACAAACCCCAAGTCTGGCCAAACCTACCCTATCCCTTGCACCGCTAGAATTTGTCCAATAACCTTCCAACGAAGGGTATTCCAGCCCTAGAAGACTGCTGATTCTCAAGGAAGAGGATCCTGGAGTGAGCCTAGATCTAAGGCATTATTCCCAATCAACCAAACCTAGATCTGGGTTCACATCAAGTGGTGTGCACTCTTTAAGCTTTACTCTCTTATTAAGACTGCTAGTACACTTCATGATGTTAGAGTATGAAGAAAATTTGTAGCTAAGCTAGGTCTTGTGAGATTCATTGCTGCCACATCACGGATCTTGATGTGTAAATTATGTTAATTGTGGGATCCTTCTTTGACATGGGACTCTAGCTGATTTATGCAATAAGATGATGCTAACCAGGAGTTCAAAAATTGGGCATTAGAAGACAGATTATTCCCAATGTTTCCATTGGGGATGGATGGAAAAATTGCTGGACTCAAAAGGTAACAAGAGAATAAGTCCATTAATTGGCTGATATATTGGATTGGTCCAATCTGACACCAGTCATTGCCTTCAAACTAGAGACCAGATTTTATCAAATGACCAATCCATGTCTTCCTTGATTAGATTCTTGATGTTAAAATGAAACAGTATAACCTGAAGTTTTTATGTATTATGTTAAATACATTAGTATATCTTGCTGAACTTCTGAAATTTCCTCCAGGCAGTGTCTAAATTTTGCTAAAAAATCTGAAATGTTTTGAAGCTTTGTCCAAAACCTGTTTGCAGCATAATTGATATCATTTCATTTTCATTTTGCTAGTAAAATGTGAAAATTTTGATAATTGGCCATTGAAGACCTTGTGTGGAAACTAAAGCTTTTCTACGGACAGGATGAGACTGGGGTATACAAAAACCTCTTGCAGGAGATTGCACAAAGAGTTGGAGCTCCTCTGCCTCAGTACACAACTTTTCGATCAGGTCTTGGGCACCAACCTGTCTTTACTTGCGTGGTAGAACTGGACCGGATTACATTCACAGGTGAACCTGCCAAGAATAAGAAACAAGCTGAAAAGAATGCAGCCATGGCAGCATGGTCATCTCTGAAACAATGTGAGCTCCTGTCAAATATTAGATTTTTCTCACTTGAGCAAGAACATATGAGAATGGTTCCGTTTGGGTTTATAAACTTTCTGACTGATATTGTCGCACATCTCTTATAATCAGTTCACTGAGATCAATCCATCTCTCTCATAAGTTGGCTGTGTCTGACACCTTTTATACGATTTTCATGCTGCTGACAGGTCTTGTGACATGTTTGACATCCTGTATCCCTGACCTTTATGTTAACTAAAAGAGTTGTTGGCTATGCAATGATCATTGACAAAACCGGACTCAGCTTTTGTTTGTTGACTCCAGTCTTCATTCAGGAGATTCATTCTATATAGCCGGACAACAATACGGATTGCTTAATATTCTGTTGAGTTACCTTGAGTGCATGCTACCTATGTTTGTTTTTCATTTTAGTAAAACCAGGAAGAATATTGTATGCACTCTTGACCCAGCACCAAATTGGTCTTCTTTTTCTCAAGAAAGCCAAGGTTGGATTTTCTATCTTATTTGCCTTTGACCCCATGGGTTTAAATTACAATGCACCCCCTTTATGGGGCCTAAATAGGGTGTCTAGGTTGATATGGAAATCGTTATTACTTAGTTTACTTTCTTATGTTTGAGTTTGGACTGGTACACTTATAGTTCAAAATAAGTTAATTAGCTGGATCAATTTTGATTAGGGAGTTGAGCCTTTTAGCTTGTGATAGGACCCTAGGCACAGCCACGTGGAGGGGAGAGAGAGGGTTAAGGGTATGGGAGGGGATTATAAATAGAGGGGAAAGGGAGAGAAAAGGTATCGAATGTTATATGAGTTATGTGTGGGCGGCAGACTGATCGCAAGTTTTGGGCGGCAGTACCGAGGAGGTTGCTTGTGAGGCGGAAGCGTGATGCTCAACAGTATGCAAAGGAACAGGAGGCAAGGACCGCAATGCTCAACAGTACAATCCTCGACTGTTCTCGGGCAACTGCTCTGAGATTCACAGAAGGAGCTTTTGGACCAAAAACTTTGGAATTTCACTCCCACAACAGGTCTAATCTAGAAAACTTTGGAAGTGTTGTTGATGCTGGAGTAATCGTTGCTATTCTCTCATCGTCCTCTTCAGATTTTGTTCTTCAGACCATTGCAGCGAAAGGCGATCATGGGGCCAACTTGGTAATGCTTGTGAAGAATGATGATTTTTGAGAAGGGTTACTCTTCAATGGTTCCACAGGTCTCAGCATTTGCCATTTGGCATCAGATTCATTTTGATGATGTTTTTGGGGGTAGTTTTGATTTCGACAATTACACGACTCGCTGGCAGTGGCAAGACACCAACCTATCGGGTCACTGGGATGGAGATCCATATTGTAAGTGTGGCATTAGCCAGCAGTTGCATCTTTGGAGATGGGCCTGCTGTTGGGTCTTGGAGAATGTTGTTGAGATGGCCTGGTTGTGTGGCAAACATGTGAAGACGACTAAACTTCAAAATTTCCATCACCTTGAGGACAAGGTGATTTTCGAGGGGCTGGTAGTGATAGGACCCTAGGGGTAGCCATGTGGAGGGGGGAGAGAGGGTTAAGGGTATGAGAGGAGATTATAAATAGAGGGGAAAGGGAGAGGAAAGGTATCAAATGTTATATGAGTTATGTGTGGGCAGCCATAGGCTGAGGGGCATCATGAGGTGTTGGGGGTGACTGGCACCATTAAAACCAGCTTTATCTTATTAATTATTCTGTTTTGTCATTGAATTTCATAGAGGATTTGAAGGTTCTTATCAGCTTGTAACTAGATTTCTTTCATCATCTCCAAACTTGAGAGAGTTACTATTCTGTTTTAAGTTAGTTTTGGAGTTAGCTATAAGTTGGTATAAATTAGCTTAAGTTAGTCAAGTTATTTATTTCCATTCCTATTAGGAACCCTTTTCTTCTTATATTCTCATTCCTATTAAGAATTAGGCTGAGTTGGCTGTTTAAGCCCCCATTTATACCCCATGATGGGATGAGTAAGCTAGACTTCAACAAATAGAATTTGCATGAGCAAGCTGTTTTTTCATCCCGTGTCCCGCATCCCTCTCCTTTGTGAGATCTTTTCTAGTGCTTAAAATCTAGGCTGAAGGTATACTTTGGTGCTTTAATCACCCTACTGTTTATCCCCTTTTATCCAAGTTACAATTTAATCTACCCTATGGAACCCTGTCCTCCATCAAGCCCTAATTTACCTCCAAAACCCCTCAACCTGAGACTCTTATTTTCCCTTACTCTATCCATTAGAATTCATTCAATTTTGGACAACAGCATTCTCCAGCACAGTCCCTGGACTCAATTGAAAGCCAAGCCTCAAACTCTCATCCAAACCACTTCAACCAGCACTTCCTAGATCTTCCCAACTGTAATAGATTTTCAGAATTGAGATTCAGTTAAGGCTCTATTGGATCGGAACTTTTTCACAGGCCCAGCCCCCTTTACACCTGAACCAAGTTTCAGCCCCAGCTGAAACCTAGAACGCTAAAGCTCCAATACCTAAACCCCCAATGGAGCTGGTTCATGTTAAGATTCAATCCTTAGCCCTCAGCTCTTTTGAGGAGAGATCACGGAAATAGTTAAATGAATCGGAAGAATTTCTTCTTTGCATCAAGTGATTTATTAAATTGTAAAAATAGAGGATCTACAAACTATTTGAGATTCAGAAGAACTATGCGAGGCGCAGTGCTGAAAAGCCCACTACATCAAGCATGATTGCGAAACTTGGAAACTCCCTCCTATGAAGCAGCAGGTAAGGCTATATATTTTTCTCCCTTCCAGACCCTGTTGGAACCTCGTGCACTGGATGCTTTTCTGTAAATGGATGGGTATACCTACAGTAAAATGACTCCACCCCCAGCTATTTAGCCAATGCATTCTATAGGGATTGTCTACTCAAAACAATGGAAATCATGCATTAGACTCTATGCTTAGTTCTACCAGGAAACTGTATTATGGTAAAGAGTGCAAATCATTATCTTATTTTGATTGTAACTGTTAAACGGTAACCTTCCTCATCCACCCATAAGTAAGGGTTCTTAATTAGATTTTTATTGTGGGCCAGTCTTGAGACCCAGGACCAAGCAATGCTGTGAGGCCAGATTTAGAAGTCTATTGAACAACTGCATGAGTACACCAAAATGTCATTCTTCACAAAGTTTGCTAGGTTTTTTGCCCTGTTATAGGTTCCCTATAGTACTTTCCTTGAATATATTAATATTCTGTGACCTTGGCTATCTGCCTGTTTTAACCATATGCCATTTCCTGCTAGTGTCTCACTATGTCCTCTCGTTTTTTTCAGTGGCACAGCAATCTGCGAATTCATCCTCAGAGACAGAAAATAATGACGAGCAGGAACAGATCACTATAGCCCGAGCGCTACTAAATTACCGTTTGAAGGAAAAGATGGCAAACTCGCTTGATGCTCCAATTCCATTCTCAAAGAAATTTCCAATGCAAAATCTCAGACCATCAAGTACACATCCCCCTGTTACAACATCAAAAATCCTCCCACTAATCCATCAGAAAGCTCCCAGGACCAGACCAGGATCCTCAACATCAAATGAAAGCTCTCAACCAACTGCACCCAGGATCAGAGCTGGATCCTCAACATCAAATGAAAGCTTCCAACCTACAGTTCCAAGGATCAGAGTAGTATCTACATCACATGAAAGCTCCCAACCATCACAGTCCTTGCCACCTGAAAACCGTGGCATTCGACCTCAGAAATTCCCTGCAGCTGGAGCAGCTCCATATATTCCTGCCAGGCATTTCAGGCCACTGTACCATGGAATTGCACCACCAGTAACAATGAGGACCTCAGTACCAGTTTTCTCTGCGCCACCAGTACCCCCGCCTGCAACCAGACCTCAGGTCATGGGGCCACTACCAACTCAAGTTGCCCCACCAGTTTGCATTAGGCAAGCAGTGCCCGTCTTTGCTGCTCCACCTCTTTGTAAAGAGGAACCTCCAGCTCCACTCCTTGGTCAGGAGGAGCTGCAATCTTCTAACGTTTCTTCCTTGCCATTCAAATCATCTGTTCAAATGGAGGACGCACTGAACTTAACAACTGGGAATGACCTGGGAGAATCCATGGCTACAGAAGGCATGAAACCGTCAGTACCCCAACATGCAACCCGGCCTCAAGTCATGGGGCCACCACCAGTGTCCATTAGGCAAGCAGTGCCCGCCTTTGCTGCTTCACCTCTTCGTAAAGAGGAACCTCCAGCTCTACTCCTTGGTCAGGAGGAGCTGCAATCCTTTAAGGTTTCTTCCTTGCCATCCAAATCATCTGTTCAAATGGAGGACACACTGAACTTAACAACTGGGAATGACCTGGCAGAAACCGTGGCTACGGAGGGCATGAAACATCTCAAACTTTGACTTCAGAGAGGGAGGCTTTGAATTCGGAAGAACTATTTTTGATTTTGTACTGAGTTTTGAATGGTGTTTCTTAATATATATATAATATATATTTTTTAATACACCTAAATGTTTTTATTCCCTTTTCTCGACATGGGAAAGCTACACTAACTAAGATGCATTGGAGTTCAACAGAAGCAATCTCAAGTTTTGGCGATGCAATGCGATGGCAAGTAATACTAGGGGAAATGATCTCCCACCCACCCTTTAGAACTAATGTTGGCTGTTGTAGGTATGTCCAGATCATAACATGTGGTGTTTTCAAAATCTAACAACTGCGATCTTCTTAGCCTTTGTAATCACAATCTTTGGATTTCTAGAACACCACATTTTCTAAGGTTCATAGGATTTCCTTTCTCTGGTTCTAGTAAAGCTATATCATCTAAAGATTTATTGGAATTCTATTCGAGCGACCTCAAGTTTCAGCGATGCAACTATGTGATGGCAAGTTATGTGACAGGGGAAATGATCTCCCATGCTTAGACCTTTTGTCTGCTTCTTTGGGTATGCTTTGTGTGGCCCTCAGGTCATGACACGTGATTAACTGAGATTTTTCAGCCGTTTTTATCGCAATCATTGGATTTCTAAAACACCACGTATCATGATGTAAAGACGACACCAGAGATACCCACACAGCAACAAACAAAGGTTCCCCACCCCTGACCCCTAAAATCGTCGGTGGTGTTAATATGAGTAAGGGGAAGCAGAACAGTTGAATCTAAGAATTTGGTTCCATTCTGGTTCAGTTTAAAGGTGTGTTAGTATGACAGACTGCATCCCACCAATGGTCCTGTAAAATTGGTTCTAACAGCCTGTTCTGACAATGGTCCTGGGTTCTGCTGTTCCTCATATCATAATGAACTACCAGAGTACCTGGTACGATGGAATTAGCCAAAACTATGTCCTGTGAAGAAACTCATTGGCCATAACTAGCTAACACCCAATTCAAATATAACAGTCCCTTTTTCAACAAATCATATTTGGAAAAAGTTCAGACCATAAATCTTCTTCTTATCTCAATCGTGGCTATGACTCCAGTGTGACCAAAATAAACAAATAATGCAGTGAGGTTATTCCCCAAATTGGCTCCAACAACTTTGATGGACCCAGAAGAAGTACTTATCATCAGCTTTGATTTCATAAGAATTATAATTGCTGGATGGAGACTTTTTATGGGGGGTTTTAATTTTGGTTTTTTCCAAGATTCTTGGACTTACTTGGGAGCAAAAAGAAATGTCTTGTATGTGAAACCTTTAGGCTTTGCTTAAGCAACATCATATTGGGTCAATTAGATCCATAGAAACAACTTGCTTTCTTGCAAGAAATCTGTAATGCTTCTCACTTTTCTTTAAGTTTTGCTTAAGCAAGCAGCACCATCTTGGGTTAATTAGATCAAATTTCTAATTGATCAGATCTGTGTTTAAGTTCCTTTGAATTGATTTGGCCCCAACTGTCAAGATTCTACGTGCACTGGCCCAGTGAGTTTAGATCCATCTAGAAGATCGACAAAAGGGAAGCAAAAAACAAAAGAGATAAAGAGAAGACCACCAAGGTCACAAATCAGATCAGATGTAATCTTCCTCATTCTCAGAAAAATGGAGACAAGCTTCTTTTCTCATGTTCCGATCCACCCGCCGAAAGCAAAAACAGTGATCCCTAAATAGTCTTTTTCGTTCTAGTGTGGGGTGTAGCAGACAAAGTTTAAACAAGCGTGCGATACATGAGCTAGAGGATTTGTTTTTCTATTCACATTTCATGCACATGAGTGGTTTGCTATAATGCCAAGGTCAATTAGATTTGATTTCTAAAAACAAAGTTGAGTAGGGTTTTCTTAGATGTGATTTCTAAGAACAAAGTTGAGTAGGGTTTTCTTAGGTCAGAAGAGGTTGACATTAGGCAGGTACAATAAGATCAGAAAGTAATATAAACCACAAATCTGCAGCTATGAAAAGCACTGCTTTGGTTCTAGTTTTTGCTTCACAAACACCCTTAACCACCCTATGAGTCTACATGAATCAGAAGCATCTCTTTTTTCATTTCTGGGTTTAAAATGGCTTTATGAAGAGAAGCACCAGCATGGGTTTTGCAACTGTGTAAAAAGAGACCAACCACTACAACACTCTAGGTGTGCTGAACAAGCAAAGGTATAGAGAGAGAGAGAGAGAGAGAGAGGAAAGAGTCAATTCTTATGTTTGCCAAAGACACGCTTTGCTTTTCCTTTTCTTCTTCAACCTTCTCAATTTTCAAACAGGGAATGGTGGCTGACATGGTGGGGTCTGGTTTTCCACTGGAAGGACACCACCCATGAAAGCAAAGTCCACATCTGCAATCTACAAATTCACGCAACATATCTGGGTTGGAGACATGAAAGGGCCATTGATAGGACCTGCAAGGGACCCATTAACAGGTTAAGGAAGCACTGGACATGATTCCTTTTCTATGAGAAAAGCAATGGTTAATGGAGAAAGGCAAAGTAGATAGAAACCCTCCACCCATCTGGGCCATATCTCACAAAAACTACAATAACAGGTGACGATCAACAACATCAAAAGTAAAAGTAAGGGGGAGACAAAGTGGAAGAATGTTAATCCTTGCACCAAACTAAAGAGTAAAGAAGAAGACGAAGAAGATCACAAAATGCCACTACACTTCACACTGCACACCACCCTCCCCCATTACACTCTGCACACCACCCTCCCTACCATTTGACTTGCATAGAGCTCATCATAGATCATTGATTGATTGTATTTTAGTTATAAAAAATTTGAAAAAGAAAATAAAAACACCAATTGGAAGAAAAGTGTAAGAAAAGGATTATATGTCTGAGGTGCTCTCAAGCAATTATACCGACAACACCATCTATTGTCTGTAAAGTCTTTTCTTTATTTTTTATTCTTTCTTTATTTTCTGTCTTCTTGATTTTCTTACTCTCCTCAGTTTTTCAACATGCTGTTCTAAACTTCTAATATTGTGGGATTCCAAAGTCATTCTTACCCTTGTTGAAATTTATCTTCATTTTATATCAAGAAAAAAATTGTCTTCATTTGAATTTCTAGTCTCCATTCAAATGTGTATGTGAGACTTTTACTTGTCACATACCTGAAATCAATCCATTTATTGTGATTGACACATGATAGGATTAGAGATTATTAATTTCTATTACAAAGTCAACATTGGAGTTTGCTAGAAGTGCACCTCTCTCACATAGAAAGATCCGACGGTGCTCCTAACACGACAAATAGCTTAGGTGTACCGTCTTTCTCGCCAAAAGTTCTAGAATCTCCATCGTGAAGTTAAGTCAATTAAGGCACCAATTCTTCCATAAATAAGAAGGTATGCTTAGGATAAACTAGCCATTAACAAATGCAATCAAAATTGTCCCATTCAGTATTGCTGTCTTATCTTCATTACATCATTTTGTGTTGTCTGAGTATTGACTAAGCATGAGAGAGTTCTTGTATAAAGAGTCTACTTCGTCACCCTCTTGTTAACATTCTCTAGTTTTAGGTGTTCTGTGGTTTTCTAAGTAATAATTCATCCATTTGGATTTAAGTGGCTACAAATTTTGCATTGACATGAATATGTTATGAGTTCAACCATATATATTAAATGTGTGAACCATAACTCTAAATATATGCATGTTATTAAAGCTTCTAGTTGTGGGCTGCAACTTGCAGTATGTAATGCTCTAAAATTTATTCTCCTTTTAGCTGGAAAAAAATTTGCATTTTGAATGGGGTAGACCAAAATTTTAGACCCACAAATAAGTACTAGTTCAAGTTTAATCAAATCAGAGTTTTCCATGCGGTAGAATTGAACTCATAAGTCACAATTACAAAATGTTACATATGAGTATGGTGGCCGGATTGAAAGTAAAGGAATGAAAGAGAGATCAATATAGGTACAATGGGAAGAATACAAATCAAATATGAAGGAAATATTTATGTCAAAGACAATGGGGGGTTTTGTTTTATTTGAGTAAATCTTGTTCACGTCAAACTTCCTTACAATGAGGAGATCATCATTTGTTTTAGATCATCTTCAATCCAGTCACAAGGACTAAGGGTTCATAGGCCCAGAGGATGGGTAGATGAGTGAGGAGAGAAGGCATAGAGGAAGTCAGATCCAAGACCTTCTTGAACTTATTATTGCCTTTATATAAGAGATCGTCATCTTTCAGAAGCACACCTAGTATGAGTAGAGTTTCGAAGTAATAAATAAAGAAAGAAAAAAATAACAAAATATATTATTTTTTTTCGAAAGATGTTTTATATTAACTTGCTAGAAACAAGTGGTGGGGATTATTATATAATACCATGCAATGAGTATCGAACTCTAAGCTTTCCATTGGAAAGCATTGGTCATTATCAACTGAGTTGTCCTTCAATTGTAAAAATATAAAACTCAACTCTTACCAATGTCTTCCTGTGTATTGCAATCTCGTCTTTCAGCTTCGTGTTTCTTTTTCGGTTGATGAGAGTAAAATTATACCGAACTGGGTCTACCCTTGGTTGGGTTACTAACTTCGGTTCAGAACGGCTCAACCACATTTGGGTCGATAAACCCAGTCGGGATCGGTTCAAGATTCAAATCGAAACTAACACGAGGATAAAGGGAATTTACGATTATGAGGATAAACGTGATTTTGAAGATTTCGAGATACGTGATCGAGTTATAAACGGAAACTGCCATTATACGAAGTGGAGGATCATGCTAAGAAAGGTAATTGCCGTCATCTCCGAAAGAATGGTAAAAACCCTAATATCGAACAACCACCAAGGAAAGATATGAACTGATCCAACAGTCGGAAATGAAAGGTAAAACTTATTTAAACAAGAGAGTTAGACACAGTGAATGTATCTGAATCATTTCCCTCCATTACCATATTCAATTCAAGTTCTTCAACTAATCAAAGCCCTGTGATTAGTTCCATTACTGACTTAGCCTTCAAAGGTGGCCACCCAACCGTGCTGTCGGGCCACGTCGAACCTTATTTTGCAAATCATTCCTCAAGGATTTGGAGATTAAGCAGATTTTGGACGCATCATCGGTGAATGAAAGAACATGTGCCCCAAAGAAAAATTGAATGAAAATATTGTGTTGAATTCAGGAAACCTTACAAATTTATTATCCCTTGTTTATATCATTCAGATGGTCTGCTTATACCAGATGTTAAGACTGGTTTATAAGCGCATGTCCATGTTTAGATGAGTGAGCAGCACGTGTTTTCACTTTTCCCGCATGCCTAAAAGCATAGAACAAGAGGTACTCCTTTGTATAAAAAAATAGATAACAAGATAAGTAACTTAGATAAGATTATCTTATTAATTTAATTGCTCTATTGTTAATTACACATTTTTATATTTTAACGTTATCTAACATCATTGTTGATTTCACCCCCAAAAAAAAAAGTCATTTGGTGAATTTTGATGTTTAACTGCCAAACCTAACAATGGTGTCATCTGGCAAAACTATTGTTGTAGTGGAAGAGTATGTCATGTAAATTCTTGAGTTCTCAAAGCATGAAGTAATCACACACTCCAAGCTGCTCTAGTTAGGAATACTTGAAGAGGGAATTAAGGCCCATGTTTTAGTGGGTGAATGGCCGGCGATGATCTGAATTTCTCGGATTTACATCCTCTACAATTCTCACCTTCTACAATTTTCTATAATTCTTATTTGGGATTGTGATACATGACAGTTAATTATCCAAAGGTCACGATTAGAACCCAATTGGGAACTGAACCTAATAAATCCCTTAAATTAAGCTTCGAGAAAAGAGGAGAGACCAAATTTGGAGAAAATTTAAGGATTTATTAGATTCAATCCTTAGTTAGGTTCTAATCATGACCCTTAGATAATTAATTGTAACGTGTCACAATCCCAGATAGGAATTGCAGGGAATTGTAGAAGGTGAGAATTGTAGAGGATGTGAATCCGAATTTCCCTTGTGCACAATATGTCTTTTGACCGAAAATTGAAATTGAAGCAAGTAATGGTCTCTCTTGCACATACATCACCTTACTTGGCAAAATTTACTATGAGATTGGTGCAATAATAAGAATAAGAAAAAATAAAGCTAACTTTAACGCTTCCACATAGGAGGTCAGAGTTCGAATCCCCTCGGGGCCAGGGGCAAAGCCCCACCTATATTAATTATATAAAAAAGTGCCTTGAGGATGTAGTCGTGGTGCACGCAAGCTGGCCCGAATGAACCTCATTCCAAAAAATAAAGCTAACTTTCTCAAAAAAAAAGCATTTACATATCCATGAATTTGAAACCCAAATTCTAGATTCACCTGCTTTCATATTTTAAATCGATGAGGAACCTTCTCACTAGACATGACCACTGCATATGGAATTAGACTAAGTTAGGGGATGACATTTTTTTTGGTAAGGAAAATCTTTATTAAAGAGAGAAACCGCAATTACAACCTAGAGATAAAGCATCAAATAGCATTAACCACCTGACATGAGTAGGGGTGTGTGCCAAAGCATCTGCAACTAAATTTGCCTCCCTAAGCACATGAGTGAAAGAGATATAGTCAAAAACATCTGTTAGACTTCTAATATCTGAGATTATCGGAAACACCTTCCAAGGTGCCTCCGTAAGATGCTTTTGGAGGATGGCAATTAGTGCTTGGTTGTCGCTTTCTAGAGCTATTTTAGGCAATTTGAAATCTTGGGCCTATAGCATGGCCTGCCGCATGGCCAAAGCCTCAAGAGTGAGAACATCTTGAGATGAAGTACCACACCCAAAACCAAACAGCATCTTGCCCAGATAATTACGCGCAATTCTGCCATAGCCAGCTAGAGGCTTCTCCTTAAATAAAGAGCCATCAACATTAATTTTGGTAATATGTTGTTGGGGAGTACCCATTTTATAATTCCGTGAGAGGTGGGAGGCACGAGCTTCATAGATGTAGATGAAAGATAAAAATGTAGGCCCTTCCATATCTGGAAGCTAAGATGACATACCTGAATAGTGGAGCTAATTGCGATATTCGCCGTATAGGATTTCCAAAGAAGCCATAAGGCAAGGAGATTGTTGAGTACATTGGCATTGGCATCTCCGTTCTATGCGAGAGAGATAAGTTGTTTAACAATGGCTATGATCGAGCCAGCCATAAGCAAACCAAGGAATTGCAAGTTACTCCAGACTTGTTTTGCATACTGGCAGTGAATGAAAATGTGATCTAGAGATGTCTCCTGAGCCCCACAAAACAAACATACTGAAAAACAAGAACAACCTCGAGAAACAAGGAGATCGGCAATAGGGAGTTTCTGATGCAATAATTTTCAGGTAAAATGTATAGCCCGCGGAGGGAGTGATAATCGCCAACATTGCCCCCATAAAGAAGGGGCAATCGATTGATTTCCCTTACTATGCATATGAGAATAGGCAAGTCTATATACTGATCTAACTAAGAAAGTCCCCGAGGAAGTCCAAGTACCAGACGAAGCGGTCTGCCAAAGCCAAATAAGGAATTTGGATGCCAAGAATTTTCTCCATCATAAGAGGTCCGGATTCCAGGAATGTAAGACGTCCAAATTCTAGGAATGAGTACACTGGTGGATCAACTGAGCGACTTTGGCTGGACCATTCGTGGCAAAAGGATAACAGCCCACATCCGGAAGAGCATCAAGAATCCAATTAGAAGTCCAAGGATTAATGAGGTTGCCATTGCCTACCTACATGAACATTCCCTATTTTACAAGATCCGGACCCATCAGGATAGATCTCCAACCCCACGAATCAGTAGCTTGAGGTTGCACTTCTAAGAAGATATTGTGTTTGCAGTATTTGTGTAGCATAAGTCGTCTCCACAATGAGTTTGGGGACTGGAGTAACTCCCATGTCTTTTGAGACAGAAGCGCTAGGTTGAAAGCGTGAAGGCTTCTAACATTCAACCCACCTTCCAATTTTGGAGTGCAGATCGTGTGCCAATCCACAGTGTGAACTTGTTGTTTTTCGCCATTCAACCAATAGAAAGTTCTCATATATTTTTCCATCTCCATCAATGTGGCCGCCTGCAACTTAAAGCAAGACATGAAATGGGAGGGCAAGGCGGCTAGAGTAAATTGTATGAGAACCGCCTTGCCAGGAGAAGAAAGAAGCTTAGTTTTCCATCATTGCAGACACTTAGATACTTGCGCTATTAGAGTAGCACAATGTTTCTTCTTCAACTTCCCCGAAAAGAGAGGAATGCCCAAGTATATATTCATTTCCAGCGTTGAGGTGATATGAAAATTAGTGGAGAGAGCCCGCTTCATACTAGCTAATGTGCTTGGACTATAGTGTGCCCTTGTTTTATGGAAATTTAGCTCCTGTCCCAATTGGGAACAATAATCCTGAATAATCCGATTGAAAGTGCTAGCTTCAGACTTATTGGCTTGACCAAATAGGATTAAATCATCTACAAAAGCAAGATGCAATAACCTTTCACCCCCTGTGCTAAAGGAATGCCTTTTAATATTTTCTATGTGACTGCGAGCTCCAGATGAGAAGATAATAGCTCAACACAAAGGATTAAAAGATATGGGGATAGAGGGTCCCCCTACCAAATTCCCCTAAAGGGAATGATGTTGCTAGAAATGGATCCGTTAACCAAAAGTGAATATTTTACTGTTTGCACACAAAACATGATCCATTCAATCCATTTGGGAGGAAAACCATAAGAGCACAGGGCTTGTTTAAGAAAGCCTGTCATAGGCTTTGCTCATATCGAGCTTGACAGCCATAAGTCATGTCATTCTATTTTTGTGCCTATTGATTTTTGTAAGGAGCTCATAAGCTATCAGAATGCTTATGAGAATGTTGTCCTGAATATGCTATCCTTTGACAAAACCATTTTGATGAAAAGAAACCAGATGAGGAATAACATGTTTTAGCCCATTCACCAAAAATTTTGAGATGATTTTATAACTCATATTGCAAAGGCTGATTGGCCTAAAGTCTCCCACTGCCTAAGGAGGAGAGTAATGAAAGTAGCATTATGAGATAAGGTAAAAGTACCTGAGTGAAAGAATTGAAACACCATCGCCTCCACATCAGATTTAATGGAATCCCATGCATGCTGATAAAACAATACCGGATAACCATTAGGACCTAGATATTTCAGGCCATTGATACAAAAAACTGCCTCTTTAATTTCTGCTGTCGTGAAGGAGCATACCATCCATGATTTGTCATCCTCGGAAACCCGATTAACAATGGGTGCATAATAAGATTCTGAAGGCTTAGAATGGACAGAGAAGAATAAATGTTTAAAATGTTGCTTGAAAACTGAAGCAAGCTATATCTCCATGTTCCATGAAAGTTAAGCCATTATGATTGAGTTGCCTGATCTTATTCCTTGCCCTGCGGACCATGGTACTTTAATAAAAATAAAGGGTATTGCGATCTCCATGCATCAGCCAATCTAGACGAGATTTTTGTCTCCACTTGTCTGTTTGCTTTGAAGGTTCAATTTTAGCAGTGCCACTCTTTTCTCTGCTCCTCAATATACCAGCTTTCCGACCTATCAACCAAATCTACATTTTCATGGACAACAATAGATTTTCTGATAGCGTCCTCTTTGAGTTCGAGCCATTTCACCGTCTTCTTATTCCTGCTACACAAAAAAGAGGACAACGTCGATAATTTCTTAGCTAGAGTGTAAGAGGGAGATCCCTTAACGGGGATGGCCCAGGATTGATGAAGAAGAGACATGTAAGTATCTTCATGAGTCCAAAGGATCTTGAACCTGAATGGCCGATGATGAATACCTATTTGGGACACCATCTCCATAAATAAGGCCTTAAGGTTTGAGTGGGCAACCAAAACATGCGAAATATTGGCCTCAGGAAATTTTGGAAACCACTCCAGATTACAAACAACCCGGTCTAGAAGTCCCTCAATACAATGAGTGTCCTTTTGCTTATTTGACCATGTATATTTGCTACTCGTAGATGGGACTTGAAGCAATCCAAATTCATGAACAAATGACTAAAATGGAAGTAAAGCAGTAGAAGAGATTGACCTACCCCCTTGACGATCGTCAAAAGCCACATACAAATTCCAGTCCCCACCAATTGCCCAAGGTTTATCTATGAATGATGCCAAATTCGATAAGGTTTGCCACTGATACTTCTGAATATGAGGAAGCGAACTTAAGCACACACAAGTCAAATACCATAAATTAGCTGAGTCACCAACAAGAAGATGAACACACCACGAAGAAAACCACACAACATCAACTGCAACATTATCACACCAACAAAACACTAGGCCACCAGCTCTGCCCTCAAGAGGTACAGATACAAACTTTGAGAACCCTAACTTTTTACAAAACAAACTAGCATCAACTTAAATAGACATGACTTCTTAAAGAAAAACAAAAGAGGGCCTATGCTTTCTAACTAAAGCATGAATTTCTTTTTGGATAGAGGACCGGACCAATCCTCTACAATTCAACATTGAACCATTCATTTCCCCTCGAATGGCTCTTCATGGCTAACCATCATCAATGCACTTCAGGGTTATTATCGATTCATCCACTTTGAGTTTTTCCAACCCATCTCATTTATACCATGCATAACAATGTTGGGGAGTTCATGCAGTTCCAGCTTTCTTTTACAAGGCAACTCCACATTATTGTATATTTTCTTCCCTTTGCCCTTCTCATGTGAGGCAATTGATGAGGGAAAATGAGCCAAGACTAGAGCATGAAGATCTTCAGCTGAAAATGGCCGGCTTTGACATTGCAACTTCATTTACTGGAGAGGATGGAGGAGCCGGGGTTGGAGAGTAGGGAAAAATCGACTCCAGAGATGATTGGGGAGAGCTTGCGTGCGAGAACTCTAGCAAAGTGTTGGGAGGATTAAGATGAGTATAGTAAAGTGCATCTCAGCATCTTGGATCCTTGAATGCCACTAGCTACCGGAGTCCTGCATGGCCGGATGATTGCTACCACCAGTGAGTTGGCACCTTCCAAATGTTTGGGAATGCTTACTTGGAAGATGAAGGCCAATTTAAGAAAACTTGTTTTAATAGCTTCCTCTTGGTCATGTGGTAGTGGACCATTATATAAGGTAGGATATGCATGAATTGTTCCTGTATTGACTTGTTCATATAATTCCTTGGCCAGCTTCACAAAGCCATTACGTTTAGCCAGAATGGCCACTAGAGGGATGGTATATTTCAGATCATGTGGATCGGATGATGAACTTGACTGGTTAACAGTCATCCGACAAAAACGACATGCTTTGCTTGTATGGCCCAAACAAAGACAGTATGAGCAGATTAGAGAAAGCCGAAGTTCATAAGCAAAGTGTATAACAATGACCTCAGAAGGAGATATTTCAAATATAACTGAAGAGACCAAATCCTTATTCAAAGGGATTAGTATTCTTGCAGCCGGTGCAAAAGGGGGAGCAACATCACCTTTGGGAATTTCAAGCTAAAGCACATAACCCACTTTATTAAAAAGAATGTTAAGAACATCATGGTCGTGATAACGCCAGTATAATTTTAAAATATGCACCCACATCACCACATAGTGAAAGGGAACCATAGTTGCAAGAATCGAAGGATCCCATTCTGAAAGACAAGGAGATGTCCCTTAAATTTCCAACGACTGAGAGAATAAAAAAAGATTTATAGTCTTCTCCGTTCGACATTTGATAGTGAAACGATCATGAGCACCTTCTACAAGATGATACCCATCAATTTCATAGTTCTCTTCTTTCAGTGCACGGTTGATGAGGTTGGTGAGATCATACAGGGTAATCACAATACCATCTACGACCCAGCTCACAACAGTAAACTTGATATGTTCCTGTATATCTTCCAACTTACCTTCAAAAATAACAATTTTTGTAGGAGGGCGCATTGGAAGCTCCAATTTGGCAAAGTTTGTAGCTAAGCGATCGGATGAAAGAGGAGAAGAAGAAGAAGAAGAAGAAGGGCAAGAAGCTAAGTACATGGCCATTACTCATATACAAGAGCCTGAGTGGAAATGGAGGTTGATAGAGGTTGCTGTACCACTAGAAACCTCAACCCTGAATACCACCAGTGTCTATGAGACCAGCACCAAGAGAGCATAAATAGGAAAACAAATTGACACCCCATCATCGACAAGACTGCAAATCACCACAACTGTCGCCGCATGCACCGACCCAGTTGCATGAATCCTAGTCAAGCAGCAAAGCTAAAAGACGTCAAGCTTACCAATGCACAAGAACAACAAATAAATATGTTACTTCATAATAATAGGGGGGAAGACAATAGATCAGCTTCTCAAAAATAAAAATGGGACGCTGAATACGATCCCATCCTTTTAGAGATTGTAAAACACGATAATTCTCTGCAACTTGAAAATTGAAACAAGGGAAAGCATCAATCAATCAAATATCAGTGACCGAAAAGTCACACCCCTCACATGCACTCGCCACCTCCATACGACAATAGAACCTAAGGTCCATTCCTCCTACCAGCGGGAAGGTAAACCCACATGTAGAAAGACAAGCATGCGTGAAAACAGGAATAGAAACCCATGATCAGGTTGACTAACGAGTCTCCCATCCACCATAGAGCAAGGCACTTCCCATAATTGAAAGCCCGATGTGACCCCACCATAGATGTGAACATTGAACTCATTATGATCGCCACTAAACCAGAGCCCAGGAGAGAAGGATGAAACAAGTATGGCCAGAGAAGGAGAGAAGAGGGCATTTGCAGGATCTTGGCGGAAAAGCCCAAGTAGAAGAAACCCTAAATCACCAGGAGGGTCTTCCTCTCTCTTTTAGTTAGGTGATGACATGATGTGGATTTGCTTAAACTTTTATTGATCCTTGTAGGACAATTTGATTCATATATATATATATATGATGACATGATGTGGATTTGCTAACGAATCGTTTAGTCTCCTCACCGTAGACATCGTGATTTTTTTTTATTTTTTATTTTATTTACCACAGGGTGTGTGTGTGTGTGTGTGTGTGAAAATTCCTTCGGTGATTAACAGAACTGGGTTTTGCCTGAAGGATGTGAGGGTCAAATGACCAGATGGACTATGTGGTGACACTTTTAAATTATCAAGTAATAAAAACTTAAAATCCTCATATTTGATTTAAACTTCTGTTACTCAAAATCCTTTGGTGGCACCATCACATGCCTTTTCGATTCTAATTTAAGAACTTTATAGAATCAAATGCCCAGCCACTACCTACGCTGCCCTTACGCACAAAGCAAGCGGGACTTACTTGCAGGACTTTAGGACTGGCACATCAGATATCTATATTGTTCAAAAATCAGCTAGTACTCAGGCCTTATAGGAGGAATTATGCCCAGATTTATCCTTATAACATAAATTAAAACTTCATCTTTAGCTTTAAAAGATTAAAACTTGATAAAAACAGAGATCAGTGGCGGAAATAATTACAAGAAAAGAATTTACAGATGCAACTATTACTATTGATGCATGAAGTGCAAAATTTCGTAGAGAGGCCTAAGAGAGATGATAGAAGCACAACTGTAGGCTTTCATCCTCAAATCATTCCTCTACTAAATTAAAGAATAAAATAAAAAGAACAAAAACAGGCCAAGAAGCTACATCGCAATTACTCAGGGTTCTCTTTCGGGTTCCCGAAAACTTGTAAAGAGACTAAGTAGGAAAAGAAATACTAACCATTGTCAAGAAGATTGTTCACTATATCATAAGAAAATGTATTACAAAGGCAAAGGTGGAGGTTCCTCGCTAACCATTACAGAAGATAAAACTAAAACTTCACGCTTACAGAAGGTTATAGAAGGTTCATTCTTTCTTTTTTTCTCTCTTGATTTTTCTCTCTCTGGATTCAAAGACTCAATGACTCTTCTCTCTCTTCTTAAGACGTAAGGCTTCTTTACTTGACTTCTTCTCTCTTCTCTTTGTTTCTCCAATAATGACACACACACACACACACATATATATGCCATTATTGGTTGAAATTTAAAGGCTTCTTCTATAAGTAATAGATAGTAAAAGGCAACCATTGTCTTATTTACCCAAATAAAAAGAAAAAGAAAAAAGACAACCCTGTCTAAAAATGATCATACACTCAAAAACATGGGGGATCAGATTGATGATCCTACCTTCATGAAACATGTAAATGGATTCCCTCATGCAGGAGAAGAAGCGATAATCCAAGATATGAACACTTTCCAAATAAATAAATGGTCGATAGTACTCTATATGCAATGTATCACCCATACCTTCTGTTATTTTTGGTCAAATATCACCCATACCTAGACTTCCCAACACCCTCCCATGGCCCACAACCCAACCCACACCAGCACCAACCACAACGAACCGGACCGAGAACCAAGTATGACCCTTAAGCCACTCTTCAAATTGAACATATACAAAGTCATAGCCCAACCGAGGACCAGCCCAAGCCCAAACTAATGAGATCAATCCAGCCCATGAGGAATCTTGTTTTAATAGTGAAGCAATGGAGGGTTTGGCATTAAGTCAGGGGGCAAATTTTGGTGCCAGGGATAAAACGGCAACCGGATGGAAGCACCGGGAAAGGGAAGGCGCACGAAAGGAGCCGATAAGAAGTCCAAAGCGAGCAAGAAAATGAACAAAGGGGAAGGCCTATTTCTTCATCCATACAATCAAGAACAAGTTTCAAAAGCGAGAAATGGGGTATTGATCAAAGAAGCATAAACCGGATGGAGGAAGCTTAGCTACCCCGTGGATCTTGCGCAGAGCGATTCACGGGAGCCAATGAAGATAATTAGCGGAATTGCGGAGGGATTGGGAGCCCCCGGCAAGAACTTGTTCAATCTCTCAAAACAAGAGAAGGTGGATGTAATATTCGATGGAAACGAAAAGTGATGACGGAAGGTGGATAAGATTAGGAGGAGACTTAAGATGGGGGTATGTGTTCGGCCTCGGGGCAAGCGGTGGTCTAGCTATCTTATGGAAGGATCATATAAAATTTGAATTAAGAGAAGCAACTGAAACATATGGATGGCATCATGTCAACGGATGATTATCCTTCCTTTTATTTCACAGGGGTGTATGGCGATCCTAGAAGAGGCCATAGACAACATGTCCGGGATTCTATCTCTCGGTTTGGAGAAAACAGGAGAGACAACTGGGTTTTAATTGGTGATTTCAACTCATTCCTTACATGGAAGGAAAAAGAAGGAGGAATTTGCAAAGGAAGTAGAGAAATTCAGCAGTTCAAAGACATGATGGAGCAAGCAACCGATGGACCTCATGCCAAGGGCCAGCCATACATGGACTAATCGAAGGATAGGGGATGCAAATGTCAAAATCGAGGATAGAGCCTTGTAACCCGCCGGAGACCCATTCGCGAAGCAATAGTTGTGGTTAAAGCGGCGTGGGTTCGCACCATTGATACTAAATCGAGGGGGCTCCAACAAGGGGAGAAAGACCGTTTAGATTCTATGCTATGTGGCTTAAACATCAAGATTGTAGCAATGTGATTCAATCAGCATGGCAGCAGGGAGATTTACTCAATCCTCCGGGTAAACTTCTTACTAAACTAAATCTATGTAAGGACTCCCTCAAAATCCGGAACAAAGAAGTTTTTGGTAACATACAGTTAACAATTGGGAGGATACAAAAGGAGTTAGAAGAACTGCAGGATAGAGTTAGTGATGTAATAACAGCTCAGAGGGAGAACGAGTTGACTGATAAGTTAGAAAAATTTCTCATGTATGAGGAGGAATATTGGGCTCAAAAGTCAAGGATTGAGTGGCTGAAAAGTGGGGACCGTAATACAACTTTTTTTCATGCTTCTACCCTAAGGCGTAGGCAGATCAATAGGATTTTGAAACTCAAACTCAGAAGTGGTGTATGGACAGAAGAAGAAGGTCAAATCTATGAGGAGTTCAAGCATCACTATGAAGATCTATTGAAGGCAGATGGGTGTGATGGTGAAGCTATGAATACTGTCCTCCAAGTGGTACAACCAAAAGTCAATGAGGCTGAGAATGATGTGCTTTGTTCTCTTCCTTCGGTAGAGGAAATTAGGAGTGCTTTATTTGATATGGGTGCTTTGAAAGCACCTGGAGTAGATGGCTTCCCTCCCCTCTTTTTCCAATCTTTTTGGGACTTAATCAAAACAGAGCTCATAACTTTTGTCTATGAATATTTCTCCACAGGTATTCTCCCAGATAGTGCAAATGACACCTTGATTACTCTTATTCCAAAGAAGACAAATCCTGAAGAGGTTGACCATTTCAGACCTATAAGCTTATGTGGAGTCTCAATTAAGGTCGTGACAAAGATTTTAGCATCTAGATTAAAGATAGTACTCCCTGAGCTCATTGATCCAGCACAGTATGCATTTGTTCCGGATAGGAATATATCTGAGAATGTATTTATGGCCCACGAATTATTTCACTACATCAAGCAAAAGAAGAAGGGCAAACAAATGTATATGGCAGTGAAGATCGACATGAAGCGTGCCTATGATCGGGTGGAATGGCAATTCTTAGCCCAGCTGCTGCCCAGGTTAGGTTTCAATCAGAAATTTACATCTCTTGTTATGGGCTGCATCACTTCAGTAAAATATTCCCTCATTATAAATGGATCTATTAGATGTATTCTCTCACCAAGCAGGGGTCTTCGACGGGGGATCCCCTTTCCCCGGCCATGTTTGTACTTGTCTCTCAAGCATTTAGTGCGTTGATTAGGGAAGCTGAAGGAAATAGCCTACTGAATGGAGTGAGGGTGAAAAATAGAGGGCTACCGATATCCCACCTTTGTTTTGCTGATGACCTTATCATGTTTACTAAAGCCAACCTACTAGCCACCCAAAATCTGAAAGCAACTTTGGAGGTATACGGGAAAGCAAGTGGCCAAAAGGTGAATTATCAGAAATCCTCAATGTGCTTTAGCCCGAATACCCCTTCTAGAATCAAGAGGTGGTTTTCAAAAATTTTGAAGATGAGTTATGGCAATGGACCTGCAAAATATTTGGGCCTTCCACCAATCATTGGGGTGTCAAAAGTGGAGGTGTTTCATGAGCTAAATGATAGGGTGGCAGCTAGAATTGCGGGTTGGAGTAAAAAATGTCTATCTCAAGCAGGGAAAGAAACCTTGCTCAAGGCTACAGCTTTCCCCATTGCAAATTATGCAGCTATGCACTTCAGACTTCCCAAAGCTCACCATAAGAAGACGGGTAAGTTGGCAGCAAATTATTTTTGGGGTAATCAAGGAGATAAAAAACAAACTCATTGGATTAATTGGAAGAGGTTATGCTTACCAAAACACCAAGGTGGGTTGGGATTCAAAGATACAGATAAGCATAATAGAGCAATGTTGGCAAAAGCAGCTTGGAAGCTACTCAAAAGCCCAAATGCGGGATGGGCGCAAATGCTTAAGAACATATACTTTCCTTCGAGTTCCTTCTTAGAAGCAAAGTGTGGTTATAGACCTTCATGGGCATGGAGATCAATCCTGATGGGCCGTGAGGTGCTTAAAAAAGGTCTCTTATGGTGTGTTGGTAATGGGCAGCAAGTGAAGGTTTGGGAAGACCCATGGATTCCTACAGTCAAAAACTTCAAAGTCCCAGTATCAATTGCTCGTGTGGAAGGTATTGATGTGGTGGCAGATTTGATGACTAGGGAAGGCGTTTGGAATATAGAGGTAATCAATGAAAAATTTCCTCAAAGTATTGCAAAAGAAATCTTCAAAATTGCAATTCCTATGACTCCTCAGGATGACAAGTGGATTTGGGGAGCGGACAAGAAAGGGATATTCTCAGTTAAGTCAGCTATTCTTTACTAGCACCGAAGAACCGGAATCTTTAGAAGCTCAACCATCATCATCAAGAACTTGCAGGTGGACATCAACACCAAAAAAAACATGGTAGGTAATATGGTCTACATATACTCTTCCAAAAATTAGATCTTTTCTGTATAAAGCTTGTGCTGATGGGGTGGCTTCTGGAGAAGCATGTCATAGGAGAAAATTCAATTTGGATCCTAGCTGTCATAGATGTGGCAAGGAGATGGAAACCATTGATCACATACTTATGGGATGCCCCTTTGCTGGAGCAGTATGGTTTGGTTGTGACCTATCATTTAGAGTGCCTCAAAATGAAGATAATTCCTTTGCAGAGTGGTTGTTTAACAACCCTCAGTTGGAGCAGCTAACCAAGGCAGTTAGAAGGAAGGTGGTTGGACAAATGTGCTTTATGGCCTGGTATCTCTGGAGAGCTAGAAATGAAAGCAGGTTTAATAATAACACATGGAGCCCGACTGATGTGATTGACTATGCCGTGAAAGCTTTTAAGGAATTTGATGAGGTCAACATACCAAGGAATTTGAGGACGCGACGGAGGGGTTATCAATGAGACTAGTGTTCGTGGAGAAGTTAGGTGGAGGGCACCATCTCAACCATGGTTTAAGATCAATGTAGATGCTTCTTTAGATTTGAATGGCAATTCAGGCATTGGTTTTATAATCAGAAACTCCGAAGGTTCTCCTTTAGGAGCTGTGTCTCAGAGGGTGGGGTTTACAGAAGTGGCAGTGGGAGAAGCGCTTGCGATCCGTGCAGCTATAATGGAGGGGAGCAAAAGAGGTCTACGGATCTCATCATCGAATCTCGATTGTAAATCGTTGTAAATCACCTAAATAGCGGTCCCCTTACGCCCGCCCAACGGGGGTGGTGCTAGAGGATATTAGGTTGCTTTCCCCCCCTGAGATGTCTGTTGTTTTTGAGTTTATTCCTAGAGAGGCCAACTCTGTGGCAAACTCTCTAGCCCAGGAGGCCCGGTCTATTGAGGGTGAGACTGTTTGGCCGTTATCCACTACTTGGCTCCAGGAAGCCTGTTCCTGTGAGGCCTTGTGCCCATCCCTTCAATAAATGGATTTCTACCAAAAAAAAAAAAAGGGGGGGGGACTAGGGGGGGGGGGGGCCCTCCTAAAAAAAAAAAAGGGGAGGTTGGGGTAAAAAAAAAAAAAAAAAAAAAAAAAAAAAAAAAAAAAAAAGAAGGGGGGGGTCATATTATGAATTCTTAACAAAAAATTTAAACACTTAAGAAAAAAAAGAACTAATTTGTAGTGAAAATGTCTGTGGTTTCTACTCTTACCGATAGTACATGTAATATTTTTATCCTTATATATAAAAAAACTTTATTGTATTTAAAAATATTTGATTGAAAAATACACACAAAACAGGGAAAATGAGAGAAGGTAAATGGAGGACATCATGCCGGTGCAAGCGTCAATGACACAATTTAAAGCCTTTCTTAGGCGAAAAAGAAAAGACAAGAGAGAAATTGTAACTCACGTACTTGGATGTCATTTTGTTAAAACACGAAGGGTAGACACGTAAACTTATGAGTATAAAGATGGGAAGGGGATTTTCGATATGCGGGCCGAGCGAGGAACAGAAACTTGTTGTTTTTTATTTCCCCCACTAGTGTTCGGCTGTAGAGTAGCTGCTTTCTCTGCTGTTTCTGCTCCATCCACTCCGCTCTCTCTCTCTCTCTCTCTCTCTCTCTCTCTCCTCTACTCTTCCACTGTTATTCCCATTTGAAAACCCAAATCGATCTGCATAGCATCTTCACCCTCCTTAAAAACATCCCAGCCTTTCATGTCCATCGCATTTCCCTCCTAAGCTGCTGTTTCCCTGCGCAGATGGTTAGGGTTTCTCTCTCTTCATTAAACCTCTCTTCTCTACCAGAGGAAGAAATTATCTTTCTCTGATCTGCTTATCCTCTCTTTCTTTTGAAAATTTGTAAAGATTTGAGCCTCTGGACTTATTGCAGTTCTGTTTCTCGAAATATTGCTTCCTTGTACTTGTCTGCACCTCTGAGCTTTGAACGTGAAGAAACTGATGAAGTGCTCAGCTGAGCTTTCTGCTGCTGTCTGGGCAGACTGTTATGTGGTCACAGGTTCGTTCTTGGTTGAGGTCGAGCCAAGTCAAGTAGCTGGTTGAAGATCTTCTCTGAGTAATTCTCTCCTACAGTAGCTTGGATCCTGGGATTTATTGACTACTATCTACTTTTTGTTTAACCTTGAAAAGCTCGAGTAGTTTTCTTCTTGAGGCTTTTGTCTGCAAGATATTAACTATTCGCTTGAGCACCATTAATGAAGACAGTGAACCACATCCCTAGCTAGGAATAGGATGGTTTTGTTCAAAGTTATGACAGCATTTCGGTTCAGGAAATTCCGGAAAATCGAAACGTGCTGCATCTTCCCGACTAAAAAGAAAGGTTTCAGACAAGACAACAGCGGTGTTTTACAGAAGCAAGTTTGAGCTTTTTGGCATAAATACGGTTTAGAGAAAAAGGTCTTTTCAGGTGAGAATCTTTCCTCAAATCCGCCTAAGCTCCTAATCAACGTGCTCTTTTTCGCACATATTTTCAAAGACGGAGTTGACGAGAGAATCTTAGGCAAAGCAAATAGCAGAAAAGGGTGCTCAGAGCTTCCATTTTTGTCTCTTCCTTCTGCGTAGCGAATTCCATAGTCGCCTGGCGTGAAAAATAATGGCTATGGCCGTTGTGCCGCATAGGGAGAGTAGCAGTGGTAGCATTAATAAGCATCTTGATAACGGGAAATATGTACGTTACACCGTCGAGCAGGTCGAAGCTCTTGAACGAGTCTACATGGAGTGCCCGAAGCCGAGTTCGATGCGACGACAGCAGTTGATCCGTGAGTGCCCTATCTTGAGCAATATCGAACCCAAACAGATCAAAGTCTGGTTTCAGAATCGCAGGCAAGAACTAATTGCTTTTCTTTTCTGTTCATTTTTCTTTTCATTTGTTGTCTGTCATTTGTCTGATTTTGGTATGTCCGAGCCACTTCGCCGGTTCAAGTCCATGTCGCGACTTTAGAGAAGGCCATCTCTAAGAAAGAGTTATACTTTCTGGTTGAAATTTAGTCGGCAAGGATAATTTTTGCCGTGGGCTAGTTTGCATCTCTTCGCATGTATCGTTTTTCAAAATGTGAATGATATTATTCTCAAATCCTGTCCTAATAACCCTTTTAATCGAATATGGCTTTGGGGTTTTTGAATGGGGTTTGGTCAGCATGTATGAACTTCGCGTTCATTTTGTCACTAGAGAGTGATCATAGATCTTAGAGACTCGGTTTCCATCCCCATCTTCTCTTTGAAACTTAGAAGAACGAGGAGATCGTCTGGGAGATAAAGAGCTTCTTCTCTTTTTTTTTTTTTGTCCTTCACCATTTTGCCAGTGTTATGATTGTGATGAATTTCCGGCAGATGCCGAGAGAAGCAGAGAAAAGAGGCTTCTAGACTCCAAACTGTGAACAGGAAGTTAACTGCCATGAACAAGCTGTTGATGGAGGAGAACGATCGTCTTCAGAAGCAGGTATCGCAGCTAGTCTACGAAAATGGGTACATGCGGCAGCAAGTGCAAAACGTAAGTTGTGTCCGGCGCTAGCTCTTACCAGTCAGGTTTTAAAAAAGTACATATTTTTTCTATGTATTTCCCTTCCCTTTCTAATCGGTTTTGCTTCTTGTCTCACGTCTTGCACCAGACCTTCATGACTCCCGGATTTTTTCCTTTCAATAAGAACACAGCAGTGAATTGAAATCTCTCAAATTTTATTATATGTTTTGGCGAGGATTATTTATAGCTTATCTTTGGTATTTCCCATATAGGCCGTCTTAGTTGCACAGAAAAAATCCCCAAGACTTGAATCGAATATCTATGTTCTTTCTGTCATATAAAGTTTTTTTTAGAGTGGAAAAGGAATTTGAGAAATCATCCTGCATGCAGTTGGTGTGATCTGCAAGGGGAAAAAGTGGAATACCTTGTTCCCTTTCCTCTTTTATTTTCCTTGGTGGGTCTACTGAATCTATGGATATTGTCATGCAGGCATCTGCAGCAAATACCGATGGAAGCTGTGAATCTGTAGTTACCACACCTCAGCATTCGCTTAGAGATGCAAATAATCCCGCTGGGTAATCCCAAATACCCAGTTACTTTAAATTGGTTCCGAGTACTCTCTTGTGTCCTGTCTATCTTTGTTTTCTGTCACTGCAGTTGATGTATGGTTATTCCATTCATTTTTTTTGGCAGACTCCTCTCCATTGCGGAGGAGACTTTGGCAGAGTTCCTTTCAAAGGCTACAGGAACTGCTGTTGATTGGGTCCAGATGCCTGGGATGAAGGTACCCAGTTTAATTGAATTTTTTTTTTTTAGATCAAAGCAAAATTTTTATTTGATTGTTCAACCTGCTGAATGTGAAGACACAATTTTTGACTTGTTTAACTTTGTCATTAGCCTGGTCCGGATTCGGTTGGGATTGTTGCCATATCACACAGTTCTAGTGGAGTGGCAGCACGAGCCTGCGGTTTAGTGAGTTTAGAACCCACAAAGGTAAGTCTTGTTTGTTCATACCATTTTTTTATAATGTAATAGATATGAAATCTTACTGATCTAAGATCCATGATAACTTCCCCTTGTTGTTTGTTTCGGGGGTTGGGGGGTTGTTGGCTTTCCTTTCTATCGTTAGCTGAATGTTGACAACTACTCTTTCATTTTTATTCTTTGATAGATTGCAGAAATCCTTAAAGATCGTCCATCTTGGTTTCGAGATTGTCGGAATCTCGAAGTCGTTACTGTTTTTCCTGCTGGAAATGGAGGGACAATTGAACTGTTATACATGCAGGTAGGAAGAGTAGTTCTCTCATAGCTTAATTTTGACTCTTCACTTCCTTTTCTTTTCCATTAATTGCTTACTCAACTTTCCAGATGTATGCTCCAACTACACTGGCTCCTGCAAGGGACTTCTGGACTTTGAGATACACCACAAATTTAGAGGATGGCAGTCTTGTGGTATTTACCTTTGCATTTCTGTTTCTATTTCGGTGCCTATTTAATTGCATCTTATTTGTGTT
Organism: Hakea prostrata; assembly: GCF_041222555.1. NCBI lineage: Eukaryota > Viridiplantae > Streptophyta > Magnoliopsida > Proteales > Proteaceae > Hakea > Hakea prostrata. Next base: position 29,180,592 of record NC_142602.1, read on the forward strand.
TCTTGATTGGCCTTGTGCTAAGGGAATGGGAACTTTTATTCACTTGCCATGGTGTTCTTGTGGTTTTCTAAAATTTCGACCCCCATTGTCTGATGCATATAATTCACACTTGTGTCTAATGCAAAAACTCCTCAGATGTTGAGGATGGAGCTTTCACTTCCACACTAGTTGAAGATTTTTCAGTGGGCTGAAGCAAATGAATTTGAGAGGATGAGTTGTAAAGCTAGAAAGGATAGAATGATGTATGAACAAATTAGAGCTGATTTAGGAGTAGTGCCAATACATAATAAGTTGAGTGGAAGTTGTTTTGGGCAAGTATAGATACATGCAGGGTGTAATACCAACCTTTGAATGCCCCCGGTAAGGATGAGTGACATGATTTAGATAGGTCAGAGCTAAAAGGGACAGCGGTAGGCTTAAACTGACTATTGGAGCTGTGTTGAGGAAAGACATGCAAAGGTCAGGACTGGTAACGAGTATGATTTTGAGCTGTTGTTCAAGGTTTAAAGTATCCCACGATACCATATGGTACTAGCCGATACATATCTATATTTGACACAACCAATACGATACATCTCGATACTTCTCTCTATTAAATTGCACTAAAATACATTTGTCAGAATGATACAATACTCGATACGGGACGATACATCTCTTAAAATCACATTGACCAATACGATACTCGATACCGATATTTTAAACCTTGCTGTTGATTATTGATCAATGTAGTTGATCCCATATTTGATCCGTTTGGCTGTGATTTGGCTGGGTTGAATTCAGTTGGACTGCTATAACTTTTTATAATTGAACAAAAGGAATATATAAAGGACTAAATTCATCATGACATCTTTATGACTCTTTCAAATTGAGTTTCTAAAGTTCAAGTTATAACCTATGAATTGATTGGCTTAATGTGGAATACATAATGTTGGTGCCTGTATTGACCGGCCAACTTATGATTCTTTTATAGTGAAGCATGCAGGGATCTGAGTGTGGACCTTTTAACCATGGTATTAACAAACTCAACTATTCAATTGACAGAAAAACCATTCAAGTCTAGGAGGTGGATTCATTCCTGGACTTTTTGAGTTTGATCTTTCCCAACTACTTATGGTTTGAAGCTGTTGCTATCGAATCCCAAATTGTCATATTGCCATGTGCTTTGGGATAGATTGTGGAAACATTTAATTACTTATAATAATCCATTTATGATGTGCTGGTAGATATAATATCCATTTTCAACCTTATCTTCTTTCTCTGGAGAGGAGGTTATGCTCTTCTTGTTTCTTTGTTCAGTAAGCGCAGCTGGGGGTGTTACTTTATGTACTTTCTCTAATTAATTAAATTGCATTATTTTATCATCTTAAGAGGGATTTTTTCTTCTCTGATTTCATCATATAAAGCTCATTCTTGGGTGGGCAACTGTGTTATTACTACTATTAGGATGTATACCCCATCCAATGGGATCTGCGTTTGGCACTCTTAAGTGCTTGTTCTAATCCTCTTCGGTAATAGGATGCATATGTCATCCAATGGGCACTGTGTTTGGCACTCTTGAGTGATTATTCTATTCCTGTTCTTTTCTGTTGTGTATCAAAAGTGTGTTCCAAACCCTTTTTTATTTTTTTCTTCTGAATTTTCTTGAACTGTGGCACTTTCATGTTCTGTAGTTTGAGTTTTAGTGGTTGTTTTACTTGTGGATTCTGTGCAAGGCAAGATCTTGATGGTAAAATGTAGAGCTTTGTTGGTTACAGGGTTAATCGTATTTAGACATAAAATGGTCTGAGTCATATGAGTTACTCTGATATTTTATTTAGGTCTGTGAGAGATCATTGTCTGGATCTAATGCTGGCCCGAATGCATCAGCTGCTTCCCAATTTGTGAGAGCTGAGATGTTACCCAGTGGTTATTTGATTCGGCCATGTGATGGGGGAGGGTCAATCATACACATTGTTGACCATCTAGATCTTGAGGTTTGTGTTCTGTTATTAGTTCTTAGAAGTTAACCTTCCTCTGCAGAAGTTAACTTCACCCTGGTATTTATTCAGGCATGGAGTGTGCCAGAGGTGCTGCGACCTCTATATGAGTCATCAAAAGTTGTGGCTCAGAAAATGACAATTGCGGTAAGTAATGGACTGTACTAAATTCCTTGACATCCATGTGCACATCTCCACATATGCATTAAAGGGTTGTGGACTGAAAAAGCAATTTCTGCTTAGGCACTGCGACACATCAGGCAGATAGCACAGGAGACCAGTGGTGAAGTAGTATATGGATTGGGCAGGCAGCCAGCTGTTCTTCGGACTTTTAGCCAGAGATTGAGCAGGTACCCTCAGACTCCGTGATTTTCTTGGTCTCCTTACACCCTCCCCCTCCCCCCCCCCCCACCCCCCCAAAAAAAAAAAAAAAAAACTTGCACTTTATTGGTTAATAATCTCCTTCCCTGTGTTGTATACTATGTTAACCTTGATATAAAACAGCCAGTCAAATTAGTTGATGTAATATTAGCTGTCCTAAAATGATATGCTAGTCTTCTTTTCTTCTCTTTTCTTTTTGTATTATTTTAAATGAGCATACATTCCTCATGTGGGCTGTACTTTTTTACTCCTGATTGCCAGGTCAACCTCTGGTTCAGGATTACCAGCCTGAAATGTGTTTATTGTTCTTTGTTTATACCACATGCTTTTCTTATATGTTTATTTTATAATGCCTGTAGAGGGTTCAATGATGCCATCAACGGATTTAATGATGACGGATGGTCACTGATGAACTGTGATGGTGCTGAAGATGTAATTGTTGCTATTAATTCAACCAAGATTGTGGGCACCATTGCCAATCCCGCCGGGGCCCCCCCCCCCCCCGGGGGGCCCCCGGGGGGGGGGGGGCCCCCCCCCCCCCGCGCGGGTTCCCCACCCCTTTATTCTCCCCCCCCCCCCCCCCAGGTGTACCCCCCCCCCCCCCCCCCCCCCCCCCGGGGGGGGGGGGGGGCGCCCCTCCTTCGCCCCCACACACCACCCCCAACCCACAAAAAAAGAAAGGTGAGTTGTGACTTGCTACTAAGTGGTGTTTTTGGGAAGATTTCTCATAAAACTTGGGACACTAAAGGCCCCCTTTGTTGGGACGTTAAATCAACTGGATAACTCATTGATTTGATGGGTGATTGTAAATTTGAATTTATGATTGTCTCTTAAAAAAGAGGGGCAGCAGTTACCATGGAGCCAGTCTCCTTTGGGGGAAGGCATCAAAAAAACCACATAGCAGACTTGAGACGGTGGTGGGTTTACTTCAATCTTGATGCATACAGGCATACTGCTCAAGTGAGGTTCGAGAATCTCTTTAGATTTTCAAATTCCTCCAACCAATGTAATATGCATATTTACACGTGCAATTCGTTTTTGTCCTTGTATATCTGGATTCTTGTCACTTTGACAGAAAAGAGTACTGGGAAGTAGATCTAAACTAATGGTTGGGAAATGGTTCAAGTGGGGCCATATGAATCAGGCGGAAGAACAAAACTGTCCTTAGGGTTTCCTATATGCCTAAAGAATAATCCTCCACTGGTATAAAGAATGTGCCTGGATGCGAAGAATGGTAAATGACGGAGGGGGGTATGAAATAGGAGGATAAAGAAGGATAAAGAGGATAGGGAGAAGAATCAGACTTCAAGAAGGGGAGGAGTGAGAACACTCATAGGTAGCAGAAGAGAAGAGGAGAGAGAAGGGAGGGGGCTGCAAATGTACAAAGCTAAAGCTTCATTCATTTTTTTTTTTTTTTTTTTTTTTTAATCTTTTATGTTCTTTTTCTTTATTACAGTAGCTTTATTGCGAGGGTTTAAATAATTAAAGAGAGATGCTCCAATAAGGAAACAACTATACTAGGGCTCTTAGCAATTTAGAACTAATCCTAAGTATTTTGGCTCTTAGCAATTTAAAACTAATCCTAAGTATCCTACCTTATTTTGTTTTTTAAAAAAACTGCTTATGTTAATATCCCATAAAATAGTGAAGGGGGGAAAATCCCTTGAAACATTGTTCATGTCACTGTAGCGTGAACAGTTGGGGGGGGTTGAGAATGTGGGGAATAACTTCAGTCTTGATTACAGATAGTTAACTGCCTGTGGGTCTATATGATCATCAAACAATTAGTGGATAATTCTAGGAAATATTTTCTCTTCAAATCAATTATCTACTTGACAATCAAGTTCCTCAAAAATGGACAAAAAAAATCATGAGATTGGAGGTCCATCTCAGACTGTGCTGCATGAACATGAATTACCCATGAAATCTTTTCCACAAGACCATTAGACTATTTAGGGAAATTTTCTCCTAGGCTTCTTGCCAAGGAAGCCTCGTCTACCTACCCTCTTCACAGGTCATCTTCTATTTGGAGCTCTGTGGACAGTGTGGCCAATATTACCATCCTAGGTATGGTGCACTTCAGATTGGGCACATTTGAAACTTCATGGCTCACTTCAACTGTTTTACCTGCCATGCATTGACAACCATCAAAAGAATTTGTGCCTGGTTGAATGTGGGTCATCCTTTTGGCTTCATATAGCCACATAGTTGAATTTGCTTGTGCTGAATTGACTACTCTAATAGTCAAGATGTTGCATCTATACCACTCTAAACCCATCCCAACAAAGGAAGAAGAAGAGAAAGTATGTGAATAAACAACTACTTTTAGGACAATAAAAAGTATGTGAATAGACAACTTCTTGTAGGACAATAAATATGACAATCATTTTTTCAGTGTGCTTTGTTGGCTAAAACTGACAAAATGCTTTCCCTTTTTCAGAATGTTCCTCCTGCGCTGCTGACCAGGTTTTTAAGGGAGCACCGTTCTGAGTGGGCTGATTTCAACATCGATGCCTATTCTGCTGTATCTTTGAAAGCTGGCTCATATGCTTTCCGTGGATTGAGATCCACAAGGTTTTCTGGTAGCCAAGTCATCATGCCTCTTGGTCAAACAGTGGAACATGAAGAGGTTTGATCTTGTTCTTCTTTGAATATGGCGCACGTCTAGTCACTTATAATTCAATAGCAATTTCGGTTGTTGCCTAGCATTCTAGACTTTCCTTTATTTGTATTGGTGGAAATAGTCTGCATTACTCTTTCTTGTCTGTTCCGTTATAAGCTTCACTTTGCAAGAGAGTATAATTAATGTTTCCAATGGAAAGTTCCCAGAGATAGCTCTTTCTCTGCACTGCCCCCCTCTTCTTTTCCTCTCTTTACATACTACCATTGGAGAAACTAGTTTACCCTTTTTTAAGTAAACTTTTAATTTCATTGATCTAACTGATGGCAAGTGCTCCATTAGTTGAGGTCATATTCTTCATATAAATTGTTCTAGGCTCATCCTACCCGCAGTTCTCCCCTTTTTGGTACTTAATTGATTTCTTTTTTCCTTTTTCTGGTTGAATGGTTTCTAATTGAATCTTATAATCATCTTTGGAGAATGTTTCAGATGCTTGAAGTGATTCGGCTTGAAGGTCATGCACTTGCACAGGAAGAGGCTGTTCTATCTAGGGATATTCATCTCTTACAGGTGTCTTTCCAATATCTCCATGAATTGCTTTATCATCTTTTCCTCCAATTATTGGCTTATTGATTTATTAGTTTTAGTTCTTAAGTAGCCATCACTTGTCAAGACTTTCGTGACGAAGTAAAAGAAAGTGTTATCTTTGCAAATTTGAATCAGCTTTAAAGAAAAATTGCTTGGGCAGTCACATTTGTTTGTTTGGACTCCTTTTGGGAGAAGAATGTGGCACCAAAAAAAGGAAATTTTTATGGATCTATATCTGCTATGTCTTGCTTGCTATTTAAAGGAGGCATGGGTGGGAAGACAAGGAGAAGTTATTGACCATACTTTGCTGGTTTATTTCCTGCAATATTGTGATTATTTTGATATTGAATTTTCTAAACTTATTCTGAATGGTTTCTTTGGTTCAGATTTGTAGTGGGGTGGATGAGAATGCAGTGGGAACCTGCTCTGAACTTGTTTTTGCTCCAATTGATGAAATGTTTCCAGATGATGCTCCACTGCTACCCTCAGGGTTCCGGATTATACCTCTGGATTCAAAAACAGTTGAGTTCATATATGCTCCTCTTGAATATAATTTTTTCCTTAGTCTATTAAGAATTTCTCTAGTTCTTGTTTTTAAAGCCGGATTATTCTTTGCTGATAACCAGTTGGTAACACATAAAAACTGAATGAGCTGAGGATTTTAAAAGTTTTAATAGCATCTGATGTTTGTTACAGATTTTAAGTCTCTGTAGTCAAGAGCATGTTCAACTAAACCAACTAAATGCTATAAGCAAGTTTGTCAATAATTCCTTGTGAACTTCCTTGTGGTTTAGAATTGTTGAGGGCAGCTGATCTCTTATATGGTAATAAGGTTAGGACACTACATCCCACATGAGCCAACAAAAAAAGGCATATGTTGCCAATAAGCACATTTTAGCCATCGACCAATAAGCATATGTTGTTTTTATTTGTCTTTCACATCAGAAATTTGATAATTTTGTTTTGCTGGTTAGTATCTGAGAACTTGGATGCAATGTTCGGATCCATGATGAATCTAGTGTAACATTCCTATTGGATGGAAGGTGCTGCAATGTCCTCTGAGGAGGTTTTACATTCACAGTACAAACTTCTCTTGTTATCAAAAGACTATATTTGTTACTGTTCGACCTTTGAAGAGTCACTTTAATCTTTCAGTCTTTCAAAAAATGTTGCATGATTGCTGTTTTCAACTCCTGTTTATTTGTAGGTAAAGTTATTTTGGAATAAATGAAGTAGAAATTTTTCTTCTTTTGGGGGGGGGGGGGGTTGTGATAGTTCTACCTTGAAAAGAGTTAATCTTGCACGGTTTTTCAAAATGACTGCTGTCATGGCTCCTGTTCATCTGTATGCACAGTTATTTTGCAAGAAATGACATGCCACTCAACTGTTGACTGAAATCTAATATTTCAGATTTTCAATAGTGAGAAAGTTTCATTGCCAGTAGGTCATAAAGCAGGATTATATCCAAGATTGAGCTGTGGTCTCTAATCTCTGAACACTAGCTAATTGGATTTTGGATGCTTTTTGCTTGCATGTCTTTTTGTGTAATACTACTTAATTGGGGATATATTAGTGAAGTAGTTGGGCTCTAAATCTACTTGCTTCAAAATACTGATGATTACTACTATACAGAGCGAGACACAAGATGCATTGGGTGCACATCGGACATTAGATCTGGCTTCCAGTCTTGAAGTAGGTCCTTCCATGAACAGGACATCTGGAGATGCATCTCCAAATAGCTGTAATGGGCGGTCAGTTTTGACAATTGCTTTCCAGTTCCCTTTTGAGAACCATCTCCAGGATAATGTTGCGACGATGGCAAGACACTATGTCCGCAGTGTGATTTCTTCTGTTCAAAGGGTTGCAATGGCTATTTCTCCCTCAGGACTCGGTCCACACATGGGGCCAAAGTTGTCTCCAGGCTCTCCAGAAGCTCTTACACTTTCTCAGTGGATCTGCCAGAGCTATAGGCAAGTTCTTCTGAGCCTAATATACCTTAACTCATGTTAATGAAACTTAAAGATATACATGGTTGAAACCGTTATACTGTGCTAACAACAAATTGAAGATGAAAATTTAAGGATCCAGTCTTTATTCATGGCCATGTTCACACACTGTTGCACCTTCCAACCTAGGCAGTTGGGGTGGGGGGGGGTGGGGGTGGTGGGGAGGAGAAGTCTATAACAGATCCCATCTCTCTCCCATCAAAATGTTGAAGGCACTACCGTGTATACATAAACATTGAGGGCATGATCCTGGCCGTAAACACCTTTGCATAAAGGCTTCTGCCAATAAATGAATGGAACTGTGAAACTTCTCCTGTTATTCTCTGACTGAATCATGATTTGTCTTCTTTCACTAATATTTAGCTTCTCATTTCTTTTTACATGCAGTTATCATCTGGGAGCAGAACTACTAAGGTCTGATTGCCAGGGTGGTGACTCAATATTGAAACAACTCTGGCACCATCCAGATGCCATATTATGCTGCTCATTGAAGGTATTGCCACTGATTTCTTGATACAGTTTTCTCCAATAAGATTGAGTTGTCTAGTGTTATAGTCAACCAAGCACTTTGCTTGGATGTTAGAAAGACTTCAACAGTTCACTCAGATAGATGCTAATTGATGCAAGGTTAATAGTAGGTTTAAAAACCAGATTGAATTTGCTAATTAAACCGGCTATAACTACCTTTGGCCTGTTCCTGGTTTTACTGATTTACTTCCTGCTTCTATACTGTTAAAGCGCAATATAACAGCAAGCATTGCTCCCTTTCAGTTCTGTTGCATGGTCTAGTTTTTCAAAGTCCATTGGTGACGATGCAAATTTGACCCCTTTTCAGTTGAAATTAGACAGAACCCTTTCTTTCCCCCCCCCCCCCCCCCCCCCCCCCCCCAAAAAAAAAAAAAAAAACCCAGCCCCCTTTCATCAAATCAAACTTGTAGATGAGACCTTAAATAGAGTTGAACCACTGTACATAATTCATGTAGCTAACACTATTTGGTTGGGGAAAGGCTTAGTCTAGTTGAGCATTTAAATGAACTTCTGGCTTCACACGAAGGGGGAAAAAAGAAAAGAAAAGAATGAAACTTGCTGCAAAATTATATATCCGGAATCCTGTATATGAAGCTCACGCTATCAGCTATATATTTATCATTAACCTGGCACAATTTTGTTGTCGTATGGAATTGTAGCCTTTTGCGATTACTTCAATGTTAGAGCTATTTCCCGGTATCCTACTTCCCAGCCATATGTCCACAAGTTAAATTGTTTAGGGTTTGAATTTCATTAATAAGAATATGGTTATGGAACTATTATCTTAAGTTAAATCTGCAATTTTTCTCTTTTGGCTGTACCACATCCCCCTCCCCGATGTATGTGTGGTTTGACTCTTCTGTTTTCCACTATGTGGCAGTTTAGCTAGTGGTGAATGTCTATGTTAATTTATTGTCCTGTGAACTCACTAGATCAAATCATGCTTTTGATATTGCTTGAACAGTCAATTTCTGTTGGTTCCTAAAAAGGGCAGAATACTCCAACCCCTCCTTTCCCAAAACCCGAGGGATTTTAACCGTAGAAAACAAGGGGAAGAGCCAATGTGCACATTGGGCCTTACACTTATGATGCCTTAAAATTTGGACATGTGACATTTCACAGGAACCCCTTGTCTATCCACAATGTCCATATTATCACTCAATGCAGCAGAAAGTCAACAGGGACACTAGAGATTGTTTTTACCTTGAATGACAAGCTACAGCTATATGAGCTAATCCTTCCGTAGTATATCTACTATTAATAGAAGTGTGTTTGGGATGTTGAAGCTATTTCTGTTGGTACGCTTTTCCGGACCTAGTTTTCCAACGCAGACATGAAACCTAGGCCTGTCAATTTTTATTGATCGGCCTGCAGTTTTATGGAAAGGTAGCCCATAAGCCAAATATCGGACCAATACAAATTTGCCAGGTGGAGAACAGTGAGTTGAAAGCTTCTGGAACCATGAAGTGGCTATACGTGATTATAGTGTGAAATTTATTGGTAGATGAAAGATATGGAAGGGGTAAATGATTGAATTTGAGGCAGAATTGAACACATGGTTTATTTGGACTACTCCCTAAACACTCTAGGCAAGTTTGCCACGTCATTCTTTTGTGTTGAGACTGAATGTTCCTGTTAAGGGGATTCTATCCCGAATGGCCCTGTGGGAAGTTCCTCCTCTTCATATGATATTCTGTCTGTGTGTGTGTTTTCATTTTATTTATTTAATTTAATTAAAAAAAAATTTGGGGGTGGGGGGGATTAATTGAATGTCAGTTTTGAATGAATTACACTGATAATAATGTGATATTTCCCATCTCCAAAATTGGATGCATTCCTGTAACTGAATCTCATGAATATGCAAATTACATAATAGAAGGATATCCCCTTTGGGGAATCTTTTATAAAACCATTTAGACCAGCAGGTTTGTAATCCTACTTGAAGTTTGCTCAACTTATTGGATCTGGAAAGGTTCCAACATTGTGGGAAATATCATGAATCTTACTTTAAGTTGCATATGAAATGGGATGAATTGAAGGCGGACTGTTAAGTTGACAGGATGATCTTTTGGTTTGCAGTCCCAACCAGTTTTCTCCTTTGCCAACCAAGCGGGGCTAGATATGCTGGAAACCACACTGGTGGCTCTGCAGGACATCGCGTTGGATAAGATATTCGATGAATCTGGTCGAAAGGCATTGTGTTCAGACTTCTCTAAGATGATGCAACAGGTATAATTGAGCCATACAACACATGAAAAATGCTTTGCACTTGCCTCTTATCTTATGATGATTTTATTCTATCCATACCGTGGCAATTGAAATACATATTGGAAACTAAAATAGAAAATTTCTGGATCTCCTGGCATTGTAATTTGGTCGGGACAGAAGATAGGGATTCTGTGTTTTACTCATGGAGCTAGGACTCTGGTGTTTTGCTTTGCAGGGTTTTGCTTACCTGCCTCCTGGAATCTGCATTTCGACCATGGGGCGCCACATTTCCTATGAACAAGCTATTGCCTGGAAAGTCTTTGGGGAAGAGAACATTGTTCACTGCCTTGCCTTTTCTTTTGTGAACTGGTCTTTTGTGTAAAAACATTATTTATTGATCCAAGCTTCAGGCAGTGGGAGAGAGAAATTTTGTACTATCCTTTACTTAATATTTAATTTAGAAGAATCCTTTTACCCGAGTCTTTTGACTTCTGATCCTCTCTACCATGTACAATTGTACATTGTGTATGTTTAGAACAGAGTCCCATGGAGAAGGAACGGACATGAAAGAAATGTAATCCCTTTGGTTCATAAGAAGGGGCGAACCCGGTGCTGTATGGCGTATGCACAAGCAGATTCTGGGGACATTTTTCCAAAACAAGCTGGGGAGGATCTTGCTAATGGCCTTTGAGAGCTCAAAATGGCAATGTCCTGTGGAGATAAAAGACTTCTCTGTTGCTAATGCGTTTTGCAACGCAGGGGAACTTGTGGCGAACTCATATGGCTTGCCATTCAAGATTATGCGTGAGAGCGCAGTAACAAGCAAAAGCTCAGAAATCTTGTTCTGAAACTTGGGTTAACCCAACAGAATGTTTTTCTTGAAGGTGGGTGGTACGCATCTCCTGGATCCTGATGTTATGATGATGTGGTGATTGCCACTTCTGAAGTTTTGGCGTTGCCCATGCCAAAAATTATGTTCTATCAAAATGCGTGAGACATAATGCCAAGATGTAAAGAGTCCGAACTTTTACATACACCCGGAGGAAATATTTCAACCTGTTGGATTCTTGAAAAGTTCAAACTTCAGTTCCTAACTAAGGAAAGATTTTCTTGTTCTTTTAGTAAACAATGATCAATCTAGTGTAACTTCTATTTTAACTACTTGATTTGGTACTAGTACTGGTAATATTATTTGTATTCCCAAGTCCAATGACCCTGAATTTACGGGTATGTTTGGCCCATCAGTCTCTGCAACTTTAGTTACAAACACTTCCCCAGGGTTCAACTTCTGTGCTACTTATCACAATCTCATGAGTGGTCAAGGTCGAAATCCTGATCACTCATTTTGCTTCTTTTTTTTACAGGCTTGTATGGTTGAAAAAGTTAAAAAGAAGAAAAAAAACATACAAATGGGGGTGGTTAAGATTTTTACCCTCGGCCATCCATTCCATCCCTCATCGTACACAGCTCAGTGTTGATATCATTATTACACATCACTGAAGTTCCATCCCCCAAATAAAATAAAAAATAAAGATGCATACAAATAATGTCACATTCTGGTGAGTAAGGTTATAATGCAAAAGTGGATGTCGAATTGGGTTATAATGCAAAAGTTGATATCATTTTGTTTTTTGGGTCAACAATATCATTCATTAAGAATGACTGGCTTTGTCAAAAGTAGATATTTTAGCAACTATGACTTATTTGAAGAAGCCGGATAATTGGACAAATCAATCACCCGGTTAAGATTTTGCCGAAATAAAATGGAAACCTAAGGTAAACAACAGCACACGACCACAAAAGTCAAAAATGAGAGGAAATGAAATCAACACATAAGGGTGTCGATGGCATATCGAAACCGTTAAACCGTACCGTACCAAGCCGCGCCGTCTAAAACCGCACCATACTGTACCGTTCAAAATTGGGTACGGTACGTACCGAAACCGAATTTTGAACGGCACGGTTCTGGTTTTAGGTATTCATACCGTCGGTATGTACCGAAACCTTACCGAATTGGTACCGTACCAAATTAAGGGATATAAATCGTAATTTTACAATTAAAACACTTTACCTTTACCTTATCCCTAATTCCCTATTTGGTTTCATCATTCACTCCTCTTCTTAGATTTACTTGTTTCGTCTTTATTAATTAGATTTATTTGCTTTATCTCTATTATTTTCAAATTCTATTGATTGGTTGATCACAATTTCATCAGGATCTTAATGGACTAATAACAACAGTGGCATAAGTTCATTTGTACAAAAAATGTACCACACTAGATACCGTGTTTAAACCGTTTTTCGTACCGGTTTGATACCGAAACCGTACCGAACCGTCTTTCTAAATACCAAAACCGTACTGTACCGTTTAAATTCGGTATGGTACGGTTCTGGTTTTCAGTATTCAAAGTTGGTACTGTACCGAAACCGTACCGATTGACACCCTTATCACACATGAGATTTTAACAATTTTGCACAACTAAAATGGAAACCCAGGGTGAACAACAAAACACGACCACAAAAATGAGAGGAAATGAAACCAACACATGAGATTTTTAACGTGATTTGCTAACCTAGAATATTCAAGATTATCTATATCTAATGGGAGGGATTTCACTATTTCAAATTTTAAGAGTAGTACAAGTAAGGGTGTCAATTGCGTACCGAAACCGTACTAAATCGTACCGTTCAAAATTCTGTATGGTACGTACTGAAACCGAGTTTCTTCGGTACGGTTTTGATTTTATGTACTCATACCATCGGTATGTACTGAAACCGTACCGAATTGGTGCCGTACCAAATTAAGGGATATAAATTTTAATTTTACAATTAAAACACTTTACCTTTATCATATCCTTAATTCCCTATTTCAGTTTTTCATTTTGTCATTCACTCCTTTTATTAGATTTACTTGTTTTATCTCTGTTAATATAAAATTTTGTTGATTGGTTGATTGCAATTTCAATAGGATCTTAATGAACTAATAACAAAAGTGGCATCAGTCCATTCGTACCAAAATTGTACCGCACTGGATACCATGTTTAAGGGCCTGTTTGGTTACATGAATCTAGAGATTTGAAACCTGGGATTCTTTACCGCACCGAATTATACCCGTTTGGTTGTAAAAATCTCTAGATTCATGAAATCTAGAGATTCACTTTTTTACACTAAAAATGGGAATCTGTAGATTTATGGGTAAGGGGTGAAATCCAGAGATTTCAAAAAAGCTATACATTTGCACATTCACAAAAATCACGTCGATCAAATAGTTTTTTTAGGATGAATCCACAGATTTCATTCCACAACCAAACATCTAATTTTATAAATTATAACTCCATAAATTTGAAATTTATAGATTTGAAATCTCTAGATATTTGAAACCCTTCAGACTCATGTAACCAAGACGGCCCTAAAAAATACAATTTTTTAATTTTAATTTTTATATATTTTAAATGGAGAAGTCATTGGGTTCGACCCACACCGAATTAACGAAAGACCGATTGCACAAGACCTGAAAATACAATTTTTAATTTTAATTTTTATATATTTTAAATGGAGAGGTCAGCTTGCACACACAAAGCTCCGTGAGAAAGTAATTGAGGTGCGGGCAAACTGGCCCGGATGAACCTCAAAAAAAAAAAAAAAAAAAACCAATACAACGTTACTTCTAATCGGTTACACCACCATCATACCTCCGAACATACCATTTCACTTTAAAGCTCTTTAATAAAAATCTTCAAATCAAGCTTGAACTATAATGGAACAACAACAGAGAGAAGAGAGAACGAAGGGTGGATACCATTTCTTGCTTAAACCACAAGCAAAGCAGACCCCAAAGCCCACTTTAATGTTTTTGTTTAAGCCCCCCGTGGAACTCCCTGGTCAACTTCCTTTTCATCTTAAAAAATTTCTAATCACCCATCTCAACAATCTGCACTTTTTGATGAAAATTACCGACTTTTTTGAGTTATATAGCTTCTGGAACCCACGAGAAGATAATAAACCCCAATCCAGTCCACTCTGCAGCAATCTTCCCTCCATTCATCTGACCATATTGTGGTTCATATCAATGGAACATGGAAGACAAAACACAAGGTTTGGTGGTCGAGGAGTTATCACTTGGGGACCAGGAGATCTATTTTGGAGAATGTAGGTACAATCATAGCTTCTCAGCTACTTCCATGGTGGAGGCCTCTGGCGGCGCTGTCTTTCCCGCCACGGCCATGAACATACGGAAGCTGCCGAATCACCCGTCCCAATGCTCCCTGATGGTTTTACCATCACAAAATCAGTGGGCTCTATAGCTGAAAAATATTAAAAAAATAAAAACCTCCCATCACCCACCCCTGGCCCCCAGTACTTTGGGGTGGAAAAGCCATCGAAAGTGCTCCCCGACGAGGTCACAGATCCGGACTCCAAGCTGACCATTTTCTGAGACTGTTTACCTCCTATCCAACTAAGCTGTCTCCTTGTCGTCTTGGTTTTAATTCTATTCTATTCGGTTATTTTTGTAGGTCTGAAAACTGTCAAGCAGATTAGATTATTTTGCTATTGGAGCCGCAAAGTTTTGAAGTTTCTGAAGTCTAGTGGCCTTCAACAGTTCAACCCCTGCAATAACTGGGGTGAAAATTAAAATTAACGGCTCATAAGTCTTTTGATAGTTAAGCAAAAGACCAACTCTTCTACATAAGAGGTCAGAGTTCGAATTCCCTCAAGGCCAGGGCGAAAACCCCACTTATATTAATGATATAAAAAAGCTCTCGAGGATGTAGTCGTGGTGCGCGCAAGCTAGCCCGAATGAACCTTGGATCCAAAAAATGAAGAAAAAAAAATCTTTTGATAGTTTCTTTTTTCTTTGTCTAGCGACCCATGTGGAGTCTTGAAAGATTCAACCGAGAAACAAAAAGAGAACCCTTGAGATTCAACCTCAGAAACAGAGCAGAAGCACCTTTGTGAAAAAATTACTGAAGGTGTTCATAGTAATTGATTGTTTCAATCGAATTAAAGGAAAGGAACACCAAATTTTCGCTTTACAAAGAAAGGATCGCCTCTATTATTGACTGTTCTTCTCAAGCTTCAGAATTCAAGATGAAGATCTTGTTCGATTAATCCTCATCTATCTATGTGTAACAACCACCAGACACCATGCGGAGTCTCACTGTTTTGGCTAGTTTTGAAAATTCAAACACGATTTTACTTAGTCCTGTACAGTAAAACCTTGGGCAGCTAATTTGTAAAAGAAAACCTAAAATGTTGCTAATCATGTAATTTTCCTATTCTCGCCCCTGGATGGTTCTCTTCGTACAATACTTCTTTGCTTCGACCAAATGAAAAAACAGTACAAAATTTAACTGACAAAATTTAAACCTGGTTTTAGTGCATGATATCAAAATGGGTATCCATCAACACGAAAATAGGATTTCTTAGTCTCTTTACCTCTTGTTCATGCAATGCAACCAATACGACATTGCCTTGATGGTTGTATTGGCAATGTGCAAAACTAAACTTCTCACCCAACTCAAGCATTACGCTACCCATACCTAAAACCATAAATGTCATGCGTGCAAAACATAAAAACTTACAGAGCATCAACATATCCGCAGTCACAGGGAGTGTAGCAATGGGCATGCTGAAACCCACCCTCCCTAGGAAAGAAGTGTTGAGAAGCTGCAACTTCTAAACTGCTGACTCCACTTCTGTGTTTAAAGCAATCCTTACCAATTAGGTCTCGGAGGGGGAATGAAGCAAGTCTTTTTTTCAATTGTAGAACAACCTCCGATAATTCATGAAGAGCTTTCTTGCAGAAATGCAATATGTATTTCAAGTATACTTTCTATTATATGAATATATTCCCCAATTCAAGAAATATACACAGAAAAGGGTGATTGAATCTCAACAGTCTTTCAGTAGAGATCACACAAAAACACAACTGTTTATGAAAGTATAGCCTTCTCCCAGTTTAGTGTCACCGGGATGCCAGCGTCCAGAAGTTCAACAGAAAAGATGGAGAGACAGTTCCCCAGCTGAGAAAGGCCATTGCTGTTGCTGTCTCAAACTGGGCGCAGTGATTCTGTGCACAATCATTCAAATCATCGCCAATAAGCACTGTGATGCCAGCAGATGCACAGGCAGCAGCAAATATAAGTGTGGCCGTGATCTGATGTGACAAAAATCTAAGTCCATGTCAGGGAAGAAAATGGCAAAAGGAATACTGAATTCCTTTAATTACATGCATATAAAATTATTTGAAACGATGTCTTCAACCACAAAATAGTTGAAAGCTGGAGAATTAATAAGTATTCCATATTATGTGTGTTGTTCTTCCACAAGCTAATTCTAAAAGCAGGAATAAAAAGAAAAAGGGCACTTGTATGATGTATCTGAGACCAATGCCTACTTCTTCTTCTTTTTTCAACAAAGTATCTACTGCTTTCGAAACTAGAAAAGAAAGCAGCTTAGTAATAAAATTTCTCAAGGGATGACTGGAGATGTATCATTACACTTATGATCAACCAATTCCATGAACCGAAGTGTCCAACATGCTGAAATGCCATAACTGGTGAATTTTGTTACCGACTGTTGGGAAGACAGAAGCAAGGAAAAGAAGGGTGAAAAAGATCAAGAGTAAGGTTCTGTTCTAGTGTGCACGCATCTCTTTCTTTGGTCACATTCACATGGCCATACAATGAGACACCCAATATGGCTATAGAGGGATCTAAAAAAAGGGAGGATTCCAAATCTCAACAGTCAAAATAATCACCAACAAATGGCAGCAATGGTTTTCCTTACCCCATCACCAATGGTGAACAAACTGACAATGTGAGAATTCCGCAAGCATCTCTTTACCAGAAGGGCATATATATCAATAATTGCCATTGATAGGCTCCAGATACTTTGCAGGCAAGCTGCTGCAACAAGGTAACTGACAAAAACAAGTACCAGAAATTTTCTTCAGTTATGAGACAAAACCTAAAGGAAAAAAAACCTCATCCAATTATGGAACTAAAAGATACACAATACTGTAAGCAGAACAAGAAAATAAGAGAAAACTAAAAAAACTGGCTTGGATGATCAATATGCTCCAAAAGTACTGCACTGAGAATAAATTAACTCTTCTTCTGGCAAATATGAAAAAATACAAATAAAAATGTAGCATGATTATTTAAGAATATTGATCTTTTAGGTTATCGACGTTGTATACTCTTAGACTTGACAAATAGCCAGATTAAGGAAGTACCATACTTCAGAAAGTAAAATTTTCAGTGTTTCAAAGCAAGCTGTTTGGATGATGGGATTAGTGCAACATACTACCTTCCCACCCCCAGTATAATTAGTTTTGTGTCCAATGCATGTATCATGGTCAATGTAGAGATTGCTTCTACAGGCTGAATAAGTAATATTAGTCTCAAGTTCATTTACTACTTGAAATTCATACAATAACCCATTTATTGCATTCTCTATCGCTCAGACATTCAGAGAATCTCTTTTGGTTGCTGACCACGCATTTGTATGCTGGAATGCCTAAGCTCTGAATATAGCAGTTTTCTGAGTTCCCCATCAGCAGAGGACTACTCAACCCTAGCTATGATTTACTATTGTTTCCCATTTTATCTTATAAATCTGGCACGAGAATCAGAGGAAATAGCAAACAATTTGGAAATAAGACTTGGTTTTGGAACTTCGTATTGAATTGGATACGTGCTTCTGAACTTCCACTATGTTTGGTTGCAAGGAAACTTGAGGGAATGAAATGAAAATTTTAAAACATAAAAAGAATTTGAAATTATTATTTCGTATGATTGTATGAGCTAAAAATTTCACACCATATTTCTTAAGATGTATTTTACATGTAATTTGTATTTACTTCTTAAAATCAAAGGGAATCAGATGCAAAGTAAAGTAAATTTAATGACCAAATATGGAATGACTTGGGAGTCAATCATATAGTCACATAGGGTAATGATTACATTATTTTTTTTTTCTCTCAAGTATAAAAATTTCACTCTTCCCTTCAAGTCTCCCAGCAAACAAATGAACCCTGCACGAAGACATTGCTTGCTGTTTATTAATTATACCCCAGATACTTCTGTTGAACAATGAAATGTCTATCTTCTACTCAAGCACTGAGGTTCAGGAGAGACTTATAATCACTAGCAGCTGTTCATTTATCCAGCAAAAACATGAACGTTACAAAGAAGACCTGATGCACCTTCAGCCCAATGCCAAAGGTGGAATGGCTGATCTAGTGCACAGCCCAACACTACAGCAAGTTTTAACTTGCAATTCATGAACAGAAGAAATGTTGGGAAAGAGAGGAGGAGAGGGGGGGGGGGGGGGGGAAATTGCACCATCCTATTGAATTCATTCAGTCTCTATGCACCTAAGAAGAAATGGATGACAAACATTAGCATACTGATACTATCTAACATCATCAAAGGACAGTCAGCACCCAGAGGAAAGACGAGTAACTTATGTGAAAGTGTCAAACTCCTTGAGAACATGATCCTACTGCAGAACTCAACCACCTCTGGATATCTAGTTATGAAAACATAAACTTATGACACAACATTAAACAGCAGCTCAACTGATCTTGACAAAGAAAAGAATATCTAACACACTTTTTATTATTATTATTTTTTTCTTTTGGGGGGGGGTGGACAGGGGGATAAATAACCACATTGTCCATGTGGAAATTACTTCACCATGCCACAAGCTATCCTGCTGAAAACTTCCACTAACTCTTTCATGGTGACTGCCACACACAGCTTCTTGCAATTACATCCTCAAATGATAAGGTGATACTGGATCTTTTAGGTATCTGGCCAATTGTAGAGTTGTAGAAGCTACATGAAGTACTAATCCAGAATAAATGCAATAATAATCAACCAGAAACAGTAGTGCCATTCCTCATCCTATTCCTCTCATTTCCCCTCATAAACAATGAAACTGGATTTTTTTCACTTAAATTCCCCCATCTAATTCCAAATATCAGTGCATTTGCAGCAGGTACAATTATTTTTTGTTCGCTCCCCCACAACCTAACCTCCCCTCCACTTTCGCTCCCTTCATCCCTAGGCTTATTTTAGTGGAAATAAGCCTTGGGTTGGGTATTACATTAGGCCTCTAGTTCAATGCTTTTTCATTATAATAGGCTACTTTAATGCACCCACAATCTACTGGTATAGGGTAGGATATGGGTCACTAAGTGCCTTTATTTATTTAGTTTACTAGTTATTTATGTTAGGCTGGGTTAGGATTTTACAAGTCCATTCTGTTTTGAAACAGTTTCCTAGTCAGTTTAGGTTACTTAGGTCACGGTGTAAGTTAAAAATTGGGTTAGGCCTTCAGAACAAGATTAGAAAGGTAGGATAGAAGTCATTATTTTGGACAAGTGAGTGGAACAAACAGTAACTGAGATTCTCCAGCACAATAGATCCATGCGCAGGTCACTGCAGGAAATGACTCAATTCAAATAAATCAAAAGAAAAGGTCAGATGCAAATTGGGAGAAACAAAAGACAAAACCCAGTTGAAAGACTGATGACAGGATATGTCAACGATGAAGTATCAATAGACTAGTTCAATTGGGTTTGGACCAACCCCAAAAGGAACCAATCCAATGGGGTTTGGTCCAACAGGAGTTGGACTAGACTAAATAAATTATTTCAGTCTTAGTTTTGGCCTTCTAACTGTTTTAGCTTTCCTACGTAGGACTAAGTTAGAGTTTCATCCAGAAACACACACGCCAAAAAAAAAGAAATTTAAGAGTTGGAATCTTTATTTCCTTGTTAAAGTTGGTTCTTAGTTTACAAGACTCCCCAATTAGTTGAATTTTTTCCCCCTTTAAGTACCCTGTATTAAATCTATGTTTGAGCAGCAAGGTACTACTTCCCAGAATTTCAGGTCTAAAGGTTTAGAATGTGAGCGAATTCCAACAGTTTTTGCTTGAGTACATCGGGTAGCAGGGAAAATAGCATAAATTCTAAACACTACTAGGACAAAGGAAGATAATAGAGAAATTATGAAAGGAAAGAAAAGGGAAGGACTTATCAGAAATAAGAAGAGGTTGGAGAAGGAGAAGGAAACTAGGAGCCAGGATTGGCTCTGATAAACAGGCCATGCCTACTAATAGACAAGGATTCGGTACTACTGAGGTGAGTGGTGAATCAGTACTTAATTATGATTCTCACAAATTTAGTCCCACGGACAGTATCCTATCTCTAAAGCACACCACAACACTCAATTGCTCTGCAACTGGTAATTCCCAATATACTTGCACTGACAATATGTGACCGCTGGCTCAGGGTCCCCGATTTTATCCAGTTATAATTTATATGCACTCCACTCCCACTTTAATCCAAGAAAACTAAGGGATGCACTCCAATACCAAATTTACTTCCATCCAAGCAAATCACAACCACACAAGGTAATATCCTTTTGTGGTTCAGCAATAGATGTACATTCACCGTGCAACACATAAACGGGGTTTCGAATGTTGACCATACTTTCCAACTACTGCACTATAATACTTGCTTCTGTCCTCAATGATACAATCATACAAGAACATATGACTAAACCCCCCCCCCCCAACTCAACAAAGCACCTACTAGCAAGAACAACCGTTCATACTTCATAAAATTGAAAATAACAACAAAATATCACAAATTACAAACTGAATTATTTGTAAGTAGCGGACATCATCAACATTCATCATACATTGGTCAGGAAGTACCAACTTAAGTTTAGAGATCACCAATGTGGTCTAGCCACTAAACAACTGTACCACACTTCCAGGCATGGCTTCAAGAGTCAAAAGATGGATTTAAATAATACATTCCCAATTCACATCCTAATCTTTCACAGATAGACTCTCTTACATCAACCTATTCTAACCCTACCATTAAATCCTACGTCCTACCAAATAACCCAATTCCCAATCTAGCTGAACTTACCTAGAACTACATTAGGGACAATTCCTCCTCATACTGACAATGACAACCATTCACGCTAGCAGTCAAAAAGTTTGAACTTTGAAGAATGGCCGTTCCAAAATGTTCAATCTTGGTGTTAGGGAGTTGAGCAGTTCACCAAAATGCAAAAGCAGGATTTATTTAGTATGTATAAATCAGTGAAAATGCTATTATAGGATTATTATGATTAAGTACCAAAGCATACACCAAAATTGTTTTGGTCATATTGGATCAATCATGACTGAGGAAGGAGCAGATGAACAAGTTGTTGCCCAAAAAAATCAAAGCAGAGTTGACATTGTGGAGCCATTGCTTTTCGAGTATTATGTGATTGGATCACCCCATTAAACTAAGCAGCAATCAGTGAGCAAGCTATAAAACAAATAGTGTTTTACTTAGAGCATTCTTATACAGTTTTACCTCTAAGCATGTTCAAAGTGAAACAACAAAACAAGAATCGAAAGAGAATGAGAGAACGAGAAAAAGAGAGAGATCTTGAGAGAGGAGAAGAACCTACGCACAATGTGAGCAAGCTTGATGCCTTTATTTTATTTTTAAACTCATATTTATAGAGGGTATTAACTTTAATTACAACTCATAACCAAGAGTCCATAACTTGGTGAACAAGTTAGGTACGGCTTGCATAGGGCGCATGCTAACTAACACACCTCTTCAAGCCAGAGCATACAAGTTTCTCACACCCAAAGACTTGCAACACTTATTAAATAAAGGACCAAATAACGCCTTTGTAAAAACATTAGCAATCTGATCAGCAGAGGTAACAAATGGAGTAGACACCACTCTTGTCCTAACAATTAACAGCATCACGAATAAATGAATATCCACTTTCACATGATTCGTTTTTTCATGATACACTAGATTACTCGCAATATATATCGAAGCTTGATTATATAGTCACAATGAATCTTAAATAGTTAAATGTATTCACAATTATAGCTGGATCAATAACCACAGCCATCCCAACAATAAAGCTGACCCAAGAAATCACACAACTCACCATCTGCCAATTGTTACAAGGGCAAGATACCATAAACAATGTTGGTCCTTGCTATGTCAAAGGATTAACAACATGAAGAAAAACATTGAATCTAGTCGGATTTCCTTTTACTATATCCTCGTGCATTTAAAAGCATAGATGATGGTTTTTGGATGTCTAGAAGGCATAGGCTTTGGATATACTCATTAAAAGATGTTCTTTGTACTATAAACTGCTCATTTAACCATATATCAACATGAATTTGATCCTGGTTCTGTGTGCAGCCACTTGGAGGCTTGAAGGAAAAAGGAAGGGAAAAAAGAGAAGGGGGGGGGGGGAGATGCTAACGACTAATGCTGAAATAACACATGCAAGGTTTCTCCCAAAAAAAATATTTACTTTCCGTATCCGAATAATTTGGAGGGTATAGTGCTTTCAGGACTGAAACAAAATGCAATACCTTAAACTTTGATAACGTTGCTTTAAGATAGGACCTCTTAGTCTAGACATTAATAAATCCTTACTTATTAAATTAACCAAAAAAAAAAAAAAGGGGATAGTTGTAATACAAGTTCAAGACAGTCACTTTATAATTAGATGGTAATCAACAATTTATATTACTGACTATCCTATGATGGCGAAATATTTGAAGATCATTTACTAAGCCGGTGCAGAGAACCCAGGATAATATCAGCAGAGCATGATTCAAGCAAGTTAAGAGTAAATTCAAAGATACGGCATACCTTTTTCTCCCTCTTCTGATAAATTTCCAATAAAGTAGTGCAGAGAAGAATTTATATTTTGAAATTTCTTCATGCTTCTAGCAATAAAAACATCTTATCTCGAGTTTGTTTGACATTACAAAAATAATTCAGTCAGCAAATTCAAATTATGGTGACTTTTGGAGTAGTTTAAATCTTGAGCCCCTCACTTGTTCCTATAGCAAAAGACTTCTAAGACATCAACAGTCGATTAGGCTTCCTAATAGAAATTCTCTACAGAAAAACTGACTAGGTTTCCTAGTTGAAGTCACTAGTAGAAGGAAAAACACACTGGAGCCTATTCCCCATAGACATATAAAGCAACAGATAGAAAATATTAAAATAATAATAATAATTAGAAAAAAAAAAAGAAAAGACCTGTAATTGCAAACCAAGTAAATGCTTAACTGCATAGAACAAATCAATAAAATGTCCTCCTCACAACAATCCCGAGAAATAGCCCTCTATTGCAGTATAATAAGACAAAATGATGAAAAAATTCATGGTAGCAGATGACAACCATGCAAAACAACAAAGCAGCACCAAGGTACCAACCAAGAGCTGCATTCATCAGCACTAACCAAAAGTAGACCTCAGAATCTCAGATAATAATCCAAATTCATAATTTAGTTGGGGGGGAGCTTACATGCCTGTGTTTTAGAGCTACAACTCACTCCTGCTACAGGAAGAACTTTCTTAAATAGATGAAAGAATTTAATGAAGAATCCTAAGAAGAATGAAAAGTTCTTAGGACAAGCTGTCCTAATAAACTTATCAAGGTGGCACCAACAGCTTTTAACCTGGTGGTAAGATGACATGAGAAATTCTAACCATTTAATAGAATGGTTGAGGATTGAAAAATGCCATATGTCAAATTCTTAAACACTAGAATAACTTAAAGATCATCTGCATGATACCTAATCTTAGTTTTTCAGTTTTGCTTTTCATTCCAAATAGATGCTAAATTTGAGCTCTGTGGAAAAATAATTCAGCAAATGGCTATGAGGACCTTTGGTTTACCACTGCACAAAATTGGGTTTCAAATGATTCTCTCCATATCCAAAATCTTGGCTTGAACCACAAGTTTACTAGGACAGCTTTTCCTTCCTATGAAGCACAGGGCCTTTTTGAAAATTAAGAGAAAACAAATTTATGCAAATAAAAAATCCTTTAGCATACTCATATGTAGTAAATAAGTACTAGTAATAGTATTTCAGGAAAGTAAAAAGTTCAAAATTATGAAGATAGTATACAAACAAATTTATTATGAAATGTCAACAGCAGGGAAAGAAAACATCTAGAGA